>NW_027507718.1:453473000-454022151 GCF_037356315.1 Lithobates pipiens | reverse complement strand
ATGCCGCAACCACTGCACAAAACATTGCCTCCCAGCCACCAGCACAGCCAACCCACCCTCTAAAACATGATCACTTTTCAAGGGTGGTGGGGTTGATACACTTGAGAACAAGCCCTTAGAAATATTAGGGCACCATTTACCAAACTGAGTGAACAATTCATTTTTAAAGCCAAAGGACATTCTATTGACCAGTAAGGATGAGCTCAGGCGTGTAGGCATGGTCAACGTGCAGAGCCCGCCAGGAAGTCGGCGCAGCACTAGTCACAGGCAGCAGAAATTTCCCCGATCTCTGCAGTCGGACAAAAAAAACAACAAAAACGCTGTGCAAATTGTAGCCTCAGTTTCCTGTTCTTAGCCGACAGGAGTGGCACCCAGTGTGGTCTTCTGCTTGTTTCAGGGGTTGGACTTGGCCCCTTAGTTCCAGTGATGGGAATATAAGCCGTCAGCCTTACAAGACCTTTGGACAATTTCATACTTCTAACTTTATAGGAACAGTTTGGGGATGGCCCCTTCCAGTTCCACATGACTGCACACCAGTGCACAAAGCAAGGTCCATAAAGACATGGATGAAGGAGTTTGGTGTAAAGAAACTTGACTGGCCTGCACAGAGTCCTGACCTCAACCCGATAGAACACCTTTGGGATGAATAGAGCTGGAGCCTGCGACCCAGGCCTTCTCTTCCAACATCAGTACCTGACCTCACAAATGTGCTTTTGGAAGAATGGTCAAACATTCCCATAGACACATCCTAACCTGTGGACGCCTTCCCAGTAGAGTTGAAGCTGTTATAGCTGCGAAGGGTGGGCCAACTCAGTATTGAACTGTATGGACTTATCCCTGTACAGAGTCGGACATTAATATATATATTTTTATATGTACTATAGATACACACACACACACACACACACACACACAATATAATTAATATCTGCCTGAAGTTTAGCTTTATTCCACTGTTAGCAAAATCATATCTGATTTTAATGTGACTGCTGACAAAAGGTCAAGTTACATAGCAGCATAAGATTAGACTGCATGTAATTTGTCCCTTACTTTACATAGTAATTATTTGCATGATCTCAGTTTACTAACTGATTTAGACAGTTGCAGGTGGCTGGTGACTGATGTCAGAGGGCCACTTAATAAAAAAAAAAACGTCATTACAACTGTTATATACTAGTGTGAGCATTGTGCTACTGCCTCATCCAAAAGGGCCTCTTCCTTGCCATTAAAGATGACCATTGTTAAAATTACAAAATGTCTGAGAAATTATTTACAACCATTTTGTTTTAGATTTTTTTTTTTTTTTTTAACAAAAGCAAAATACCTTGTATTAAGGAGTCTATTTAGACACCAATGTCCTGTTCCTAAACGTATAGTGTCTAATGCATTTTTTGCTATACTTGCCTGCAAGCTCTAGTGGCCATAATTTTTCTTAAATAACTCAATCAGGAAAATACAACATCATGGCCACTAGATGGAGCTGATGAGCACTGCAAATATATTAGACACAATACAGTCATTATTTGTTACAGCTGTGCAAATGCCTCAGGCATTAAAGTGGTTGTATACTCATTTTCTAACTTTTACCTACAGGAAAGCCTATAATAAGGCTTACCTGTAGGTAAAAAAAATATCTCCTAAACCTGTGCGGTTTAGGAGATATTCCCCTCGGTATGCGCGCCTGACTGCAGCAGCGCATGCGCACAAGGGGATTCTCGGCCTGAAAATCCGGCAGTGGCCGGCTGGCCGGAATGAAATCTCCCGCGCGCATTCGTTTCTCCAGGTATCGCGGCTCCGGCGCTGTGAGTGGCCGGAGCCGCGATCACCGGAAGAAACGTCGAGGGAGCATGTCAGCTCCCTCGGCATGGATCGGGCCAGATGTCGGGGCCTCGTTCTAAGGTAAGTATTTCATAATGAGCTAGTATGCGGTGCATACTACCGTAGCTCATTATGCCTTTTGCTTTGCAGGTGTCAAAAAATAAATAAAAAATGCGGTTTACTACCGCTTTAACACAGCAAACTTTTTTTTTTATAAATAGACCCCTATGAGGAGCGACAAACCTACCAAGAGAATAGGAGACATTTTCTTGTCTACTTATAATAATCTCACTAATGTTTAGAATGCCTTATATCCATAATTAGACTATTAGTTCATGAGCCCATAAAAAGGAGTCATGAGATTATACATACAGTATGTACCTAAGACATACAAGCAGTCACTGGATATCTGGTAGTTACATTATCAGCAAAAACATACAAAGAATCGATCAGCAACTAACTGGCTAGTTGTCCAATGCCCAGTAGGTAGCATTTGGTTTATAAATGTCATCTTGTTCAGTTCAAATTATGGTCACACTGTATGTGGCTGCGTGGAACTTGCAAAGCGGCCTCATTCACTTGAATGGCCACGTTTGGCAGACACTATGCCCCACCTCTTTGCTAGTACCACTTCCTGGGGAAGGGAATTCCACATTTTTACTGCTCCAATGGTAGTTGGCAGACTCTACACCCACTGAAAGCAACGGGGTATAATTCCTGCAGGTCTGCACCCCTGGCCACAATCTCTGCAGCTAAAAGTTGGTAGCAGAGTGGGGGGTGAGGTGCAGCTCATTGCAGCTGCTAGTGTGAAAAGAGTAGCCATAAGGCTCCTTGTACCCTGAAGCTCATAACGGCAGTTTTGGAGTTTGGGCATTTTTTTATTTTTTTTTTTTAACAGGCCCTAAACTCCCCTTTATGTTATCCTATGTGTCCATACACACATGGACGTTTTTGGACATTTATCAACGGTGAGTTTATGGGCTGTTGTCTGAACCGGCCAAAAATCGCGTCAGGAGCTGTTTTTCTGACCAACAAAATGTTAAACACGCATTAATGCTGATAAACTTTGATAAATATTTAAAAACATGGCTCAGCAGTGTTTAAAGTTTTTGATCATGGAAAAAAAAATATATTTATTTTTTTACCAAAACACTAAAAACCCTATTAAACGCTATTGAAAAAAAAAAAAAAACATTGAAAGACTAACTGCAAAGCTACTGCCATTTATACAACATGATTTCATGATTTTTAACGTCCAGTGTGCATGGAGCCTAAGGGCATGGGTCCATGTACGGAGCTTGCACTGCTCAGAGGGGATCACTCCTTCGATACCCGCTGAGCAGGAAGATGACAGGTCCACACACTGTGCAGGGACGACCTGTCAGAGCACTGCTCTCCTCTATAGGGGATCGGATGAAGACAGACCATAGAGTCCGCCCTCACCCGATCCGATGACGGGTGGAAAAATTAGGTTTTTCCGCGTCACACTTTTTCGGATTGGAGCAGGTCGGATGTCAGTGGACATGTCACCGCTGACATCCAACGCTCATAGAGCTCTATGGAGCGTCCGTTCAGTTCCAACTAAAAACAAAACAAAAAACAGACAGGCGGACCTGTATGGACAGTCCGTGTGAAAGAGATAAGATTTTATTTTATTTTTTTTAAAAGCTGCCTGATACATTCTTGATGCTTTAGTAAAATTTGATTGAGAGCTTCCTTTGCGCATTTTTACATGCGACTTCTAGAATAGGAGCAGAGTTGGCCCCATAGACTTTTAAATGGGAATGCCTGATAAACATACACAAGTGTTTTCCAACGCGCCTATTAAAGTGTTGAGCAAAAATGATTCTGCCAAATAGAAGGTCCAAATCATTTGGTGGAGGGGGATTATGGTGTGGGGTTGGACTTGGCCCCTTCGTTCCAGTGAAGGGAACCATGAAGGCGTCAGCATTACAAGACCTTTTGGATAATTTTATGCTCCCAACTTTGTGGGAATAGTTTGGGGATGGACCCTTCCTATTCCAACATGACTGCACACCAGTGCACAAAGCAAGATCCATAAAGACATGGATGAACGAGTTTGGGGTGGAGGAACTTGAATGGCCAGCACAGAGTCCTGACCTCAACCCGATAGAACACCTTTGGGATGAATTAGAGTGGAGCCTGCGAGCCAGGTCTTCTCTTCCAACATCAGTGCCTGACCTCACAAATGCGCTTCTGGAAGAATGGTCAAACATTCCCATAGACACTCCTAAACCTTGTGGACAGCCTTCCCAGAAGAGTTGAAGCTGGTTTAGCTGCGAAGGGTGGGCCAACTCAGTATTGAACCCTACGGACTTATGCCCTGTACACACAGTCGGACATTCCGACCACAAAATCCGTCGGATTTTTCTGAAGGATTTTGGCCGAAACATGTGTTGCATACACACGGTCGCACAAAGTTGTTGGAAAATCCGATCGTTCTGAATGAAGGTGACGTCAAACATGTACGTCGGCACTATAAATGGGCTGGTAGCCAATAGCTTTCGTCTCTTAGTTTATTCTGAGCATATGTGGCACTTTGTCCGTCGGAATTGTCTACACACAATCTGATTTTGTTGTCGGAAAATTTTAGATCCTGCCCTCGGAAAATCCGACAAAAAAAGTCCGATGGAGCCCACACACAGATTTTCCGACGTGTTGCAATCACACTATTTCTGTTGGAAAATCCGACTGTGTGTACAGGGCATAAGACTGGGATGCCATTAAAGTTCATGTGTGTGTAAAGGCAGGTGTCCCAATACTTTTGGTAATATAGTGTATACTGTGAATGTTTACAAGCTCCAAAAAAAAAAAAAAAAAAAAAAAAAGTATATCCAAATTCAAACTCTGCGACATGCTAGAAATCATCCAAGTTATTCTTCCAAGCCCCTAAAGCTGCCTTATTATCCTCCAATCCCCATCCCAGGAATTGAACATTAAAATATAGTTGCGCATGCTACCGTCTCTCACCCCTGTGGTGCCTACAACAAAAATGCAATAAACTCCGAGGAACCCTGCAGGAATGCCGTCAGGACGGTAATGTCACATACATTCCAGATCTCATACCGACAAACAAGCCTGTAGCTTTTCCTTTCATTGGAAACATTTGTACATAATGTAAAGCACACGTCCGAACCCCACCGACAGCTTTACACGCTCTCCGATGGGTATTATTGGATTATGTAAGCCGTCATAGACAGCAGATATAATGATCGGTTCATTTGAAGAGAAGAAAGACGGGGGGGGGGGGGGGGGGCGGGGCTAGTACAAACCCTTCATCAAAAACCGCAGAACTAAACCATATGGTAACGCTTGGCAATAAACCACAGAAGCGATAAAAAGTAATCTATAAAGCTGAGTGGTGCAGGAACAATAAGACGCCTTTCACAGCCAGGTTGGAGAAGAAAGTAATTAGGAAATAGTCCAGGAAAAGTGCACTAAATGAATTGGACTCCGCTTATCCCCAACCCAAATCAATGGCATCTTTTTACCGTTACAAAGCAGGACTGTGGCAGATATATAGGAACATTTCCCTCAGTGACAGGACTGATTCAGACGCCAACTAGAAAGCACTATATAGCGTGCGAGTCAACAAAGGGGTTATTGGTGCGACAGAAATCTGCGGCTGCCTGACTTCAAATATGTACAAGCTTCTCTGTACCATCCATGTATTGGAATAATAGTCCATGGCAGATGAAGTCAAGCGGAGGATTGAGCACTAAATGGATATCTGATGGATCTTGTGTAGCAACCAACTACAAATGGAGGAAGGTCAGTTAGTAACATACCTCCCAGCTTTTTGGAATGGAGATCGGGGACATCATTTCGCACAAAGTATGTAGGAAAAGGACACTAACGCCAATCACAACTTGTTATCCCTTCTGGTGTGTTAATGCACATTATAATAGTAGAGTTCTAGACTGCGTTCCATACAGTGTTGAGATCAAGGTAAGTGGATGGTGGTGGCAGGGATAATAATTGGTGGTGCCATGCAATACCCCAGAGCACTGGTCTCCAAACTGATCTGGCCCTTGGTGCATTATGTCCTGACACCAACAATGAGGCAGAAATCCTCCCCCCCCACACCAACAAAGAGGCACAATCCCCCCCCCCCCCCCATGTCAACAAAGAGGCACAATTCCTCCCTCCTCCACATACATCAACAAAGGGGCACAATTCCCCCCACACACACACACACACACCAAAAAAGGGGCACAATTCCCCCACACACCCCAACATTGGGGCACAATCCCCCCCACACAACAAAGGGACACAATTCTCACACACACACACACACACACACACACGCCAACATAGGGACACAATCCCCCCCCCCACACACACCAACAAAGAGGCACAATTGCTCCCCTCCACACACCAACAAAGGGGCACAACTCCCCCCCCCCCACACACCAACAAAGGGGCACAACCCCCCTCCCACACACACCAACAAAGGGGCACAATTGCTCCCCTCCACACACCAACAAAGGGGCACAATCCCCCCCTCACCACACACCAACAAAGGGGCACAATCCCCCCCCCCACACACACACACACACACACCAAAGGGGTGAACGCAATCTGAATGTGAACAATCCATCATTTTTTTTAAAGACTCTATGCCTATATAGTCCCACAATACAGAGTGTTTTACAAATACTGACACCAACGATGGGGCACATTTCCTTCAAGCGACAACAATGGGGCATAATTCTTCCCCCTCAATGAAACCAACGATGGGGCACAATTCCTCTCACTGACCCAAAAATGGCGCATTGTTTATGCCCACCAATGCTGGGACATTTTCTACTTGCAATGGCCACAATCCGGCCACCCTAAAGTCTGAAGTTTCTTTAGAAAGTTTGAGGACCCCTGTCCCAAAGGATACCAGTACACAACTGAAGATCAAAAATGAATGTGGGCTTATTCACATTGTGTCACAGTGTGGAGGGGCCCCACTACGAGGATATTTTTTTGGTTGTACCAAAAGTTGGGCTTTAGGTAAAAAATAAATAAATAAAATAAAAAGAAGCGTAACCAATACTCAACCAAAGATCAAGAATCAATGCGAGTTAATTCACATTGCGTCACATCTGTCAGGTACAATTTTGGGGCCTTGAGTGGGCCCGTTCCTCAAGACAACACAGTGACCACTATAGCGCCTTGAGAAGGGAACCTTGCAAGGCCCCAAAACATTGGCTGCATGACAGGTATGACGCAATGTGATGTGAATTAACCGATATTGACTCTTGATCTTCAGTTGAGTGGTGGCGAATCTTCTTTTTCCTTAAATCCCAACTTTGGGCAACTGAAAAAATACCTTTGTAGCGGTGCCCCTCCGTATTTCAAAGAGAGGCTGTAATACTTGCATAACTTACTGCTCCAGCTGGCTCTGGAGCTGCTCTCAGCGTCCTCATGTACAATGCAGGTCTATTAACCCTGCACTGAACGTGGTGAAAGCAGGCGTGCAACCATGGCTGGAACCAGCTTACACATGAGGCAGTGGTGGACTAGTCACAAAGATTGAGGGAGCCTGCTGGATCGAGGAGAAGATGCAGAGTTACATTTTTTTTTTTTTTTTTTACTCAATGTTGAGTTTTAATGTATGTTGTGTCACAATTAATAGTGCCACACCAGATTCATTGCCCTTCTTTGCAATTTTTACCGTGCGTTGCAGCAACATACAAGTGTTATTAGGGCCTTTGTATGCTAAATAAGTGGTTTACCCCATAAGTGATTTTTATTGCCACTTGCCATTATGCCCCATAGACACGCTCGGACTTTCCGACGACAAAATCCATCTGATTTTTTCCGAAGGATTTTGGCCCAAACTTGTTTTGCATACACGGTCACACAAAGTTGTCGGAAAATCCGAAAGTTCTGAACACGGTGACGTAGAACGCGTACGACGGGACTATGAACGGACCAGTAGCCGATGGCTTTCATCTGGTAATTTATTCTGAGCATGTGTGGCACTTTGTCCATCAGAATTGCCTACACACTATCACAATTTAAACAATCGGATTTTGTTGTTGGAAAATTTTAGATCCTGCTCTCAAACTCTGTGCATCAGAAAAATCAGACGGAAAAAGTCCGATGGAGCCCACACACGGACAAATTTTCTGACAACATGATGCAATCGCACATTTTCTGGTGGAAAATCTGACCATGCGCATGGGGCAATACACTTTTCCTTTCAAATGATAAGATCCCATCATTTAAATAACATTTTTATAGAGGTTTATGAATCAGATCAACAACTGCAGAGAAAACAGAGGGAGAGGAATTTGGCACCAAATTGGGAATGTCGGGAGCCGTGGTGTAACTGACCATCGGCACAAACTGACCGCCGAAGTTTTCTTATGTGGAAGTCATGTAGAATCGCACTGTCAAAGCACAGCTGCAGCAGATGGGGCATCACTTAAATCAGACAGCGTAGGAAGACAAGTACTGGAACGGTTTCTTATTTTATGCTAATTGTTTATAATGTTGGGAAATCTCCATGCTACTCACTTTTTTTTTTCAAAGAAAATAAACCTTTCACCACAGTTTTCCTTTTAATACACCAAGCCTCAGAGAAGAAGATTGCAGTTAAAGCAAGTCATTTCCTAGATTGTAAGCTTTAACGAGCAGGTTCCTCTGATTCCACCTGTATTGAATTGTATTGTAATTGTACTGTCTGCCCCAGTGTTGTAAAACACTGCGCAAACCATTGGTGCTGTATAAATCCTGTATTATTATTATACTAATAATTTAATAGCATAGAAATCCAACTGGCGAAACTGAAATGACCCCAGAAGCTTGCTCACCAATGCCTGATAAGTATTTCAGTTTGCACCTAACTTAATTTTTTTACTACGATCTATGGGTACTTTCACACTGGGGTGGGGGTCCGTTATCAGTAATGCGCAGCTAGTTTTAGCAGAAGTTTTTAGCGCTAGTGGGGGACGCTTTTAACCCCCGCTAGTGGCCGAAGAAACCGTTAAAAGCGCCCGTATTGCAGCGCTTCTGAAGCGGATTACAGGCGCTTTGGGCGCTGCCCATTAATTTCAATGGGCAGGGGTGGTGTAGAAACTGGGTATACACCGCTCCTACACCACCACAAAGATGGCGCTTGCAGGACTTTTTTTTCCTATCCCGCAAGCGCACTGCCCCAGCGTGAAAGCACTCGGATTTTCACACTAGGGAGGCATGCAAAGCGCTTTTCAGACGCCATTTTTAGCGCTAAAAAAATGCCCAAAAAGAGCCTCAGTGTTAAAGGGGTCTAAACGTTATAGGTCTCTCCAATATACACATACTGGCTCTGAGATTCTGGATTTGCATGCTCTTCTCTTAGCAGCCAGTGCATGCTGAGACTTGTTGTTCCTCAGCAGTTCTAGCACTATTCATAGCTGGAGTGTAGAGCAAGGATTCAGTTCAAAGTTCAATACACATACAAGAATCATTTTATTTTACAACTCCTTGTATTTTAGCTGATGTGTTTGTATAAGTGATAGGAGTGGCAGGCAGAGATAGTACAGAGAACAGGGGAATGTCACTCAGCCTCTGAATGTGTGCATTTTAATTACATTAAGGCCCTATATACAACTTTGCACATGTTTTACACTCAAGCCTATGCACAACGCTCAGCAGTAGGAATCCGATTTGTTTCAATACAGGCTGTTCACATCTCTAAGCACAGTCACATGAAGCTGGAAAAAGTATAGGAGTTTTTTTGGAGCGGTGATTTTTTTTTTGGCCTCAGACTTCAATGGAAAAATCTGTAAACTTGCGACACAAACTTTTTGTGCGTTTTTGCCCTGAACAACTGTCCCCCTCTGCGCTCTTCCCAGGTCCACCCCAGAAGCCTGCATACATGTGCACAAAAGCTTGCAAAACAAAAGATAAAAAAATAAAAAAACAAATGCATATGCACAAGCAAAAACAAAAAAGTTCCAGATGTGCCTACTAAGGCTGGATTCACACCTATGCATTTTTTGTGCTTTTTGCATTTTGCAGATTTGCACTACAGCTCCTTTACCATGGTTTCCTATGGAACACGTTCTGTAGCGCAAGTCTGCAAAATGCAAAAAGCACAAAAAATGCATAGGTGTGAATCCAGCCTTAGTGTGAATGGGTATTTATTACAGGTATTTATAAAGTGCCAACAGCATCGCTTTACAAACTATGAGGGAGATTTCCTAAAACGTAAGCGTGTAAAAGCTAGTGTAGCTGTGCACAGACGAACCAATCAGCTTCCAGGTTTTATTGTGAAAGATTAATTGAACAAGCTGAAGTTAGAAGCTGATTGGCTATCATGCACAGCTGCACCAGATTGAGTGTTCCAATTTTAGTAGTCTCCCCCATATTCATACTAGTCCTTGACCTCAAGAGTTCTCAATCTAAAGTCCCTATCTCACATACATACATACACATACTAGACCCAATTTATACAGGAGCCAAATAACCTACCAGTGTTAAAACCCATGCAATTACAGGGAGAACATGCAAACTCCATGCAGATACTGCTCTTGTCCAAACCAGGAACCCCAATGCCACAAGGCAGAAGTGCCAACTATCGTGGCATACCCCGCTGAGCATTATCAAAGCCAGTGATGAGTTTTAAATACATTATTCATTTTTTCTTCCAATGTGATGTCTTACTGCTCTGTGCCCTGTTCCCATTCTAGAGACAGGGTGGGCAGAGACTCCAGAGATCTGAGCTCATCTACTTTGATCAACAGTGACACCAATCTGGGAACAGGCACACAGAAAGTACTCAACACACAGAAAGGCTATTCATGCAAAAGCAGAAGTGACACTGCTGCAGAACATCTTTGTTTAAGCTGCCCAGTGTCACCCACTGTAGTTAGAGCTTCTGCAACCAATCTTTTGCAGGTTCACTTTAGGCTGGGATACAGATCTAGGAAAAAAAAAAAAAAAAACAGGAGGTGGCACTGCTGCAGAACCTCCTTGTCCCTCCGACCAGCGCGTCTACAGCCAATCTTTTACAGGTTCACCTTTGGCTGGGTTACAGATGCAGCTATAGTAGAAGTGCCACTGCTGCAGAACCTCTTTGCTCCCTCTGACCAGTGTAGCCAACTATTGTTAGAGCTTCTGCACCCAATATCACAGGTTTACTTTGGGTTACATGTGCAGCTAAATCAGAAATGACACTGCTGCAGAGCCTCTTTGCTCCCTCTTCCCCGTGTCATCTTCTGCAGCCAGTCTTTTACAGGTGCATTATAGGCTGGATTACAGATCTAAAGACAAGTGGCACTGCTGCAGAACCTTTTTTTTGTTTTCTCTTCCCAGTGTCACCCACTGTAGTTAGAGCTTCTGCAGCCAATTTTTTAAAGCTTCACTTTACAGATCTAGCAAAAACAGAAGTGTCACTGCTGCAGAACCTCTTTGCTCCCTCTGACCAGTGTAACTTACTATTGTTAGAGCTTCTGCCGTCAATTTTACAGGTTTACTTTGGGTTACATGTCACCTAAATCAGAAGTGACACTGCTGAAGAACCCCTTTGCTCCCTCCTCCCTGTACCATCCACTAGCAAGAGCTTCTGCAGCCAATCTTCTACAGGTTCTCTTTAGGCTGAGTTACAGATCTCGTAAAGACAGAAGTGGCACTGCTGCAGAACCTCGTTGCTTCTTCTGTCAGGCATTAGTAAGCACTTCTACAGCCAATCATTTACAGGTTCTCTTTTGGCTGGGTTACAGATGTAGCTATAAAGTGTCACTGCTGTAGAACCTCTTTGCTCCTTATGGCCAGTGTAATCCATACCTGCCTGGAGTTGTTCTCTCTGTGCCTGCGTGGGTTTCCTCCGGGTACTCCGGTTTCCTCCCACACTCCAAAGACATGCAGGTAGGTTAATTGGCATTTGTCTAAATTGGCCTTAGTATGCGAGTTAGGGACCTAAGATTGTAAGCTCCTTGAGGATAGGGCATGATTTGAATGTACAATGTATATGTAAAGCACTGTGTAAATTGATGGCGCTATATAATTACCTTAAATAATATTATTATTAATAATGATAATTTATTATTATTGTTAGAGCTTTTGAAGCCAATCTTACAGTTCACTTTGGGTTACAGGTTACCTAAATCAGAAGTGACACTGCTGAAGAACCCCTTTGCTCCCTCTTTCTTGTGCCATCCACTAGTAAGACCTCCTGCTGCAGCCAATCTTCTACAGGTTCTCTTTGGGCTGGGATCTTGCAAAGACAGAAGTGACACTGCTGCAGAACCTCTTCCCAATGTCATACACTATCAAATAAGCTGCTCCTTATATAACCATTATATAGACCATCTTTTACAGGTTCTCTTTGGACAGGGTTACAGATCTGGCAAAGACAGAAGTGGCACTGCTGCAGACCCTCTTTGCTCCCTCTGGCCAGGGTCACCCACTATTGTTGGAGCTCCTGCAGCCAATCTTTTACAGGTTCTCTTTAGACAGAGTCACAGATCTTACAAAGACAGAAGAGACGCTGCTGCAGAACCTCTTCCCAATGCCATACATAATTATATGAGCTTCTGCAGCCAGCCCTGAATTTTCGGGACATTTCGGAGCTGTGATTATGTTGGGTATTTTTCACCCCCGATAATAGAATCCCTCTTTTGTCTTTTGCTTCCCTCTAATAATATAAAGTTACAATGTATCGCTGATCGCACACACCTTCCTGGTGAATAGGAGAACTGTGCTGGACACTCTCTATGTGATCCCAGGACTGCGATTCCTGCCGGTTATTGAATTACCTGCATGTCGGGAAGCGCTGTGTCCGCTCTGTGCGCTCTCAGTGTCCGGGTGCTGTCGGTGCGGTGTCCGGGTGCTGTCAGTGCGGTGCCCAGGCTCCTGTGTCGCCCATGGCTCGGTCCCGTCCTTGGTATAGCCGGCTCTCAGCTGACTGCTCTTTTCTTTGGGCTCTTTTAAAGCTTCCCCCGGTGATGTCACAGGCAGGTTTCCTCCCTCTCTAGGTTGCTCAGTGCAGATACCTGAAGGCAGCCCAGTTCCTGCCCAGCCCTCCTCTGTGTCAGGAGGATCGCATTTCTTCATGGCAGTCATGTGAATAAACGCCACCCTTGGCATCCCTTCAACTGTACAGTCCTGGTTAGTCAGTGCAGGGATTACCTGCCCAGGTAACTTCACACCGGAGTCTGTTTAGTGAAATCTTTAATGCCAAATAATGGAAAGCTATCTCATGTGACAGATTACAGATCTTTAATCCACGTGACCTCCTGAAAATTTACCCCCCCTTTAATGACCAGACCATTTTTTTTGTGACGTGGTGTTTCTTCACATATGGCTACCCACTGGACTGCGCATGCGCGACGCTGCAATATGAGTTCCACCCATGAGTCTAGGTTCAAGACCCACCATCCAAGTGGACATAGAGCTAAATTATAATTGTGCCGAGCGAAGCAAGGCCATGCCCGAAGTGTCGCGAGGGGGCCCTGTGTTGGAACGCATATGGCGGAATTGGGCAAGGGCACTCCAGTGGGTAGCCAGATGTGATGGGTAGCCGAAGGTGATGTGACAACGGCACTGCATTGATTTAACCACTTGCTTAGTGGGCACTTAAACCCCCCTCCTGCCCAGACCAATTTTCAGATTTTAGCGCTGTCACTCTTTGAATGACAATTGCGCGGTCGTACAACACTGTATCCAAATGACATATTTTTTTATCATTTTTTTCTCACAAATGGAGCTTTCTGTTGGCGGTATTTCATCACCACTGGGGATTGTAGTTTTTGCTAAACAAACAAAAAAAGATGGAAAATTTTGAAAAAAAAAATCATGTTTGATAGTTTGTTATAAAATTTTGCACACAGCTAATTTCTCTCTTTCATTTATATACGCTGATAAGGTGGCACTGATGGGCACTGATAGGCTGCACTGGTGGGCACTGATAGGCACAGATAAGGCGGCACAGATAGGCACAGATAAGGTCGGCACTGATGAGTACCTAGATAGGTGGCACTGATAGGTGACACTGATGGGCACTGGTAGGTGACACTGATGGTCAGCACTGTTGATGACATTCATAGGTGGCACTGTGGGCACTGATAGGTGGCACTGATGAATGGCACTGTGGGCACTGGTAGGTGGCGCTGGTAGGCACTGGTAAGCAGCACTGCTATGTGGCACAGATGCCTCTCCTTGTTTGGGGCCGATGTCCCTCTGACAGCCACCAGTGATCGGCTTTTTTTTCTCCTCACGTGATGCGATTACTGGCTCTATTTACATCACATGATCAGCTGTCATTGGCTGACAGTTGATCACATGGCAAGGGGTCGGGGTCGACCCCTTACTCCGATATGCGATCCAGCGAGGCTCATGCAGGGGGCGCGCGGGCTGCTTAAGCACGGGAAGATGTCTGTTGACGCCCTACCGGCAAAGTAGGTCCACGCTGTAGCCGTCATTTGGCTATAGTGCAGAGAAGCGGTTAACTAACAATTGCACAGTCATGCGACTGTGTTTTGGATCCGAACTGGGAAAGCTCGGGATTGTTTCTGACCCCCTGGCCAAATTAATCCTTAATATAAGTGTGCACACTTGAAGTCAAACACTGACACACACGTAGTTCAGTATTCAGATACTTCTTGTTTTTTATTTCCTGGACCCCGGCTAATATACATGTGAGCTGGATATCTCACTATCAAATCAAGAATTAGATAAAAGACAGCGTGTACAGACCACAAATTATACATATTCATTATTGTGACGGAGTATAAGCTTATCAGCTGGGTTATGTCTAAAAAAGGGAAAAGTTTTCAGCCCCTTCTTCCTCTTGGGTGTAGTCTCATGTTGCCGAAAACAGGCGCAATATTTTTTTTGACGTTGCTCTTTTTAACCCTTGCAGTTTCGTTCCACATGAAGGGAGAAGCTGGCAGACATCTTAATTATGATTAAGGTTGATAACTGATAATGAAAGATAAGCACTTATATCAATAAGAGTACCAGAAATAGGCATTTCACTTATAACAATCATGATCACATCCATTACAACTCTACCCAAATCAAATGTATTCTCTCGTTTTCCCACAAATAGAACTTTCTTTTGGTGGTATTTTATTTTTTACTATGTATACAAAAAAAGACTGACAATTTTGAGAAAAACTTTTTTTTTACTTTCTGCTCTCAGACATTTCCAATATTTTTTTTTTCAAAAATCAAATTTCTTCATCAGTTTAGGCCAATATGTATTCTGCTACATATTTTTGGTAAAAAAAAACAAAAAACAAAAAAAAAACAATAAGCGTATATTCATTGGTTTGCACAAATGTTATAGTGTCTTCAAACTTTGGGATATATTTATGGAATTTTTTTCCTTACTAGTAATGGCGGCGATCAGGGACTTGTAGCAGGGCTGTGATATTGCAGTGGACAAATCGGACATTATCTGACACTTTTGACACATTTTTGGGAACCAGTGACACAGTGATCAGTGCTAAAAATATGCACTGTTACTGTACTAATGACACTGGCTGGGAAGTGGTTAACATCAGCGGTGATCAAAGGGTTAAATCTGTGTCTAGCTGGTGTTTCAGTGCAGTGGGGGGAGGTGCTTTTACTAGTGGAAGGCATAGATTGTTGTCTCGGCTTTACAGAAACACAGGATCCATGGCCTCTGTACTGACAGAATGGCAATCTGCCTTGTTTACATGGGTAGATTGCTTTTCTGCCTGTGTACAGAACGATCAGTTGGTGCCGCCAGACATTGGGTCTGTAGGACTGTGTAGAATCCGGTACCCGGAAGTGCAGGATCACATATATATATATATATATATATATATATATATATATATATATATATATATATATATATACGTGATCCTGCGCAGCGTGACCGACCTGTAGCAATAAATGTGCTATAGGGCAGTCGACAAGAGGTTAACAAGCACCCCTTCTGTCATAGATCTGGGGATTGAAATGTTGCTGTTTTTGTGCAATGTTTGGACACTTAAAGTATAACTATAGGCAAAACTTTTCTTTTCTTTTTCTTTTGTTTTGGACAGAGCGGAGAGGGATTCAAACGCGTGTCAATTTTTATTGCTTTCTGTGACTCTGTTAAGGAGATTCACCTGCTTTATTTATCCTGTTTACCATTATCATTGAAAGTAAGAGTAACAAAAAAAATCCCGAATTGTGGTTTGTCCCCCGAAAAGAAATAGAGGGGAAATTTTCCAATGGAGTCCCCAAGGTATTCCCCTAATTTGCAGGGATTTCCTTTCACTTCCTGTGTGCCTATGGGACAGGAAGTTCATGTAAATCTCCACAACGGGACACAGATAGCGGAAAATCCCTCCCTTGCTCTATCCAAAAATAAAACAAAAGTTTTGCCTATAGTTCTGCTGTAAAGGAGAAGTACAGCCAAAGCTCATTTGGCTGTACTTATGTGGCTCGCTAGAGTGCAGTTTGTTGTGCACTCCTGTGACCCATTTTTAGCAGACAGTCAAAGCCCGCTGTCTGCTGATGTCACAGAGCCAGTCCTGGCTGGAGAAAGATTGTGACCATCTGGTCTGGATCCACACAGGAGAATTGACTGACATCCGGATCAGCCTCTCAGTGAGCTGCTAAGAGCCCCCTCCACAGCCCAATGCTCCAGTGAGTGCCAGAGAGGGCAGAGCACACAGCAGTGACTGATAGTTATGGTTCTCTGCTCAAAGCGGCAGTGAGAACTGAGCAATCAGCAGTGTTTGGTTGCTCAGTTTTCATCCCCAGAGACTGTAAGGGACAGATACAGCATTGGATGGATTCTGCATCCAATTAGGTAAGCCTCCCACTGTGCATGTGTGGTGAGAGAGAAAGCAGGTATCTGTCAAAACCAGTTACCCCCCCCCCACCAAAAAAAAAAAAAAAATCTTCAAAAGTTGAAGAGGAGGGGGGGAAAAGCAGGAAAGTGGAACTTCCCCTTTTGGATGAAGTTCTGCTGACTATTCCTACCCTTTCCACCCATGTGCCCTATTCATATTAGCCGTATTATTGGTTCCCACGATGAAAATTGATTGAATGGAGGATGCTTTTCACTGGAAGAACGTCCCTTATATTGGTGGTCAGTGGGAAGAATTCTCCTTATATTGGTGGTTAATGAGAAGAACCTTCCTTTACATTGATGGCAGGGGAGGGCTGGCAGCCTTAGGCCTGGGGGGCAAGTCCAGTCAAGTGGCCCATAGAACCGGTGGTGGCAAAATGGTGGATCGGGAAAACAGTCTCTAAGGTTTTTCATGATCGCAAAGGTGGGGGGTGCAGGGAGGACAATGTGGCCCTCCAGGGCCTGTGGGGGACTTGTACTACCATGGCCTCTAGGAACTAAACCGCAAGCAAGTCCCTGTATAAATCCCTCAGAGCTGAGGACCTGCCCCCCGCCCGCAACTAGACACTAGACAAACTACAAGTCTCAGCATTAACCCCTGAGATCTAAGGATGTGTCCCCTTAGATCCCACGGGTTCATACTGTGCCCTGTAGTCCTTCACTAGTTGGGGGGGGTGACACATCCTGAGCTCTGAGGGGTTATGCTAAGACCTTTAGTCCTTCACTTTTGGGGTGTTACATCCCAAAAAGTAAAGTACTACAAGTTCAAGCATGAACCCTGGCTGAAATTTAAGGATGTGATCTCCTCCTCTGCTGCTGGCTCATGCTCCCATGACAGACGTATGTTCTAATTCATTCACTTCTCCCAACCTCACCTCAGGCAGCTTGACCATAGGGTCTAATATGCTTCAAAATAGGGTGGACTCAGAGCGCAGATCATTGTGCTCAGAGCCCACCCAGGCGTGTTAGAAAAGCAAATTAATATTTGCTTTTCTAACACTGAACTGCCTCTCTGCCAATCAGGAAGAGAGGGTCTGATATCCGTCACCTGATTGGCTGAAAGGACAGGCGCTCCTATTGGATGTCTAGCAGGAGGAAAAGCATGGAGTAAGCATAGAGAACACAGGAGCCGCTGCCTGTCCCACAGCTCCCAGCCATTACTCGCTGCCTGACCTGCCACCCAGATGAGGTAAGTGCCAGTCAGACAGCGGGCGAGGTGGGGTGCTGGTTAAATGCCGACGGGGGGTAACATTGGCTACATTTGATGGGGCACAGCGAGGCTGCATTTGATGGGGCACAGCGAGGCTGCATTTGATGGGGCACAGCGAGGCTGCATTTGATGGGGCACAGCGAGGCTGCATTTGATGGGGCACAGCGAGGCTGCATTTAATAGCAGAGTGAGGCTATTTTTCAGTATTTTTTAGTTTGCACCAGACAGAGAGAGTCATCGCTCCAAATTGTCCGCACAGAGAGACCACTCCTCAAGAAAATTGCTTGATTCCTTTATCCACATAGTAAAGCCTTGTACACACCACTATTGTTTTTTTTCTCAATCCAGTGAGTTGAACAAAAAAAAAAAAAAAAAAAAAGCTGACAGCTCTGGTTGGAGCTGCTGAGCATTAGCAAAAGGGACCTGGGCATTGATCACTTTTCAGTGGAGTGGCAGTGCCTGCTGCAAGTGTGTACAAGCCTTTCATCGCACACTGGTGTGCTGCAGTTTAGCCGCAGTGCTTATGCACACAGTTTTCCTTAGCCGCAGTCCCATAGGCTTATTTTAGGTTGTGCGTTTTTGCTGCAGTTTTTTTATAGCACACCAAAGATGCAGCCGTTTTTGTGCACTTTCAGAAAATGCAGCAAAAATGTGCAAACTAATAGAAGTCTATGGGACATGCAGGAAGACCATGAGATGACCAACACTGCAGCAGACCAGTGTGAGCTCACATTATAGTACATAGGAGCAGGTACTGCACATGCTGCTGAAAGAAACCTCCTTATCTGCAGAGAGAGGGGGGAGAGGCCGGTCACAGCTCACTCACTTGGAAGGACTCAGCAGGCAGAAGGCTCGGTTATCAGCTTCCAGAGCTTCCCATACAGATCACCGAGGGATCTCAGTTTGAATGTTCCCTCCCACACATCCGATTCAAAGACGCAGCACACAGGCTGCCCGAAGTGTGGGCGGGCACAGTGAGAGAGGGGGCTGGAGGAGGCGGAGCGGATCCACCCTCTTCTATTCGGCTGTGCTCAGTCTGAATGGAATGGACACAGACTGTCAGCTCAGAAGCAGGGAACAGCACTGTGACATGACAGATGTCCAATCACAGCGCTAACGTTCCTGCATGCTTCTGGGCTGTTATCCAGCCCTGCCAGCCTCCCTCAGTAGTAACACTCTGCCAACTGCACATGCTTAGTTCTCAGCTGGCAGCACATCTGCCTTTTTACGGGGATTTAGAGAGCAGCCTGGGGGGAAAATGCATCCCTGCCCCCTGGCCCAGCCCGCCCCTGATTGATGGTCAGTGGAAATAAATTCCCTTACACAGGTGGTCATTGGGAATAATGCTTCTTTCATTGGTGGGTAATAGGAAAGTGCCCCTTACATTGGGGGTTCGAGAATAGAATGCCTACTACATTGGTGACCAATGGGAAGAATGTTCCTTACACTGTGGGATGAATGCCTCTTACATTGGTGGTCAGTAGGAGAAATGCCACTTACATGGTAAGTGGTCAGTGGAATAAACATTCATTGGTGGTTAGTGGAAAGAATGCCCCTTACATTGGTGGCCAGTATTAGAAATGTTCTTACATTGCGGATCAGTGGATATAATGCTCCTTATATTGTTGGCCAGTGCGTAGAATACCCCTTTGATTGGTGGTTGTTGGAAATAATGCTTTTTATATTGGTGACCCATGAAACTAATGCCCCTTTTATTTTTGGTTACTGAGAATAATTCCCCCCATGTCAGTAGAAAGCATGCTGCTAACATTGATGGTCAGTGTGACGAATGCACTGTACATTGGAGATTAGGGCGTAGAATGCCCCATTGCAATGATAGTCAGTAGAAATATTTTACTGAAACTGATGGTCAGTAAGAAGAATGTTTTTTACATTGGGTTAAAGCGGTAGTAAACCCGCAATTTTTTTTTTTTTAAACCTGCAAAGCAAAATGCATAATGAGCTAGTATGCACCGCATACTAGCTCATTATGAAATACTTACCTTAGAACGAGGCCCCGACATCTGGCCCGATCCACGCCAAGGGAGCTGACATGCTCCCTCGGCGTTTCTTCCGGGTATCGCGGCTCTGGCGCTGTGAGTGGCCGGAGCCGCGATATCGTCACTCCCGCGCATGCGCGCGGGAGATTTCATTCCGGCCGCCGGCCACTGCCGGATTTTCAGGCCGAGAATCCCCTTGTGCGCATGCGCCGCTGCAGTCAGCGGCGCATACTGAGGGGAATATCTCCTAAACCGTACAGGTTTAGGAGATATTTTTTTTACCTACAGGTAAGCCTTATTATAGGCTTTCCTGTAGGTAAAAGTTCAAAATTTGGGTATACAACCACTTTAATAGGTGGTTGTGCCTTACTTTGGTGGTTGGTAGCAAGAGGGCCCCTTACATTGGTAATTAATGAGAAGAATGCTCTTTACATTGGTGGTTATTTTGACAAATTCCCCTTACATTTGTGGTGTATGAGGGGAATGTCCCTTACATTGGTGGATACTAAGGAGAATGCCCCTTTCAATTGTGGCTACTGAGAAAAATGGCTTTTACATTGGGGGCCAATAGGGTGAATGCCCCTTACACCGGTGGTCAGCGGGAAGAATGCCTTTTACATCAGTTAGCAGTAGGAAGAATTCTCCTTAAATTGATGGCTAGTAAAAAGAATGTCCCTTACATTGGTGGTCAGTTGGAGGAATGCCCATTAATTGGTGATCCGTGGGAATAATACTCTTCTTATTGGTGGACATTAAGAAGAATACGCCTTACACTGGGGGTCATTGCAAAGAACACTCCTGACATTGTTGGTTAGTGAGATGAATGCCTTCTACATTGATTGACAGTAGAAATAATGCTCCTAACATTGATAATCAGTGTGACAAATACACCTTACATGGTGGTTAAGGAAAAGAATTCCTCTTTACAATAATGGTCAAAAGAATGCTCCTTAGATAAGCGGTCAGGAGAGGTCAGTGGGAATAATGGACTTGACTTTTGTGGTAATTTTAACGAATGCCCCTTTCATTGGTGGTGTATGGGAAGAATGCCCCTTACGCTGGTGAGGACTGTGAAGAATGCTCCTTACATTGGTGGCTGGTAAGAAGAATTCCCTTTAAATTTGATCAGTGATGTGCTCATCAGTGGGAAGATTACTCTTTACATTTTTGGTCAGTGGTATGAATTCTCCTTACATTAGCAGTTAAGTGAGAAGAATTGGTGGTCAGTGCAACAAATGCTCCTTACATTGGTGGTTAGTGAGAAGATTGCCCCTTACATTTTCAGTTAGTGGGAAGAATGCTCCTTACATAGGTAGTCAATGGAAAGAATGCCACCATACAGAAAGTTAAGTTGGTGTCAGTGTTATCTATATAGTTATATAGTTAGTAAGGTTGAATAAAGACACCAGTCCATCCAGTTCAACCTGAGTGAGTGTCTACAATTGTCCCTATCCCTGTACATTGCACACTCATATTGCTGCCTACCCTCAAGGAGCCTACAATCGAAGGTCCTCTTTCATATATTAGGGCCAATTTTGGACATTGGCCAATTAGCCTACCTGCATGTCTTTGGAGTGTGGGGGGAGGCTGGGGTGCCTGGAGGAAGCGACCCTTTTTTACTGCTAGGTGAGAGTGCTAACCACTACACCACTGTGCTGCCCCAAGAGGCAGGAAATGCTCACTGCTCAAGGAACCTTTAGCAACTTTTGGAGGAATCCTGGTTGAAATGTCTGTCGTAGCTCTTAGCCCCATATACAAAATGCAGATAAAAAAAAAAAAACATATTAGGAGAAAAAAAAAGTTTAGTTCCAGTGGTTTTGGAGGTGATATTACTCAGCCTTTCATTAGAATCCTATAACAGCTAAATCTATGAGAATGTGATCCAGTGCAGTAGAATATTCTCACAAGCTTTGGGCTCCTCTGTTATCCAAGATCCTGAAATGGGGTGAAGTGATATCACCCTCTCCTAGGTGGTGGTCACTTGAACAAATGTCCCTTACATTGGTGGTTAATGGGAAGGATGCTCCTTTATTAGCAGTTAGTGTCAATAATGCTACCTTACACTGGTGGACACGAATCAGTAGGAAGAATGCCCCTTACACTGTTGATCAATGGGAAGAATGTTGCTTCCAGTGCCAGGACAAGGCCATCTGGTGCCCAGGGAAAAGATGGCAAACTGCGCCCCACCCCGGGGATGAAGAAAGAGGCCATGTCCTTTCAAAACCAGAAAACACATAAAACAACACAATACAATACTGTAGAGGCAGCCCCTTCGCAGTATATGCACAGCGGCGGGTCAGCAAATGGTTAAAGTGTAAGTTCACCTTACAGAAAATCTGTAAGGTGAACTTACACTACACCTTCCTGGTCCTGCTAACCTGGAGTCTGGCCGATTTCCCGCACTGACAGCTCGGTGCGGTCAATGACCGGTCCGGGGATTTAAAATCTCTGCGGCTTTCTCTCCTCCTCACCCGCGGTGACAGGACGAGCTGCGTGGGTTCTGATTAGTCGGCTGACCAATTACAATGCTCCTAAACATACCTGCTGATGAAGTACATTTTGGAGCTTAAGCTGTGGGATTTCTAAGCCCTGGTCCAGTGAGAAGTGAAGGGGGTGAGGAGGGCGTCCTGTGTAAGTTCACCATACAGATATTTCTGTAAAGGTGAACTTACCCTTTAATTACCAATATTATTTGTAATATGCAGCATGAGGGGGTTCATGTATTGTCACTGGTCACTAATGCATTAATGACCAGTGTCCTGGTTTCTCCTCTTTGTCTTCCTCTATACAGAATCAGCTTTCTGAGGATAGCAGCCACCGATGCCCTGCCATTATTATTAGTTTATAATTCTTCTAATCCCCTTATCTGGATACTTTTAACCCCCGAATCCCTGAAATCCTCATGGACTATGATTGATGAACTGTGATTTTTCTTATTCTTATCCACCTGTATTTGCGCTGATATTACTGTTACCCTTTGTACACACGGTCAGATTATTGGACGGATTGTTGTCAGTTTTTTGTTGGATGATAGTCTCAAATCGAAAGTGAAGAGGGTACTCACCATCAGAAAATTTTCTGACGATAGAATTCAACGTTAGAAGTGACGTAATGTGTTGAATTGTTTTGTGCTCTTTCATATCTGAGCATGCCTAGTCTTGCTCTTCATATTTTTTTTTCATCAGAAAACCCTACTAATGAAAATAAAATTGAACATTGTGGTCACATCAGACAAAAAATTTCAAGCCTGCACATCCAGTATTATTTGTCTGCCGAAAATTTGTAATCGGCTGTCAAAAGCAGCATACTAATGATCAGAAAATCGTCAGATCGTTCATCGGACGAAGTTTATCTTCAGATTTTCTGACCGTGTGTAGTGGCCATTAGGCTGACTGAGTGATATCCCCCTTGTCCAGGGCCCTCATTAATATTGATTGGACCCTGGACAAACATTTTACCGGGCCCCCCTGGCCCACCACCCCCATGGCCCCCAGCTATGCAATTTCTCTCTCCGCCTGCTCTGAGGCATGCAATAATTATCAGGTAGACTCAGAATCAGTTCACTGCAGTAGATCAAGCAGCATTCGATTGGCTGTCAGAGGTTACAGCATACCATTACCACTTACTAACTGGTTGCTAGAGGTTACAGCACACATTATTTCTCACTGATTAGTTGCTAGAGGTTACAACACATCATTTCTACATGCTGATTGGTTGCTAGAGGTTACTGCACATCATAATCACTCATCCATTGATTGCTAGAGGTTACTTCACATTATTACTGCTTACTGGTTGTTATAGGGTCACTGCACATTATTACCGCTCACCCATTGGTTGCTAGAACTTACTGCACACCATTACCGCTCACCCTTTGGTTGCTAGAGGTTACTGCACATTATCACTGCTCACTGATTAGTTGCTAGAGCTTACTGCACATCATTGCCAATCACTGATTGGTTGCTAGAGGTTCCTGAACATTATTACTGCTCACCCATTGATAGCTAGAACTTACTGCACATCATTACCACACACACATTGGTTGCTAGAGGTTACAGCACATTATTACTGCTCAATGATTGGTCGCTAGAGGTTACTTCACATCCTTGCTGCACATTGGTTGGTTGCTAGAGGTTACTGCACAGCATTACCGCTTATTGATTGGTTGCTAGGGGTTACCGCACAACATTACTGCTAACTGATTGGTTGGTAGAGGTTTTTGCACATCTTTGATGCACACTGGTAGCTAGAGTTTACTGCACATTATTACTGCTCACTAATTGGTTGCTAGAGGTTACTGTACATTGTTACTGCTCGCCCATTGGTTGCTAGAACTTACTGCACATCATTATCGCTCACCCAATGATTGCTAGAGGTTACTGCACATTATAACTCCTCACAGATTGGTTGCTAGAGCTTACCACACATCATTACCTCTCAACTATTGGTTGCTAGAGGTTACAGCACATTTGGACAGAAAAGATGGGGTTAATAAAGCCGACCATGATTACATTCAAAAACAGTACTGTCAATGATCATAACAAGCAGAGATCAGTGATTGTTTAGCAGCTAAAGAAGGGAAAGTTCAACTCAGCAGGGCAAATGAGCTTGTAAATCACACAACATACCAGCTTCCCGCTAATCCATGCCGACCAGTGTTCCATACAGGCAGTGCTGGTAATGTTGTTAAAAAGCAGAGGTAAAGAAGAGCGATAATAGATTAATGGCTCAAACAGCTATGCACATTTTCTCATTCAGATAGTAACTTTCACTGTCCACCGGCTTTCCCCATCCATGCTGCCTTAGGACTGTCATTGCCTCCTCTCTGCGATCCTCTCTGACTCCTCTGATCACTAACACTGCTCATTAGTGTGTTTCTCCACTCACCAGTTCTGCTGCCAGGCAAGGACGTCGCTGCTTACCGTTTTATTTTCCCTGCATTTGCACTATATGACAGGGATCAATTGTGAGAATGTTGGGCCCCTCAACAATGACAGGGTCCTGGGCAGATGCCCTGGTTGCCCCAACTTAAAGACGGCCCTGCCCATGTCTAAGCACAGCACTCAGAAATCTGGGCTTAAGGTAAATATACTTCCTTTCTCTGCTAATGTTTGTGCTCCTGTTATGGAGCTCAAATTATGGCTCACTAGTGATGGGTGTGTAGCCTGGTGATAGGCTACAACAGCATGGAGAAGGAGACATTGATTTTTATTTGCCCCTCTCCCTCTACTGAGATACTGATGTTATGCTGCACGATCCTTCTCAGGCCAGCAGAAGGAAAACTAAAGCCAAGCAAGCTCATAGACTTCTATGCAGAGTGTTGAGATTCGAGGAGTGGTAGTTTGAGATGGCAGCCATATAATGGTTACACTATACAGTAAAACTTTGGATTGCAAGCATAATTCCTTCCGGAAACATGCTTGTAATTCAAAGCACTTGTATATCAAAGATAATTTCCCCATAAGAAATAATGGAAACTCAGATGATTCTTCCAGAACCATTTATTCATAGGTCTTTCAGTTTATAGTTCATATAAATAAAAAGATTATAGCAAATAGGTTGTGTAACCATAAAATGTCCATTCACAAATCGCAGCCTCCACAAGGTGATTAGATCCAGCAGGAGCTACAGATTATAAAAGAGAAGAGAGGTGCCTCTTATGCTGTGTACACAGGACAGGACTTTTCGATGGACTAGGTCCGACAGTCTTCCCGACGGACTTTCGGCGGAGTTCCGGCTGACTTTCTGAATGAACGGACTTGGACACACACAATCACACCAAAGTCCGATGGATTCTAACGTGATGACGTATGACCGAACTAGAATAAGGAAGTTCATAGCCATTAGCCAATAGCTGCCCTAGCGTCGTTTTTTGTCAGTCAGATTAGCAGCAGGAAAATGTAAAACATGTTCTATTTCTAAAGTCCGCCGGATTTTTGGCAAGCAAAGGTCCGATGGAGCCCACACACAATCGAATTGTCTGACGGACTCGTTCCATCAGATCTTTGCTGTCAAAAAGTCCGGTCGTGTGTGTACGCGGCATAAGTGTAGCAATATGGTTACATTTAACGATGGTCAAACATTTATCAACTCACATGGTTGATGATTAACCACTTCAGGACCGCCGTATTGCCAATGTACGTCAGCACAATGGCACAGGCAGGCACAATCACGTAGATGTACGTGACTGCCTTCCAGCGGGTGGGGGGTCCGATCGGACCCCCTCCCGTTGGATACGACGGTCCGGTTCGCTCCAGGAGCGCTCCGTGATGAGGGGATGGCCGTTGGTTTTCGGCCACCCCCTCTGGATCGCTCCTGGCCAATGAGAAGCTTCCTCCCACTGTGTATTGTTTACACGGGAAGGAGGAAGTGATGTCATTCTCCTCGGGGCGGTCTTTTTGACCGGACTACGAGGAGAAGACTAATAGTAAGTGTGCACCAACACTACACTGACATGTAGGTACACACAGGCACACAAACCCCCCCCCCCCCGATCCCCCCGCTCCCCCTCCCCCCCCAGTCACAGTGTCACTGATTGCATTGATCATTTCTTTACTGATCAATGCATTCAGTGTCAGTTGTGACAGTAAAAACTGTCAGGACAGTTAGTGTTAGGTCCAGGGTAGCCCCCTATCACCCCCCAATAAAGATTTAACCCCCTGATTGCCCCTAGAGTTAACCCTTTCACCTCCTTTTGCCAGTGTCACTAAGCGATCATTTTTCTGATCGCTGCATGTGTCGCTAGGTAGCTAGTTATTTTTTTAGGTTCACCGCCAGGTTTTTATATCGCTAGGTACCCCGATATACTACCTAATAATGGTTTTAACCCCCTGATTGCCGCTAGTTAACCCTTTCACCCCCTTTTGCCAGTGTCACTAAGCGATCATTTTTCTGATCGCTGCATGTGTCGCTAGGTAGCTAGTTATTTTTTTAGGTTCACCGCCAGGTTTTTATAGCGCTAGGTACCCCGATATACTACCCAATAATGGTTTTAACCCCCTGATTGCCGCTAGTTAACCCTTTCACCCCCTTTTGCCAGTGTCACTAAGCGATCATTTTTCTGATCGCTGCATCAGTGTCGCTAGTGTCGCTAGGTAGCTAGTTATTTTTTTAGGTTCACCGCCAGGCTTTTATAGCGCTAGGTACCCCGATATACTACCCAATAATGGTTTTAACCCCCTGATTGCTGCTAGTTAACCCTTTCACCCCCTTTCACCAGCGATCACAGTATAAGTGTCACTGGTGACGCTGGTTAGCCAGTTAGTTATTTAGGTTCCCCGTCAGGTTTTTATATAGCGCCAGGGACCCCCATATACTACCTAATAAAAATTTGAACCCCCTGATTGCCCCTAGTTAACCCTTTCACCACTGATCACCGTATAAGTGTTACGGGTGACTCTGGTTAGTTTGTTTTTTATAGCATCAGGGCACCCACCATTTATTACCCAATAAAGGTTTAACCCCCTGATCACCCGGCGGGTGATATCAATTAGGTTTTAGGGTCAGGGTCTGCGTCGCCCCAGGCAGCGCTAGGTTAGTGCCAGTACCGCTAACACCCACACGCAAAGCATACACCTCCCGTAGTGCTATAGAATCTGAACAGATCAATATCTGATCTGATCAGATCTATACTAGCGTCCCCAGCAGTTTAGGGTTCCAAAAAAACGCATTGTTAGCGGGATCAGCCCAGATACCTGCTAGCACCTGCGTTTTGCCCCTCTGCCCAGCCCACCCAAGTGCAGTATCGATCGATCACTGTCACTTACAAAACACTAAACACATAACTGCAGCGATCGCAGAGTCAGGCCTGATCCCTGCCATCGCTAACAGGTTTTTTGGTAGCATTTTATATTTAAATCCGGAAGGCAGTGCTTGGTTTTCGGGGTCCCGTACGTGGCTAGGCTCCCAAAAAGTCCCCCACATGTGGTATCCCCGTACTCGGGAGAAGCAGCAGAATTTATTTTGGGGTGTAATTTGACTTCTGCCCATAGCATGTGTGAGCAATATATCATTTAGTGACAACTTTGTGCAAAAAAAAAAAAGTTTGTAATATTCCCGCAACTTTTGGCAAAATATAAAATATTCCATGGACTCAACATGCCTCTCAGTAAATAGCTTGGGGTGTCTACTTTCCAAAATGGGGTCATTTGGGGGGGGTTTTGTGCTATTTTGGCATTTTATGGCCTTCGAAACTGTGATAGGTAGTGAAAAGTTAAATCAAAAATTTGCACCCTTAGAAATCCTGAAGGTGGTGATTGGTTTTCGGGGTGCCGTGCGCGACTAGACTCCCAAAAAGTCCCACACATGTGGTATCCCCGTACTCAGGAGAAGCAGCAGAATGTATTTTGGGGTGTCATTTCACATATGCCCATAGCATGTGTGAGCAATATATCATTTAGTGACAACTTTGTGAAAAAAAAAAAAGTTTGTAATATTCCCGCAACTTGTGGCAAAATATAAAATATTCCATGGACTCAACATGCCTCTCAGTAAATAGCTTGGGGTGTCTACTTTCCAAAATGGGGTCATTTTGGGGGGTTTTGTGCTATTTTGGCATTTTATGGCCTTCGAAACTGTGATAGGTAGTGAGGAGTTAAATCAAAAATTTGCACCCTTAGAAATCCTGAAGGTGGTGATTGGTTTTCGGGGTGCCGTGCGCGACTAGACTCCCAAAAAGTCCCACACATGTGGTATCCCCATACTCGGGAGAAGTAGCGGAATATATTTTGGGGTGCAATTCCACATATAACCATGGCATGTGTGAGCAATATATCATTTAGTGACAACTTTTTGTAAAAAAAATATTTTTTTTTTTGTTGTCATTATTCAATCCCTTAGGACAAAAAAAAATAAATATTCAATGGGCTCAACATACCCATCAGCAATTTCCTTGGGGTGTCTACTTTCCAAAATGGGGTCATTTGGGGGGGTTTTGTACTGCCCTGCCATTTTAGCACCTCAAGAAATGAGATCGGCAGTCATAAATTAAAAGCTGTGTAAATTCCAGAAAATGTACTCTAGTTTGTAGACGCTATAACTTTTGCGCAAACCAAAAAATATACGCTTATTGACATTTTTTTTACTAAAGACATGTGGCTGAATAAATTTTGCCCTCAATGTATGACTAAAATTTAGTTTATTCTATTTTTCTTATAACAAAAAGAAGAAAATATCTTTTTTTTTCAAAATTTTCGCTCTTTTTCCATTTATATCGCAAAAAAAAAAAAATCGCAGAGGCAATCAAATACCATCAAAAGAAAGCTCTATTTGTGGGAAGAAAAGGACGCAAATTTCGTTTGGGTGCAATATTGCATGACCGCGCAATTACCAGTTAAAGCAGCGCAGTGCGAAATTGCAAAAAGACCTCTGGTCCTTAAGGTGTTTATTGGTCCGGAGCTGAAGTGGTTAAAACAGGCACATAGAAGTATGCAGGCACCCGGGGTAAAGTTGTCCACACAGACCGTTCTCTGCATCACCGGCTCTCACCACTGTCAGTCTGCAATTGTGAGCGGGAAGACTACCCTGCAGAAGAGCGATATGAAAGCGATGCTTGAAGCACTTGTGGAACGCAGAGTGGAGGGGATGAATCAATGGCGGTGTGGAGGATGGTCTATGGGGACAGCAGTAGGAAGAGTGGAGAGAGAATTTTTATTAAACTGCCCAGGAAAGTTTTTCCTCTTTGCACTGAGGGAGTTAGAGGGGGAGCACCTCTGTCTGGATATTCGCTTGCCAGTGAGGGCTATACCAGCGGAGATCTGAGAGTGAGGACACCCCAGAGAGCAGCACCACCCACATTACAGTACCTGAACCGCTGAAGCAGGGAGAAAGCAGTGTCCACTCACCCTCCACTTTCCTTTGCCGTTCACCGGAGGCCTTCAGGGAGAGACCATGGGGCTTCCCACAACATCCTGGGAACTGGTATGAGGGCTATTCACCCAATGCTGATACAGCTAGCATGGACTGAGCCACTGAGAGCAGGACGCCAAGTGTACGCCATCTATACTGCACCCATACTGCAATCTGTATTGCACTTATTCCAAACCTAGACTGTACCTATACCAACTCTATATCACATTATACCAAACCTTTAATGCATCTGAACCACATCTACCTTGCACCTGTGCCAAGACTATACCATACCTATACTGCAAGCTTAACTGGTGCTGTCATTAAGAGCTAAGATGCTCTTAAAGGGTCCCAACGATAGCCAGCAGAAGAACATCTCAAATGACTGCTGCTCCCATAATAATTTTTCTACAAGGCTCCGTTGTTCCCCGACCGTCTACACTACCATCCTCCTTTTCTTTTGGACAGTGCATACTCAGTTAATCTGAGACTAGCATCTCCGCCATAAATGCGCTCTGGCAGTAAATTTCTAGAACTTGTCAGATTAAACTTTACTACTGTTCATTGCTGCACTTAAGCTGGCCTGCCATCTAATGCTCAGTCCTTACTGTTAATTAGGGATGAGCTTGGTGTTCGAATCAAATGCATATTCGACTCGAACACGGGCCATTCGCCTGTTCAGCAAATTCCGAACTTTGTGGACCATTCGCACCATATTCGTGTGGCGCGAACGGCCCACAATGCACTATGCTATCGCAGTGCATGGCTGGCGCATGATTGGCCAAGCATGCACTGTGACCCCACATGCTTGGCCAATCACAGCGCCGGGAATGAGGAGGGCCAATTATAGCTCGAGGGGTTAATACTTGCCACACACTATATAAGGCCGCCAGTGCGGTGGCCTTGTGTAGTGTGTTGGCGTGCAGAGAAAGAGCAAGATAGGCAGGGACAGTGTACTTTTGCTTGGGAACCTAGTGATGTTAAAGTGGGTGTTGTGTGCACAGTATACACCTGAAGCTACCCCTTATTTCTGGTGTTGTTCTGTTTCTGTAACACAGGCATCTGCAGCATTTAGGCCCCTTTCACACGGACGGCTGTTCTGCCGCAGTTTAGCATGTTTATTTTTTTTTGTGAAATTCAAGACTCCAGGCACAGCGATCAGCTGCATTTGTACAGTGCAATTACCTGCGTTTACGTGCGTTTCTGTGCAGTTGCGTTCAGCTGCAGTTATCTAATATAGTCGTTCCCATAGCAACCCTTTTTTTATTTCTTTTTTTGGTCCCTTGAATGCCTTCTCACGCTGCTATCCGCAGTTGACACAAAAGACTGCGATTATCTGCAGTTATATGCATATGTCTGCGCTACATCGCACCTGGACGCATACAATTCTATTTTTTCTATTCGCACCGAACCGCATGTAACGAAATTGCGGCTAAACGCTGTGTGTGAATGGGGCCATAGGGAAGCATTGTGTGCTTTTAGCTGCCGTAGAAAACTAGAAAATCCGCAGCTAAAAGCACCATTCTATCCGTCCGTGTGAAAGGGGCCTTACAGTGGGTGTTGTGTGCCTCCTGTACAGTATACACCTGACGCTACCCCTTATTGCTGGTGTTGTTCTGTTTCTGTAATATAGGCATCTGCAGCAGTTAGAGTGGGTGTTGTGTGCCTCCTGCACAGTATACACCTGAAGATACCCCTTATTGCTGTTGTTGTTCTGTTTCTGTAATACAGGCATACTATGGACACCCCCCAGGCACGATATTTAAATTGATATTTCACTTTTTTTTTACTTTAATCGTCATTAAAATCAGTGCTCCTGAAAAAACTGCCATTTAAAAAAAAAAATATTTGCATTGATTCATGTCCCCTGGGGCAGGAGCCGGGTCCCCCACCCCTTATAGGACAATATCTTGCATATTAGCCTTTAAAATTAGCACTGTTGATTTCGAACATTCGAGTCCCATAGACTTTAATGGGGTTCTAAAGTTTGTACGAATCTTAGGTCCGTTCGAAGGTTCTGGTGCGAACTGAACCGGGGGGGGGTGGGTATTCAGCTCATCCCTACTATTAATCACTTTGTATGCTAAATTGTGTTATCACCATTCTTTATCAAATTTTTACTTGCCTAGTTACCAACTATATTGGGTGACAATAAATAAAGTTTGCCTTTTTCTACCTGGTTTGGTGTCGGTTTTCTTTAATAACACACTGCTATCAGGTATTAAGTATTACTTTCAGTGAATTCCTGTGATATTGTAACACTCAAACTTTTGTGTCAGCAGGGCAGAGATCCTTGAGAAGGTTGAGGCACAGAATAGAGGATCCATCCTATCCAGTGGCTCCTACGGGGGTAGCGCTACAGATGAAGGAGGATGACTGACCCCAAAAAGTCAGCCATGGCATGTCCAACATGTGTAACCTGACAGTTTCTAAGGGCCATGGTGTCAATAGGTGACAGGGATGGTTGGAGAAAAGGATTTACTGAAGGTGCTTAATACTGAAATACTCTTTTTTTTATCCCTAAAAACCTTGCATCAGATATGCTGGGCTACTGGCACTTCAATCAACGCACCAATTGTTATTTGACACCCATGCCATGTGATAAAGGTGTTGAGTATACTTTACCCTTGGGAGAAATTCTAAAAAGACTCATGGGTTTCTGTAATTAATCTGCAGTAATATTTTCATGCCCTGTCTGTCTCTTACCTGGTCTGTGTATCAGCCTTAGGGCCTGCACTCTCACACCTATATGATTAAGTAATCTTCCCTCAGCGTGGCTCCACCTTAGCCTCAACAGGAACCACTATTTAACACTGTGTTCTCCAAGCCTGCCTTGCCGAGCAATATTGTGTGTTTGGTTTCCTGTCTCCTGCTTGCTGTGTGCTCTACGTCTGTTTCTGTTACTGATCTTGGCTTGTTCTTTGACTATCCCTGCCTGCTTGTTACCCTGACCTTCAGCTAGTTGCAACCTTTGGCTTATCTCTTGACTTTCCCTTGTTGTCCTGGGCTGCTGCTTCCGCTCTATCCTCCTGTACTCTACTGTGAGCGAGAGCTGGGAGACCCTGGGGGACGTAACCTAGAGCCAGTTGCAGCGCAGTCCATCCTCACCACTAGAGGCTCTGGTGAACACCTGCTGGCTCTTACTCTCCATGCCCTGGGGAATCCCATGCTCTAGCTCCCAGTGGGATCCGTGTTGCTCCAGTGGACCTGCCTTCCTGAACCACCCAGAGTTTCATCCGCAGCAGTCAGCCGTAGGGTCCACTGTCTTAGCGGTGCACTCCTGACTTCAAAAGGTATGTATCTTTCACCTGGACTCAGGTGAACTGACAGGTTCTCTTTCCTCTCAGAATAAATAGAGTATACCAGCTTCAAAGCATACCAAATAACAACAATTTAATTTTTTATTTTTAGGTATATTAACCACTTCAATACAGGACACTTATACACCTTCCTGCCCAGACCAATTTTCAGCTTTCAGTGCTGTCGCACTTTGAATGACAATTGCGCGGTCATGCAACACTGTACCCAAACTAAATTTTTATAATTTTGTTCCCACAAATATCAGACTGACACACCACAACAAGGATCGCCACGATATGCGCCCCTACGGGCGTGCAGCGGCTTAATATCCTGAAGATGTTTTAAGATGTCCGGTCAGGATATTGAAACCACTTTGCAGCCGTCATTTTGCTATATGGCGGGTGGCAGGTGGTTAAAATCTTACAAAGATCCTGTTCCTTTAAAGCATGTTAAACTGCATAGTGCTTCTGCGGTGTCATTTGTCCCTTTCTATGTTGTAATATATCTGGTTGATTCTGCCTGTTCCCCTTAGTGTGCTGACCACAGTAATCATGGCTGCTAATCCATGATACCGTGGTCAGTTTACGTGCCTCTATCATCCCTCTGCTCTCTCTCTCTCCCTGTCACTTCCTAATGTGTGAGCGGATAAAATAAACCACCCCCCCTCCTGCCGCTATTCCATGCAGCAGTAAAGTTAGTGATCTCAATCCCAGCCAGCTCCTCTGTAATTATAAGATATACTACACAGTGTATCTGTTTTCTAAAAATTCATCAGCTAAATATCTTCTTTCATATCTCCGATGTGCGGTCACCTGACCGCCTGGCTGACGTCAGAGGGAAATCTCCCACTGTACTCCTTAGTTCATGGAATGAGACCTGCTGGCAGTCATGTGAAAAAAGGTATTTAAATGCAGAATTTTCAAAAAACACACACATTGTGTAGTATATCTTATTATTACAGAGGGGCTGGCAGGAATTAGAATTACTGGCTTTACAACTACTTTAAATAATAAGCTTGAGAAACACTGATATGAGTAATAACACCATAATCAGTGACAATCCTTCTTGTGACCTCTGTCATATTCTTATGACTAACGTCATACAATTGTCATACTTGGACTCTTGTAATTGGGTTGTACATAGTTGGTGCCTTAGCACGTTTAATCTATTGAGCTTTCTTGTAACTGGTACATCAGTGTACAATGTAGAGCAAGCAGATATCCACTAGGGGGAGATGTGAGAGCTGTCATTCCTACAGACAGTGGATGGGAACAGCCATTCATAATCTTGTCTCCTATGTACAGTATGTCATATTGGTGCAAAGTTTTGTATCAACTTGAGCAATGCAGCGAGAGTAAAGCAGGTTTTTGCAGAAAATATGTGTGTAATGTGGAAGTGTCAATGGACTACAAGTATGCAGAATACTTCACTTTAGTTCATTGAGAACTACAAGTGTGTCTGCCATGATATATATAATAAAAATACACCCAGAAGTAGGATATATGGGCATTATAATTAGGAGTCAGATATGAAGCTATATGAAGGGTGGAAGGGTGATATAAATCTTTCATATTAAAGTAGTACTAAAAGCTGAGACTTTATTTTTTTTCATGGATACGATCATTCCTACCAGGCCAATTCTGACATTTCTCTCCTACATGTAAAAATCATCATTTTTTTTTTTTTGCTAGAAAATGACATAGACCCCCCAAAACCCCCGATGCAGCATCCCCCTGGGTAAGTATGATTCTTAAAAAAGAGAAAAAAAAAAAATCATGCATCTCTTTTAACCACCGTGTCTTACCACAATACATAAAGAACACTTCTTTTCCTTTTTACGTCATTCTGGATATAGGGATATTGTAAATGATGTGTCATTCCAATCATAGAACATAAAAAATAAATGGATTTCGACAGCTTCTGTAAGTTTTGTAAACACAGCACAAATCTCATCGATTTTAGCCATTGGATTTAAGATTTCCAGAAGAGAGAGCTGTTATAGGCAGTTACGACTTCCTATGGAAACCGCTGTGAAGATGGAATTTACAGCACACAATTGTACTGGATTCTTCAGCTTGTTTGACTTTTCCGAATATAGTCCAAAGAGAGAGACCAAATGACACCTTGGCTGAAAATAAGGATTGTCCACATCCCAATATTCCTTTAGGGGAAATGGTCAGGGCGTCATAAAACACTTTCCTAGCAAAACATGTGGCTGCATCGTCTACTGTCATTGTCAGATTTGGGAAATAACTGGAGAAAAAAAAATGTGTAAGTTGATTTTTACTTAAAGATATTGGAAGAAAGTTTAACCCTCTTAAAGCCACCCATGACAACAATTTAGTCTTTTAGGTGAGAACAACTTTTGCACATGATTAACCATTTCAGCCCTGGAAGGATTTGCCCTCTTTCTGACCAGGCCATTTTTTTGCAATACGGCACTGTGTCGCTTTAACTGACAATTGCACGGTCGTGTGACAATACCCAAACAAAATTGATGTCCCTTTTTCCCCACAAATTGAGCTTTCTTTTGGTGGTATTTGATCACCACCTTCGGTTTTTATTTTTTGCGCTATGAACAAAAAATGAGCGTAATTTTACAAAAAACACAATATTTTGTTTTGTGTTTTTGCTATAATAAATATCCCAATTTTTATTTTTTTTTAAAACAATTTTTTTCTTCAGTTTAGGCCGATATGTATTCTTCTACATATTTTTGGTAAAAAAAGATTGCAATAAGAATATATTGATTGGTTTGTGCAAAAGTTATAGCGTCTAAAAAATAGGGGATAGATTTATGTAATTTTTTTATTTTTTTTATTAGTAATGGCGGTGATCTGCGACAGATCGGACACTTTTTTGACACTATTTTTGGACCATTGACATTTATACAGCGATCAGAGCTAAAAATAGCTATTGATTACTGTATAAATTTCACTGGCAGGGAAGGGGTCAACACTAGGGGGTGATCAAGGGGTAACTGTATTCCCTAGGTGTGTTCTAACTGTAGGAGGCCCCTACAGTTCATATTTAGTATGAACACATGATCTGTCTCCTCTCCCCTGAGAGAACCGGGATTTGTGTGTTTACACACACAGATCCTGGTTCTCGCTCTGTCACGAGTGATCACGGGTGCTCAGCAGTCATCTCGCCCACCGGGCACGTGCATTGGCTTCAGGGTCATGCAGTGGGCGTGTGCGCGCGCCTTCTGTGATATCTTAAAGGAGCGACGTACAGCTACAGCGATTTGCCCAGCTGAGCCAAACTGCCACAGTATAACTTTGGCGGCTGGTCGGCTAGTGGTTAAAGTTAAAGCGGTATTAACCACATGACCTCTGGAAGATTTAGCCCCCTTCATAACCAGGTCATTTTTTTGCTACCGTGTTTCCGCAAAAATGGCCCACCCAGAGGAGCAGACATCGCTGGCGGAGAACTCCAGAAGAGGAGTAGTGCATTATCATTGCATAGAGCAGATAAAAATAACCTCTTTTTTAATTTTAGCCCCCAAAAAACTTTGCCTTTACAATCAATTTAAAGGACCACTGTTGTGAAAAATACTGTATTTTGATCAAGGCCAGATTTACATATTGGAAGCCCGTGGGCACAGAAAATCTAGTGCCCCTTTTGCTGCTTAAAAATTATTTTATAATAATAATCACTGTTACACAATTTACAGGAAAACTTGCCATTTCAGAGTACCAATTGCTCTGGCCAGAACAGAGGGCTGGCACTTTAGATTTAACCAATTCAGATGTGGCATTTGTGAACGCTAGCAATTTTTACATTTTAGCTATGGGCCTATTGATTTGGCAGTAACTTTGCCATTAAACTAAGATAAGAAGGAAATACATACTGTACATACTGTGTTATTTGAAGGGAGCCAGGATTTTTTTTGCCAACATTACCTTGCAAAAATGATTTTATTGTGTATGCAATCTATAAAAAAATGAATAAAAAAATGTTAAAAAAAAATAAGCTTCTTTCTAAAATGACCAATGTTCCTTTTAAAACAACTAGTGCTAATGTAGATAAGAAGGTCACATTTATTCTGCAATTTATTTCAACAATAATGTCCCTAAAATTATGTCTTTGGTACACAGAGTGCAAAGTTATTTACTAATAAATAAAGGCTATTTTTAATGCATCTTTGAAAAAAAAGCTAAATAAATAAATTAATAAATAAAAGGTAAAAAGCTTGAATATAAATAGAAAAAAGAACACATTTAAATTAGGGCTAGAAAATAGTAGATTCAGATTAAGGATTCAAATCAAGGGTTAATAGGGGTAATTTTTTTTTGTTTATAAATACTGTACATTTTTTTTTTCACATGCCAGATGTACAGAGCAATAGGAAAGTATTTTATCTTTGCATTAAGGAACTAAAACAAATGTAACATAATAATATTGGTGCAATTTTAACCACTTAAGCCCGGACCATTTTCCAGCTAAAGGACCAAGCCCCATTTTGCGATTCGGCACTGCGTCATGCAAGGTGGCTCCCAAATAAAATTGGCGTCCTTTTTTTTCACACAAATAGAGCTTTCTTTTGGTGGTATTTGATCACCTCTGCGGTTTTTATTTTTTGCGCTATAAACAAAAATAGAGTGAAAATTTTGAAAAAAATGCAATATTATTTACTAATAAATATCCCCCAAAAATGTTTAAAGAAAACATTTTTTTTTCCTCAGTTTAGGCTGATACGTATTCTTCTACATATTTTTGGTTAAAAAACACAATAAGCGTTTATTGATTGGTTTGTGCAAAAGTCATAGTGTCTACAAAATAGGGGATAGTTTTATGGCATTTTTATTAATATTTTTTTTTACTAGTAATGGCAGTGATCAACGATTTTTATTGTGACTGTGACATTATGCCGGACACGTCGGACAATTTTGTCACATTTTTGGGACTATTGGCATTAATACAGGAATCAGTGCTGTTTAAAATGCACCGATTACTGTAAAAATGTCACTGACAGTGAATGGGTTAACCACTAGGGGGCAGTGTAGGGGTTAAATGTGTGTGTGTGTGTGTGTGTGTGTGTGTGTGTGTGTGTGTGTGTGTGTGTTTTTTTAAACTGTAGGGAACAGATGATCAGTGACAGCCTCATTAGGAAGCACGAGGAGAGGTTTGTTTACAGTTACCTCTCCTCTGTCTTCAGCTCTGTGACCCGATCGTGGGACACCGGTGGTGATCTGCACTACTAAAGGGTTCCAATGATTACCTTTAATTCCCATGGTTAATTGTTGTCTATAACTGACCAAATTTCTTTTTTTTTTTTTTTACACATTTTCCATAAATTCTATTGAATTTGTAATTGGCATCTGTGGTTAGACAGCTTACTTGATCATACAAGGAGAAAAGTAGAAAATAAATTCTACCCTTTATTGGGAGATTTTGAAGAAAAGCATTTTAGTCAAATGCCGTGTACACACAATAGGAATTTCCGGCAACAAAACCGTGGATTTTTCTGAAGGATGTTGGCTCAAATTTGTCTTGCATACACACGGTCACACAAATGTTATTGGAAATTCCCAACGTCAATAATGCGGTGACGTACAACACATACGATGGGCCGAGAAAAATTAAGTTCAATAGCCAGTGCGGCTCTTCTGCTTGATTCCGAGCATGCGTGGACTTTTGTGCGTCCGAATTGTGTACACACGCTCAGAATTAGAAAACCTGCTCTCAAACTTTTGTTGGCGGAAATTCCGACAACACATGTTCTATGGAGCATACACACGGTCAGACTTTCCGACAACAAGCTCAAATTAAACATTTGTTATCGGAAAATCCGATCGTGTGTACGTGGCAAATCAGCTTTTTTTTTTTAAGGGTAAAATCGAATTTAAACGACTCCTGATGGCTATGGGTGTTCATTTCAACTATCCTGAACCTATTCTTGTGCCAAAAAAACCCTAATTGGCCGCATAATTTTTTTTGCCACAGAGAGAAAAAACAGAGAAAAACGTAAAATTTTAATAAATAAACTGATAGAACAAAAATAATCAAATGCACATAATAATAAGAAAAGCACAAATACAGCACTAAATAAAATAAACAAAACTACGATAAACACTCCGTCTAAATAAAAAAGAGTAGAAGTTGGCTCTGTTTAGTGGCAATTATACACTAACAACAAAAAGAACAATATTTTAATATAGCTGTAAGTCTGCACAACATAACTGTAAACTAATGCCACATACGCACGACCGGACTTTCCGGCAGACTAGGTCCGACGGTCTTCCCAACGGATTTTCGGCGGAGTTCCGACGGACTTTCCGAACGAACAGACTTGACCACACACAAGCAAGACTAGCATACAGACGAATGGATTTTTCAACCAGACTCAAGTCCGTCGGAAAGATTTGAAACATGTTCTAAATCTAAAGACCGTCTGATTTTTAGACAGTAACGGTCCGATGAAGCCCACACATGATTGAATTGTCTGGCGGATTCGTTCCATCTGACCTTTGCTGTCGAAAAGTCTGGTCGGGTGTAGGCGGCATAAGAAGTCCCATTTCTGGAAAGCCAAGCAGGTAACCCAGTCTAAGATCATCACTCCAGAATAAACTGTATTATCCAATCCTTGATATGAGTATTTATTTTTTATATTCTGTCAGTGTTCTGGGTATAGACGCTAAACAGATATGACTTTTCCATCAGACATCGTGGGATCTGGATATCTGTGGTTTTTCCTACCTTAATTTAGCGTCTGATGGTTTTTCTTGCAAGCTCCCATTTTTTCTATTTTAAGAGAGAAATATCTTATATCTCATAATATATTGAGTTCCATTAAATACATATGTGTATGTCCCTTTCACTTTTTGTTATGGGTGAACTTTGTAGCTGATCCAATACCGCTATTTTATCATTACGAAGTGTTTAACCACATAATGAGTTAGATATTTATTATAAAGTGCCTTGTATGTTTTATCCATTTTGAGTATTAATTGTCAGTTAATAATTTTTAATTTTGTGGTTGGACCAGTCCCCTCCTCCCCTGTCTTAATTTAGTTTCATTTGAGGTATATACATCTTCCTCCTATATATATCTTCCTCCTTTGGGATAAGGAGGAAGATTTATTTGCCATGGAGGTCCGGAGCTATGACTACGCTTTATTGAAAGTGAGACGTGGCACCGGATGGGGCGCGCACACTTCCCTGTAAGGGGTGATGTGCGCTGTTCATCCGCCCGCTACGTACAGTGCGTTGTCATCCGCTCGTTACGCCCATTATATTGAAAGCGAGACATGGTATCAGATGGAGCGCACACACTTCCTTGTAGTGGGTGATGTGCGCCGTCCATCCGCTCGCTACGCACGCCGTGTTGCCATCCGCTCGTGATCCACGACGTGACGTCATCCGCTCGTTACGTACGGCGTGTTGTCACGCCGTCGTAAGGAGCGCCTTTTTCAGACGTAAACAGAGAGGGGCGGGTGATTGCATGGATCACTTCCGCCGCCCTGGCCCCCTGATCTTGCACGTTATTGGACACGGGAGCATCACTTCCGCCGTCTTGGCCCTTTGACCTCGCATTCTATTGGATATGGGAGTGAGGCTTGGTCCTTTGATCCCGGAAGTGAAAGAGGCTCTCAGACAGCGGAGGAGGTGGCTTGTTCCAACGTTCACTATTTAATGGAGGCAATATGGCGTGTCACCCATACCCCAGACGACGTGAACTTTTCACGAAACGCGTTGGGTGGCGTGACACGCTTACTTGCCTCATGTGAACTGGTACCAGAAGGGATATCGATTGGTGTTCGCGATCGGCCGACGCTTGCCCAGTTTGATGATATGCCCAATGTTCTTTCATGTTTGTAAGTGCATCTCTTGTTTTTTATATTCGTTTTAATAAATGATTTTACACTATTTGGAGCGCTTTTTTTCCTCCCTATGGTGAACCTTCCTTGATTCTACAATGCCAAACATCTGAGTCCCGCTTTAAACAGCGTCTTCCTATGCTGGACGGTTTATGACTGGTGTATCTCCTAACCTGCCTTACGATAAAGTGTTCCATTTGGAGGGCTCAAGTTTGATCCATCTGCAGACCCATTTTGTGATTGAGCGCTCCCTACCAGGACATCTGGTAAGGGGCTATAATTACTTGTCTGGTGGAGGTGCACCTGGTTTTTCTTCACGTTGATTGAAAAGCTTTACGATTGAATAGATCCCTTCCACACAGGGTGTCTCTCCAGTTGGACTGTTTATGGACTTTATGTTATCACATATAGTTTTAGAACTGTTTGAGTTTATTTTACATGCTTTTTTTCTTTGAATTATTGACTTAGAATTGCACATGTTTTTTCCTTTTTGGTTCATAGCCTATGAGGGAACATATATGTTCACTGTATACAATTATAAGTAATGTCTTATGGTTTATTCAGTCATAAGTTTGGTGTGTTAGAGTTATAGATCACAAGATACACTTGTTTAAGGTAGATCGGCTTAAATCCTAATAGAAATATTGGGGATTGCGCAGTTCTCTTCTTTTTCTTTGTCTCTATATGTATATTACACTTTGGGTATATATTAGAATTGCTACATCACACATTTTCGTTAAGTATACACTGTAGCGCAGATTTCCTCTTCCTTTTTTTCTCCATTTATTTTTTATAGTCTGCTTTCTTGTTTTGTTTTTTTATACATAAATGCCCATGAATTATAGAACATAAACGTGTTCTCTTTTCTATCTCTGATATGTAACGAAACATCAGAGATCATGTAATTGTGCTTTCTATGAAATGTGTGAGATGTTTCGGGATATAATGAATACATTGTATAGGGTGTAGTGTAAAATTGGCTGTGTGTGATAAATCGAGGACTCATTCACTAATCACACATCCAACTCTTTTCCCACATAGTTCATCAGTGAAACCTGCATTAGATTTGCACACTTTCTCACGTACCTCTGCACGTTCATGTAATAGAACTTTATAAGCAAGCATTGGCTTGTTCACTGTGCACATGGATAGCTTGCAGACAATGTAACAGGTGTATCTGAATCTGATTCATGAACTTTGTAACTTTCTCTTCCTGATAAAAACGGAAAACACATTAGTCAATAACTTGTCTAACTGGAATGCATTTACCAGAGGCATAGATAAATGTTTTTGGTCTCAATTCAAAATGTAAACTAAAACTCTATGATGCCTCCCAACTATTGATACGATCCGTCAAGCACATAAATAAATCATGCAATATAGCACGTGCAAAATAATCCATTCATCCATGCAACGAGGAGAGACATGAATTCTAGATGGTAGCCAGAATCCTTGGTCTGGGCTTACCTTTCCTGCTACTTTGTGGCTACTGCCCTGGTATTTACTGTATTGCCCCTTTCACACCGGCCGAATAATCAGGTCCGTCTGTCCATTTTTCAGGCAGACCCGATAAGACCACCCATTATTCTCCATGGGGTGTCACCCGCCTGCATCCGATCTGATCCAATCCAGGTAGACAGGTGGTCTGTTTCTATATGACCTCCCCATAGAGATTGCTCGCTGAGCAGGCGAATCTGCTTGGACGGATTCTGCTCCATCTTAAAGGGACCTTAGCCCAACACTATTCATTGAAGACTATGTTTTACACTAAATATATATTGCTGATCTCAATCGACAGAAGTGTTGGCTCACCATCACCCACATTTGCACATTGATCTTGGTGAATCCACAGTGCTCCCTGCTTGTCCACATGTCTCTACCTCAGCTCACATGCCAGACCTTTCTAACAGCTCTGATCCTCTGTTCACATCTATGCAGTTGACATCACCATTGCATTTTCCCCTGAAGAGTTGGTATACCCCAACGAAACACGTTGGGCTTACATAGATGCATGATGTTCATACAGATGATTTTATGCTTCTTATATTGTTTTACTCCAGATTTTCCAACACCATTCAGCCCTTCCAGTGGCCCATGTTGTGCAGGACTTGTTTTTATCTCATGATATGCCAAGTACCATGGCATCAATATTTATATGCTGTTTTTAGCATGCCCTGCGTGTATGCGATTTTGTGTATGCCTTTTTTTTGTGTCATTCAGTATGCTGTACATGATTTCACAAGGTATAATAAAATGTTCTTTTCCAAGACTGCTCTTTGGTACACATCTCTCATTCAAAGTCCCCAAAAAAACTCCCCCGTTTCTGCTGGAACCCATAAAAGCAACACTGTGTTTTATATTCCACATGTTTACTTTTTATATAGTGATTGGCCTCATTCAAAGTCCTGCCGATCAAACTTTCCCTCGTTTATATTTTTAAATATTTTTAAAATTTAAAGAGAAATTTCAGGCTGCCATTGTAGACCTCTCTTTTTTGAATGTGACTTTTCTGGCCCTTACCTTGATGCCTTGGGTCGCACGGATTTGGGTGTTCTGGGAGATCATAAACATATTAACAGCATGCAATGCCACGCTACAGTTTTTAAAGCGAGCAAAATACTTTCATGTATTAAGAGGCATCATGAACCTGGTAGCAGAGTCTGATATGATGAGGAAGGCCTCTCTAAGCCCTTGTACACACACGGTAGGAAATTCTGATGGAAAATGTCCGATCGGACCGTGTTGTCAGACAATCTGACCATGTGTGGGCTCCATCGGACTTTTTCCATCGGAATGTCCAACCAACAAAGTTTCAGAGCTGGATATAACATTTTCCGACAACATGATCCGATCAGACTTTGTACGATCATTTGTAGAGAATTCCGATCGGACAAAGTGGCACGCATGCTCAGATCAAATTACGAAACCAAAGCTATTGGCTACTAGCCTGAACGTAGTCCCGTCGTAACGAACAAGCGTCATCACGTTCTGAACGATTGGATTTTCCGACAACTTTGTCCTACCGTCTGTATGCAACACCAGTTTCGGACAAAATCCGTCGGAAGAAATCCGACGGATTTTTTTGTTGGAATGTCCGACTGTGTGTACAAGGGCTTACACCTCTGACTCTGGGCCCCTGATAGTATAGATAGGAGGCGCAGGAGTGCAGAGTGGCATGAGTGCCTGGAAGTCTTGCTAGCAGCAGGGCAGGCAGGGCTTTAGCCATAAGGCAAGTAGGCAGGCACCTGGTGCTGGTGACAGCAGGCAGGGTAGCAAGGTCAGGCAGGCAAGGTCACAAACAAGTCTGGAACTGGTCAGTGAAGCAAGAGCCAAAGAAGCAGACAGAAGTGGGGACAAGCCTAGGTTGATGCAGGTGGAGTTCAGGGAATGGTCAAAACAAGCCGGGTCAGCAACTGGAAGCAGGATACAGGTTCACAGGATCACAGATACACAAGAGGCTAAAGACAAAGTAGCACTGATCCTGAGCTGAGTTTAAATATCTGTTTTGGTGCCATCATTTGTCACAAGTGCACACAAATGCGACGGCTCATGTGCGCATGTGCAAGTTCTGTGTTTAGCCATAAACGTCTATTATATTCTGCGGGTTTGGTGCACTTTCTGAATGCAGAACTTTTGGTGCGCTTTCAGAAAGTACACCACACCTGCAGGGTATAATAGAAGTCTAAGTTGAAGTCTCAAACACTGGGTTTTATTACCCCCCTCCAACTTTACATGTGAACGGGCCCTAAGTGTGCCGCTGCCGAATGCAAATTAGGGCTCATTCACTGCTGCTTCTCTGAAAAGTGATCTAAGGGTGTTTGGCAGGTTGTAAGGAGGTGATATGTTGCCTCCTCACCACCTGATTTAAATATAGATATGATTGCTATGCAATGCAAGTGATTGCGACATGGTAGTACGGCAATTAGAGGTTTAAAGTGGTTGTATACTCTTTTTTTTAACTTTTACCTACAGGAAAGCCTATAATAAGGCTTACCTGTAGGTAAAAAAAATATCTCCTAAACCTGTACGGTTTAGGAGATATTCCCCTCGGTATGCGGCGCTGACTGCAGCGGCGCATGTGCACAAGGGGATACTCGGCCTGAAAATCCAGCAATGGCTGACCGGCCCGAATGAAATCTCCCACGCGCATGCGTGGGAGTGACGATATCGCGGCTCCGGCCACTCACAGCGCCGGAGCCGCGATACCTGGAAGAAACGCTGAGGGAGCATGTCAGCTCCCTCAGTGTGGATCGGGTCAGATGTCGGGGCCTCGTTCTAAGGTAAGTATTTCATAATGAGCTAGTATGCGGTGCATACTAGCTCATTATGCCTTTTGCTTTGCAGGTGTTAAAAAAAAAAAAAATATATAGCGGGTTTACTAACGCTTTAAATCAGGAGTTAGGAGGCGACACTGTGCAACACTGTGCCAGGTGATCTTTGACTTTTTAAGATCGCCTATCCATGCACTATATTAATACCTGGTAGGGTATCGCTTCCACATTTTTAATGCCAGATGGGGTTTTGTAATAAAGAAAATCATCTGGCATGAATGGATCAAGGTGTTTAAAATACTAAAAGAAAATAATAATCCTGGGAACCATGCTTAGTGAAGCCCAGAGATGAGAGGTACTCACTTATATGGTATAAGGAGGAATAAAAAAGTTAAATATCAAAAAAATGAAAAAACAAAAAAAGAATGATAAACACACCCTAATGAGTTGCTTCTCCAAAATATTTATTAGCATGTATAATGGATAAAATATATCAGTATCAGAACCCAGAGATCCAACATAAACCTCCAATCAAGCACAATCCCAACCAACAAGTGTCCCCCCCCCCAAAAAAAAAGGCCACCCTGACTAGTGAAAGCCCCAATGGGAGCAGGTGTCGACCTCCCCCAAGGCCCCCTACTCCCTGCTCATCCACCTGAACGAAAAGCATTTTGCAATCTGCCTGTACACTGAGGAGCCAGCACCCCACTTTAAAACTGCAGTGGGCGAATAGAGAGCTGAATTCTATGGTGACTAAGGTAAAAACTGGGTCATGTTAGATCATTAATAACTTAGTGCCTGTAAAGAGCCTTAAAGCAACAAGTCCAGAACCGGTATGCATTGCTAAGCCCTTGTACACACGATGAATGTGTCCTATCGGACCGTTTTGTCGGATATTCCGACTGTGTGTGGTCTCCATCGGACTGTTTCTGTCTGAATATCCAACGGACCAACTTTTCCAACTTGCCGGTAAAATTTTCCGACAAAATGCTCCGATCGGACATACTCCGATCATGTGTAGCCTACTCCGACGAACAAAGTGCCACGCATGCTCAGATCAAATTCCTAGACCAAAGCTATTGGCTACTAGCCTGAACATAGTCCCGCCGTAACGAAATAACGTCATCACGTTATGTACAATCGGATTTTCTTTGTCCAACTGTGTGTATGCAACAGTTTCGGACAAAATCCAACGGATTTGGTTGTCAAAATGTCCGACCGTGTGTACAAAGGCTTAGGCCGCGTACACACGCAGGGACTGTCTGCCGAAACTAAGTTCGTCAAACAGTCCGCTCAAACTTTTGAATGAACGAACACGCCCACACACGGCACTTTTTGAGCGGACAAATACGGCAAACTTTGTTCGTCGTACTAAGTCCGCGCAACTTTTGAACTGAACGGACTCGCCCACACACGAGGCAACAGTCCGCTCATTTCGAGCGCGTGTGCAGGTAGGCGGGGCCCGCGACGGAGACGTCGCGGGCTCCGCCGCCTGGTATGGACTTAAAGGGGAACCCCAACGCCGAAAAAAATCGGCGTGGGGGTCCCCCCAAAGTCCACAACAGACCCTTGTCCGAGCACGCTACCCGGCCGGCCAGGAAAGGGGGGCGAGCGAGCGCGCCCCCCCTCCCGAGCCGTACCAGGCTGCGTGCCCTCAACATGGGGGGTGCCTTGGGGAAGGGGGGCCGCGCGGCCCCCCCACCCCAAAGCACCTTGTCCCCATGTTGATGAGGACAAGGGCCTCTTCCCGACAACCCTGGCCGTTGGTTGTCGGGGTCTGCGGGCGGGGGGCTTATCGGAATCCGGGAGCCCCCTTTAATAAGGGGGCCCCCGGATACCGGCCCCCCACCCTATGTGAATGAGTATGGGGTACAATGTACCCCTACCCATTCACCTGTAAAATAAAAGTACCCAAAAAAAAAAAACACAACACACGAGATAAAATATTTTATTGCACAGCTCCGGGGGTCTTCCGTCTTCGGGGGTCTTCTCGCCGGACTCCTCCGCTATCTTCTTGTAGCTCTTTTGCTAGCGGAGGAGTCCGGCTTTCTTCCTCCCCGCCGCCGGCCTCTTCTCCCGACTTCGGGGGTCTTGTCCCCCTCTTCGGTTCTTCTGCCGGGCCACCGCGCGTTCTTATAGCTCTTTTGCAGGCGGTGGCCCGGTCTTCTGTCGCCTTCCGGTCGCCTTCCGTTCTTCTTCTTGTTCTTCTTCTTCTTCTCCAGGAGATGTTGACACGTCGCTCTCTCCGGCCGGAATGCCAGAGCCGCGCTGCGCGGCCACTTATATAGTGACAATGGGGCGGTGTCACATGGTATATGTCACATGGGTTGGTCACATGGGTTGATGTCACATGGGGACTATGACATCGTAAGGGGGCGGGGTCACCATGTGACCAACCCATGTGACATATACCATGTGACACCGCCCCATTGTCACTATATAAGTGGCCGCACAGCGCGGCTCTGGCATTCCGGCCGGAGAGAGCGACGTGTCAACATCTCCTGGAGAAGAAGAAGAAGAAGAACAAGAAGAAGAACGGAAGGCGACCGGAAGGCGACAGCGGCTACAGAAGACCGGGCCACCGCCTGCAAAAGAGCTATAAGAAGGCGCGGTGGCCCGGCAGAAGAACGGAAGGCGGCGGCGACAGAAGACCGGGCCACCGCCTGCAAAAGAGCTATAAGAAGGCGCGGTGGCCCGGCAGAAGAACCGAAGAGGGGGACAAGACCCCCGAAGTCGGGAGAAGAGGCCGGCGGCGGGGAGGAAGAAAGCCGGACTCCTCCGCTAGCAAAAGAGCTACAAGAAGATAGCGGAGGAGTCCGGCGAGAAGACCCCCGAAGACGGAAGACCCCCGGAGCTGTGCAATAAAATATTTTATCTCATGTGTTGTGTTTTTTTTTTTGGGTACTTTTATTTTACAGGTGAATGGGTAGGGGTACATTGTACCCCATACTCATTCACATAGGGTGGGGGGCCGGTATCCGGGGGCCCCCTTATTAAAGGGGGCTCCCGGATTCCGATAAGCCCCCCGCCCGCAGACCCCGACAACCAACGGCCAGGGTTGTCGGGAAGAGGCCCTTGTCCTCATCAACATGGGGACAAGGTGCTTTGGGGTGGGGGGGCCGCGCGCCCCCCCCTTCCCCAAGGCACCCCCCATGTTGAGGGCACGCGGCCTGGTACGGCTCGGGAGGGGGGGCGCGCTCGCTCGCCCCCCTTTCCTGGCCGGCCGGGTAGCGTGCTCGGACAAGGGTCTGTTGTGGACTTTGGGGGGACCCCCACGCCGATTTTTTTCGGCGTTGGGGTTCCCCTTTAAGTCCATACCAGGCGGCGGGGCCCGCGACGTCTCCTTCGCGGGCCCCGCCTACCTTGAGACGCGCTCGAAATGAGCAGACTTTACTCCGAGCGGGAACAGTTTGCTCATTTCGAAAGTGGCCTACACACGGGCGGATTGTCCGCTCAAACCAAGTTTCAGCGGACAGTTTTTCGGAATTTCCGAAAAACTTTGTTCATCAAACTGTCCGCTGAAACTGTCCGCTGAAGCCCCACACACGAGCGGACTGTCCGCTGAAACACTGTTCAGCGGACAAAGTTGAGCGAACAGTCCGCCCGTGTGTACGCGGCCTTAGAGTATGTAGCATACAGAAGACATTTTTCATGCAGGTAGATGAACAGGGAGTAGGGGTTTGGGGGAAGTCTACACTAGCTCCCATTGGAGGTTGCATTTATTTCATTTTTCACTAGGCAGGGTGGTCTTTTTTTTGAGGTGGGGGGGGGCGGCAGTTGCTGGTTGGGATAGTGCTTGATTGAAGGTTGATGTTGGGAGGGGGGAGGATGGAGGATCTCTGAGTTATGATGCTGATACTTTTTTTTGCATTATACACTCTAATAAATAGTTTGGAGAGGTAACTCATTAGGTTGTGTTCATCATTCTTTTTTGATGTTTAAAATATATATATTTTTACACTGTTCCTGCACTAGTGAACTGATTTTTTTTTTTTTTACTGTATAGTTTACTATACACGTAATTATTAAAATAACTATTGACAAAATAAAAAATAACATATAAAGTATGGTGATTTCTGTCTCAAAATATTGACACAGCAGTTTTTGTTTTTCTGAGTCCTTCATAATATAGTTTTATTACCTGTTTATCCTGTCAAGCGATCCTTTTATTTCTCTTTTTCTTATAATAGAATGACAGACTAGATTGCATGTAGTTCAAATGGACTTTAATTAAATAAATGAATGCCTAACTACAGTTTTTAAGAAGTTACAGCAACATTTTTTTATAAGAATAAATATGAATAAAAGCTGACTGTTAGGCCCCTTTCACACATGCGGACGATATGTCCGTATTTCATCCATCCGTTTGCGGATGAAATACGGACATACATTCATCCCTATGGGATAGCGGGTGTCTGCGGATGAGCATCCGCAGACACCCGATTTCGTCCGCCTCCGCAACAGTCCGATTCTGCAGACGGAGGAAAATCCTATTTTTCTATCCGTCTGCAGTGCAGAGCGGATCGGACGAACAAGGACAGACGGTCCATGCTCGTCCGATCCCCATAGAGGGCTGTCAGGTGTGCGGAGACCGCCCTGTCCGCAGCCGGCTCAGCGGGGACAACGGAGCGATCCCCGCTGAGCGAGCGGATCTTCACGGGGCGGATCATTACTGATCCGCCCCGTGTGAAAGAGGCCTTATATGCATCTTTGCAGGGGCGGACTGACAACTCATGGGGCCCCAGGGCAAAAGGAGATTATGGGGCCCCCAGGCAATCAGAGATTATGGGGGCACACACACAGTATACAATCACACAGTATACACAGACATGTTTCTATTGGCTGAGAAGGTACTGGAGAGGTGGGGCAGCTAGAATTTCAGGATTTTTAGACCAAAAGGATGTCGGTAAGGGACATTTCAGAGACAGATGTAAAAAAAAACTAATTTTTACATACTGTCCCTGGTTTTACTGAGGCTGGCAACCCTGATGGGGCCCCCTAGTGGCATGGGGCCCTCGGGCAGTGCCCGAGTGGCCCAATGGTCAGTCCGCCCCTGAATCTTTGTCAGTGTCATGTGGTTCATCCCACACTCCAGAACTGCCACTTTTGTATGGAAGCTTGTTAATGCCACATACACACGGTTGGACTTTCTGGCAGAAAAGGTCAGACGGAATCATTTCATTGGATATTCCAATCGTGTGTATGCCCCATCAGACTTTTTCTTTCGGAAATTCTGACGGACCTAGAAATAGAACATGTTTTAAATCTTTCCGACGGAATCAATTCCTCTCTGGAAAACTGTTCGTCTGTATGCTATTCAGACGGACCAAATACGACGCAAGGGACGCTATTGGCTACTGGCTATTTAACGTCCTTTTTCTATTCCTGTCGTACATGTTGTACATCACCTTGTTCTAAATGATCGAACTTTGGTGTGATCGTGTGTACGCAAATCCGTTTCAGCTGAACTCTGTCAGAAAAAATGTCAGAGTTTATTCTGATGGAAAAAACGGTCGTGTGTACACTGCATAAGTCTAAAGATAATTGATCTACTGGAAGGATTGACAAGTTATAATACTATGTTACAGGGGGACCTCAGAAAAACAAAATGTTTTGTCCTAATGGTAGTGATAGACTGTCATAAATGTCATTGTTGATATTGCCCATAATTGCCCTTGAACTAATGACACTTCTTCAAAATCAAGAACAGCTGGCACCTTGCTTGTCTCACATGATAGACCAGTTTATTTAGTTATTACAGGTACTTGTATAGCGTTGTCAATTTTACACAGCACTTTACATTACATATATACTCAACGGCCACTTTATTAGGTACACCTTGCCAGTACTGGGTTGGACCCCTTTTGCCTTCAGAACTGCCTTAATTCTTCATGGAATAGATTCAACAAGATGTTGGAAACATTCCTCAGAAATTTTGGTCCATATTGACATGAAAGAATCACGCATCTGCTGTAGTATTTGTCGACTGCACATCCATGATGTGAATCTCCATTCCACCACATCCCAAATATGCTCTAGGGCATCTGGTGACTGTGGAGGCCATTGGAGTACAGTGAACTCATTGTCATGTTCAAGAAACCAGTGGTGAGATGATTTGAGCTGTGTGACATGGTGCATTATCCGGCTGGAAGGAACCATTAGAAGATGGGTATACGGGTGGCACAGTGGTGTAGTGGGTAGCACTCTTGCCTAACAGTAAAAAGGGTCGCTGGTTCAAATCCCAACCATGATACTGCCTGCCTGAAGTTTGCATGTTCTCCCTGTGCCTGTGTGGGTTTCCTCCCACACTCCAAACACATGCTGGTAGGTAAATTGGCATCTAAATTGGCCCTATTATATGAATGTGAGTTGTATATGTAAAGCGCTGTGTAAATTGACGGCACTACGTAAGTACCTTAAATAATAATACTATAGTCATAAAGGGATGGACATGGTCACCAATAATACTCTGGTAGGCCGTGGTGTTTAAATGATGCTCAATTGGTAATAAGGAGCCCAAAGTGTGCCAAGAAAATAACCAGCAGCCTGAACTGTTGATACAAGGCAGGATGGAGCCATGCTTTCATGAGGTTTATGCCAAATTCTGACCTTACCATCTGAATGTCCCAGCTGAAATCAAGACTCATCAGACCAGGCAATGTTTTTCCAATCTTCTTTTTTTCCAATTTTGGTGAGCCTGTGCGAATTGTAGCACCCAGTGTGGTCTTCTGCTGCTGTAGACCATCCACTTCAAGGTTTGATGTGCTGTGCATTCAGAGATGGTATTCTGCATACCTTGGTTGTAGTGAGTGGTTATTTGAGTTACTGTTGCCTTTCTACTATCTCAAAGCAGTATGCACATTCTCCTTTAAACTCTGACATCAATAAGGCATTTTTGTCCACACAACTGCCACTCACTGGACCATTCTCTGTAAACCCTACAGATTGTTGTGCAAAATCCCAGTAGATCAGCAGTTTTTGAAATACTCAGACCAGCCCGTCTGGCACCAACAACCATGCCACGTTCAAGGTCACTTAAAGTGTTTGTTACTACAACATTTTATATTCCTGATATGTGTCCGCTGTACCTTGTACTTGTATGATTAAGTATCCTGTCTCTTTGTATTGCTTCATTCGTGTGAAATCCCTGGCATTTCTGCTAGCCACCTTTCTTTCCAATTAAAAACTGACCACACTCCTCCAATGATCAGACTTGTCCTGACATGCTCCCCCTGCACAGTCTTTCAGTTGGAGGCTCAGTGTGCTGCTGCTTTCCCCCACTTCAGCTCTTATGCAGTCGAGAACAGAGGGAATGTGATCACTTGTAACCCTTTCATGACTAAGCCTATTTTTCACATTTGGTGTTTACATGCTAAATTCCCTATTTTTTGCTAGAAAATTACTTAGAACCCCCACACATTTTATATATATATATATATATATATATATATATATATATATATATATATATATATATATATATATTTTTTTTTTTAGCAGAGAATCTAGAGAATAAAATGGTGATTGTTGCAATATTTTATGTCACATAGGGACACTTTCTTGAATATTAAAAAATCAAACAGTAAAGATAGCCCAATTTTTTTGTATAATGTGAAAGGTGATGTTACCCCGAGTAAATAGATACCAAACATGTTACGCTTTATAATTGCAAGCACTTGTGGAATGACGACAAACTACGGTACCTAAAAATCTCTATAGGCGATGTTTTAAAAAATTTTTTACCATTAGAGTTACAGAGGAGGCTTAGTGATAGAATTATTGCTCTCACTCTGACAATCACGGCGATACCTCACATGTGTGATTTGAACACCGTTTACATAAGTGTGCGCTTCTTCCGTATGATAATTTTTATTGCTGTCACAAGGAATGTAAACATCCCTTGTGACAGTAATAGGTGGTGACAGGTACTCTTTATGGAGGGATCGGGGGTCTAAAAGACCTCTAATCCCTCCTTTGCACTTCAATGTATTCAGATCACCATTTTTGGTGATTCTGAATACTGTATATTTTTTTTAAACCAACGCCATTGGCAGCCGAGTAAACGGGAAGTGATGCCATGATTTTGCTTCCGTGTTTACAATTAGGAGAATGGAATGAAGCCACTTATGGCTTCATTCCAATCTATCCCTAGCCGCCAGAAGTGATGGATTGTTGATCGGGGCTCCCGGCTTTTAGCCGCATCGGTTGTTATCGCTGGAAAACTGATCGCCGGCTCTAAAAAACAGTACCGGCATGATGCCTGCAGTTGCGGGAATCATCCCGGTATAACCCCACAAAAGCCAAGTATGCACATCTGCATACGCTCAGCGGTAAGGGGATAAAAAGGGAAAAAAGTTATTTATAATGTATTTTTGATACCTATACACAAATGTTTTTTCATTTCTTTTTTTAAACCAAATGCTGTTTTAGAAGGTGATGATTTACAATCACTTTAAATCCCCTTTCTTCCCCATTCTAATGCTCAGTTTGAAGTGCAGCAAGTTGTATTCATGGCTTCTAGATGCCTAAATGCATTATGTTGCTGCCATGTGATTGGCTGATTAGCAATTTGTGTTACCAAGCAAATGAACAGGTGTACCTAATAAAGTGGCTGACGAGTGTATATTGTACATTCACATCGGTCTCCGCCCTCAAGGAGCTTACAATCTAAGGTCCCTTACATTCATACATACTAGGGCCAACTTAGACAGGAGTCAAAAACCTAGCAGCATGTCTTTGGAGTGTGGGAGGAAACCCACGCAGACACAGAGAGAACATGCAAACTCCAGGCAGGTAGAGCCGCCAGGGCCATCTTTAATATTGATTGGACCCTGGGCAAAAATTTTCTTGGGCCCCCCCCCCCATGCAATTTCTACCTGCTCTGATACATACAATAGCAGCTAGACTTAAAATCAGTTTACTGTATCAGATCAGGCAGCAATTGTGATTGGTTGCCAGTGGTTACAGCATATTATTATTGCTTAATGACTGGTTGATAGAGGTTACAGCACACATTATGGCTCACTGATTAGTTGCTAGAGGTTGCAGCAAATGATTTCTGCTTGTTAATTGGTTGCTAGAAATTACTGTATAGTAATAATGCTCACCGATTGGTTGCTAGAGGTTACAGTACATCATCTCCTCACTGCAGGGGAGCATGATACACATATGAATGCCACCTTTATTTACATATCAATGCCGCCGGCCGCAGCTATTTATTAGTAATGCTGCCGCTATTTACATATGAATGCCGGTTATTTACATGTAAACACAGGGCCTGCAGGTGAGTCATCTGTACACAACAATAGGGCAGAGCTGGGCAGCACTTCACACTGAGATATCTGGACACAGCACAGGACTAAAACTTCAAGGGACGAGGGAATATAAACTGGGATAGTTGGCAAGTATGAGGCAGCTGCATTGGGCCCCATAACAATGACAGGGCCCAGGGCTGCTGCCCCTTTTGCCCTCCCTTAAAGATGGCCCTGAGTGCCGCGGCTAAGATTCAAGCCGCTGACACTAGTGCAGCTAGGCGTTTCTGCAAAAAACTGTACACAAACCTTTGCAACCTGTCTGTCACTTGGAACAGCCAATCACAATAATAAACAGCCAATCACAATAGGAAATATCAATAATTTGTACAATGGAGACATTAATCCAGGACTTTCTTCACTTATTCTAGTTGCAGACAAAATCTTTGGTTTTAGTAAGTGTGGCAGGGATCTCTGATCAGCTGCCTGGAAAGCCATTAATAAAGATTCAGTATGGAGAATACTGGTCTTAAAATAAGATTTATTAAAATGAAACATTCTGCTAATTAGCCAGGTTGTATTAGGAATGCGGCCAGCTATGGAACATTCTGCAGGGTAGGGAATTCCTAAGATAAGTCGTTTTGTGAAAAGTAATGATGACTTCTGAAAGACGTTTCACATTAAGGCGAGTACCACCCAGTAAAATGCTGTTTAATATACTGGTTGTTTTGAACAGTGCAGTGGTTAAAAAATTACAAATGTGAGCAAGTGATCTGTGTTTTTTTTTTCCCCAAGTACTGATGCATTCTGATGTTCTCTGCTCTTCTGAAATGGGGTGTCGAGGGGGTACATTGTGTGACTAAAGTCTCCCTAGTTGTAAGGCTGTGAGGTATGCCTGTTGCCGCGTACACACGACCAAACACGCGGGTGGAAAAGTCCGGCAAAATGAAGTCTGCCAGACAATCCCCCCGTGTGTAGCCTCCGGCATACTTTTTTGACCCGAAAGTACGGCGGACTTAGAAAGTAGTTTTGCACTCCAATCTTCCCGCCGGACTCGCATTTCGGCGCACAATCCGTGTGTGTGCCAGTCCGCTGTACTTTTGAAATGAGCGGACTTTTCCCGCCCGGAGAAAAGTCCGCTCATTTCGAGCCGGTCTCCAGGTAGGCGGGGCCCGCGAAGGAGACGCCGCAGGCCCGGCCACCTGGTATGGACTTAAAGGGGAACCCCAACACCCAAAAAAATCGACGTGGGGGTACCCCCCAAGTCCACAACAGGCCCTTGTCCGAGCACGCTACCCGGCCAGCCAGGAAAGGAGGGGTGAGCGAGTGCCCCCCCTCCTGAGCCGTACCAGGCCGTGTGCCTTCAACATGGGGGGTGCCTTGGGGAGGGGGGGGCGCGTGGCCCCCACACCCCAAAGCACCTTGTCCCCATGTTGATGAGGACAAGGGCCTCTTCCCGACAACCCTGGCCGTTGGTTGTCGGGGTCTGCGGGCGGGGGGCTTATCGGAATCCGGGAGCCCCCTTTAATAAGGGGGCCCTCAAATCCCAGCCCCCCACCCTATGTGAATGAGTATGGGGTACAATGTACCCCTACCCATTCACCTGTAAAATAAAGTACAAAAAAAACACAACACACAAGGGTTAAAATAGTTTATTGCACAGCTCCGGGGGTCTTCCGTCTTCGGGGGTCTTCTCGCCGGACTCCTTCGCCATCTTCTTGTAGCTCTTTAGCTAGCGGAGGAGCCCGGCTTTCTTCCTCGCCGCCGGCCTCTTCTTCCGACTTCGGGGGTCTTGTCCCCATCTTCGGTTCTTCTGCCGGGCCACCGTGCCTTCTTATAGCTCTTTTACAGGTGGTGGCCTGGTCTTCTGTCGCCGCCGCCGCCTTCCGTTCTTCTTCTCCTTCTTCTCCTGGAGATGTTGACTCGACGCTCTCTGCGGCCGCAATGCCAGGGACGCGCTGCACGGCGACTTATGTAGGGACAAGGGGCGGGGTCATCGGTTGATGTCACATGAGTTGATGTCACATGGTGACCCCGCCCCCTTACGATGTCACAGTCCCGGAGGATGCTGGGACTGTCATCATGTGACATCAACCCATGTGACATCAACCCATGTGACATCAACCGATGACCCTGCCCCTTGTCCCTTATTAAAGGGGGCTACCGGATTCCGATAAGCCCCCCGCCCACAGACCCCGACAACCAACCGCCAGGGTTGTCGGGAAGAGGCCCTTGTCCTCATAAACATGGGGACAAGGTGCTTTGGGGTGGGGGCCGCATGCCCCCCCCCTTCCCCAAGGCACCCCCCATGTTGAGGGCACACGGCCTGGTACGCGGCCCCCACCCCAAAGCACCTTGTCCCCATGTTGATGAGGACAAGGGCCTCTTCCCGACAACCCTGGCCGTTGGTTGTCGGGGTCTGCGGGCGGGGGGCTTATCGAAATCCGGGAGCCCCCTTTAATAAGGGGGCCCCCACATCCTGCCCCCCCACCCTATATGAATGAGTATGGGGTACAATGTACCCCTACCCATTCACCTGTAAAATAAAGTACAAAAAAAAACACAACACACAAGGGTTAAAATAGTTTATTGCACAGCTCCGGGGGTCTTCCATCTTCAGGGGTCTTCTCGCCGGACTCCTCCGCTATCTTCTTGTAGCTCTTTTGCTAGAGGAGGAGCCCGGCTTTCTTCCTCACCGCCGGCCTCTTCTTCTGACTTCGGGGGTCTTGTCCCCCTCTTCGGTTCTTCTGCCGGGCCACTGCGCCTTCTTATAGCTCTTCTGTCGCCGCCGCCGCCTTCCGTTGTTCTTCTTCTCCTTCTTCTTCTTCTCCTGGAGATGTTGACTCAACGCTCTCTGCGGCCGCAATGCCAGGGACGCGCTGCACGGCGACTTATATAGGGACAAGGAGCGGGGTCATCGGTTGATGTCACATAGGTTCATGTCACATGGTGACAGTCCCAGCATCCTCCGGGACTGTGACATTGTAAGGGGGCGGGGTCACCATGTGACATCAACCCATGTGACATCAACCGCTTGTTTGATCGTGTGTATGCGGCATTAGTCCTACTCCTCCTAGGGAGAGGGTGCCCCTTTCCCTCTTCCTTTTGGTGTAGAGAGGTGTGGAAGTTCCCCTGTGAACGGGTCTAGTGCCGGGTAGAGAGGTCCCGGGACTGGAACCTGGGCTAAGAGGGTATGGACAATATGTGTGAATACTTGAAATATAAAACTCACCGCTCAACCCTCACCTCCCAATAGTGGTTCAGAACTCAGACTGTGGCTCCTGTGAGCCTAAAGACAATCTGAAAGTAATAAAAAATGTATGTGAAGATGTATTGGTATACAGGGTAAAACAAGTAATCAAGGCTTACATGTTTCAGCTTACATGAACAGAACCTCTGTAAACAGAGGGGATTCTCTTCCTGGGGAAATAATAATCTAAACAAAGTAAAGGAGCAGATAAACTACTGCAACCAGCTTAGAACATTAACTAGAAGTACGTAGATGCACATCAGCAGGACCGGTGCAAGCACTTTTGTCTACTCCAGTAAAGATGCATTTTGCTGTGGCTGGCGATCTGGATTTTATAGTACATACATAGTACATACATATGTAGAGTCCTGGTGGAACTGTGCACGTATACCCGATGAATGTTGCAGAAATGTCCAGTTGCAGGGGCACCACACCTGAGGATGATGCAGGGTCTGTCTCTGTGTCAGAGACCCGAAGATAAGATCATAATTTGAGTTAAACCATTAACCACTTGCCAACTGCGCAGGGCCAATGCTACCACTAGGCAAACAAGACGCCTGGGGTGCACTGCCACCTCGGGCGCCCGCCACTGGTCTCCCTACACTCTGTCTCCCACCGGGCTCCTGTGCGGTGCAGTGGATGCTTCTGCTCTGCATCATGTAACTAACTCAGTCTCAGGCAGCCGCTCCGTCCAACCGATAGTGTCATTAGGGCACAGCCCAGCACTGGAGGACACGTCCCGAGTCTCCTGATAGAACGGAAGCAAACATGCCCTGCCGCTACATGAACATGCCCTGCCACTACACACCTCTATGATCAGTGACACTGTGACCTGTCTGTCTCTTTCAGAGACTCTCTGTTGATCATCCCAGCACAGCCAGCTCTGCCTTTAGTGGAGGCCACTCTCCCTCCCGGTTGGCCTGTCCTGTACAGCTGCAGCGTCACATGATATACTATAGCCAATCGGAGTAGTGGGCACTATGGGATTGGTGCCTGGTTGGTGACAGCTGGTGCCTGGAGACATCAAGGCAGGGTTTGTGCCTGGCATAGTCGTCGGATGCAGAGCAGAGCCCTGGTGAGTGAAGAACACTGACCTTCTATTACTGAATAGTGTATAGACAGACTGATCTGTCCTCAGACTTCTCACATGTGTGATGTCATTGTATAGAGCACATGGCCTGGATGTAAGGGTCCCCCTCCTCTCAACATGAGAAAAGAGCTTCTCTGAAAGGGATACCTACACCGATAATGAGGGCACTGATTATCAGTGTCCTGATTATCAGAGCAGTCCCAACAGTGCCCACCAGTGCTGCCAATCTGTGCCCACCAGTTCTACCAATAGGTGCCCACCAGCACTGCCAATCAGTGCCTCATATTAGTGCCGCCTATCAGTGCCCACCAGTGCCCCCTTAAGCAGTGCAGCCTATCAGTACCAATCAATGCCCGTCAGTGCCACCTCATCAGTGCCACATATGAGCGCAAAATTACCTGTTTGCAAAATTTTCTAACAATCTATGAAAAAGTTGGGGGGTTTTTTTTCTCAATTTTTGGACTTTTGTGTGAAAAAATAACAATTTTGTTTGGGTACAGTGTTGCATGACTGCGCAATTGTCATTCAAAATGCGACAGTGCTGAAAGCTGAAGATTTACCTGGTCAGGAAGGGGGTAAAAGTGCCCAGTAGGCAACTGATTAATAAAGGGTCATGGTCACATTTTAGCCAAGTAAAATTATGCCTGCCATATCATTTAAAGTTTGTGTTATGTTTTGTATCTGGTGTGACACTTGGGATCCCATGACAGCTTCTAGAAGTTTCCAGTAGCTGCCTAGGAATCCTATTCTTGTACTTGGAAGTTGGAACGCATTTATGGTCTTCCCGGCAGAAATATTTTTAGATCACCTCGTGTGCCTTACCTGCTGGAGAACTCTAGAAGATATCCTCATAATTACCAAAATCAGGGGGCCATTCCAAAGCTTTACCTTCCTGTTCTGTGAGTTTGTCATTCTTGTTAAATGAAAGTAAATACACTGTTTACAGAACAGGAAGGTGAAAATTTTTTAATGACTAAGCATGCCCTAATTTTGAAACATAATTGAATAATTCTCATACTGAAATAGGTAAATGTTTCCCTCTGGCTAAAAAAATACTGGAAACCTAAACTAAAAAAAAAAAAAAAAAAAAAAAAAAGGTTATTTTCTATAGAAGAGAATCTTATGACACATACACACCCACACTTCCTCCTATTTGTCTATAATATATACAGTATAATTGCATACAAATTATTTTGAGCACCTTTATCCGTTCTGATACTGGTATTATTTTTAACCACTTCCAGACCACCCACCGTCGTTATACGTCGGTACATTGAAGAGGAATATCGTTGTTATGGCAGGAGCTAGCTGCCATAACCCCGGAATCCTTTTTTTCATAGGACAGTCCACTTCAAGATAAAAGTGGTGTCTTTCGCAGATTCGCTGAGATCACTTTTATTGGCGGTGGGAGATGGACCGGTGCCCTCTGCCGCTTACCAGAGCCGTCGGCATCGGTGGAGGCGATCGGAGGTTTCCCCTTGTGTGACATGGAGACGAGTGAAGGGAAGATGACCACCATATCATTGCAGGGCAGAAGTAACGTCACTTTCACCTATAGCTCTTAAAGGGCAATTTTTTTTTTGTATTTTTTTAAATTATGTATTTTTTTTTCCTATTACAGGGGATGTTTACATTCCTTGTAATAAGAATAAAAGTGACACTTTTTTTTTTTTTTAATATCAGTGTAAAAATAAAAAATAAAAGGTAAAATAAATAAGAACATTTTTTTTTTTAAAACGCGCCCTGTCCCGACGAGCTTGTGTGCAGAAGCAAATGCATACTTGAGCAGCGCCTGCATATGAAAATGGTGTTCAAACCACACATGTGAAGTATCGCCGCGATTGGTAGAGTGAGAGCAATATTTCTAGCCTTAGACCTCCTCTGTAACTCAAAACATGAAACCTGTAGAATTTTTTAAACGTCTCCTATGGAGATTTTTAAGGGTAAAAGTTTGTCGCCATTCCACGAGTGGGTGCAATTTTGAAGCGTGACACTTTGGGTGTTTGGTATGAATTTACTCGTTGTAACATTATCTTTCACAATAAAAAAAAAAATGGGCTAACTTTACTGTTGTCTTATTTTATAATTCAAAAAAGTGTATTTTTTTCCAAAAAAAGTGCAAATACGGTGTGACAGAAAGTATTGTAACGACCGCCATTTTATTCGCTAGGGTGTTAGAACCCCCCAAACATACATACATTTTTTTCTAAGTAATTTTCTAGTAAAAAAACTGTTTTTAACTTGTAAACAACAAATCTCAGAAAGAGGCTTGGTTCTTAAGTGGTTAATATCAAATAAACAAATACCTATAAAGTGTCAAGATCATAGTAGCAACAACACACGCAAGCAAAAAGATATGGCACATTTTACAAAATAATCTTTGTGAAAAGACCAAAATTCCAGAATTATGCTTAGTTTGGTGTGTTTTACTAGAAAGTTTTTTTTTTTTTGGGAAGAGTGCATGTGATCAGTACAGGGCAAACCAGTACTACTGTCCAGACAGAGGGTCAGGGGTCCTGCAGCCTCATAGGATAGTCAGAGAAGAATGAAAACTCCTCCAACAAGCTTTAACCCATGCTCTGCTGAAAACTGATAGAAGTCACAAGACTGCTCTAACTGCTGATGAGAAAGGGTATTTAGCAGTTTATATTTACTGAAATAATTGTGTTTCCATGTTCTGTGTACTGTGGGAGACCAGATATAGTGAATGCAGAGTCCTTGATTTAGTAACACTTTAGTAAGTACTTCTGTGTATTAGGGAGTAGATACCCTCCTCCCAAGGTGCATTGCTTAAAGAGGAATAAAAGTTTTTGTGTTATCATTCATATTCTCTGGAAAATGGCCAAGAAATCATAAATTCTGCCAGGGTGTGTAGACTGTATATATGTAAATATATAGTGTTGTGTAAAACAATGTTAATTATGAAAGAGAGGTGGAAACATTATGTAACATATTAGTAATTGGTAGCAACCTGTAGAAAACTTGCAAGTGAGAAAAAAAAAAGTATCCCTCTACCTTGAAAATAATGAATTGTACCTAATCTTGGGTGCTGCAAAAAAAACAAACAAGTCAATTCTACATGAAAAAGCAGGGAAACAAACTTTTCACCTATTGATAACATGATCTAAAACTAGGAAATGTATTTCACTGTGATTTCAGGGAAAACAAATAGCTGTAGCTTTTTATAAATAAGAATAAATAGAAGTATTACCAAAACAAATATGTTTACCGCTTTATAAATAGAGGAGGATGACTAGGGTTGCCACCTCATCCCTTTAGCCCCGAACACATATTAATTACACAGGTTCTGTGGCTGATTAAGGTGGTAATTAAACTCACTTAGTGCCTTACCTGCATTCAATTAGCCACAGAACCTGTGCAATTAATATTATTATTATCATACTGGTTTTATATAGCGCCAACAGTTTGCACAGCACTTTACAACATGAGGGCAGACATTACAGCTACATTACAATTTGGTACAAGAGGAATCAGAGAGCCCTGCTCATTAGAGCCTACAATCTAAAAAGGAAGGTTAATTGATACAAAAGGTAATAGCTGTGGGGGATGAGCTGATGGATGAAGTAAAATAGTGTTAGTTAGAAGCAGGATAGGCTTCTTTGAAGAGAAGGGTTTTCAGGGATCGTCTAAAGATGGATAGATTAGAGGACAGTCGGACTGATTGGATTAGGGAGTATGTGTTCAGATTTAAAGGGATGAGGTGGGCGGCACAGTGGCATAGTGGTTAGCACTCTCACCTAGCAGTAAAAGATCACTGGTTCAGATCCCAACCATGACACTACCTGCCTAGAGTTTGCATGTTCTCCCTGTGCCTGTGTGGGTTTCCTCTGGGTACTCTGGTTTCCTCCCACACTCCATAGACATGCAGGTAGGTTAATTGGCTTCTGTCCAAAATTGGCCCTAGTATATGAATGGCGATCTTGGGTTATGGACTCCTTGAGGGCAGGGACCGGTGTGAGTGTACAATGTACAGGGATAGGGACAATTGTAGACACTCAGGTTGAACTGGATGGACTGGTGTCTTTATTCAACCTTACTAACTATGTACTATGAACTCTAACAATGACAGACAGAGGAAATAAGTGATCTCTAGAAAAAGTAAGAAATGTGCCTTTTATACAGTTATCCCTAGAACAGGTGTTCTCATGGGAAGATTTCACTGTTGTGGTGATAACTGTAACGTTTTTCAATCCCCAATCCCTTTCATTCTCAGTACAGATGGTCAAGACAGTACATCTGATAATAAGATATGAATGTAAATCACCCCAGCAAAAAGACAGCAATTCTGACCCTTCCACAATCTAAAAAAAAAAGTTGACTTAAGATACATTGTAAAATGACTTACTAAATTTTTGCTGTCAAGAGCTTCCCACTAGAGCCCTGGTGCCCAACCTACGGCCCTTTGGCACTTTTTCTGCATCCTCGAGGTCTTTGCAGACATTGCTTTGCATTTCCTTATTGACCTGTTATACTGTAGCAGTAATTGCTAGCAGTCTCATGTAATGTATGTCTCCATTTTATGACAGTCTCCTAAAACACGTTACCAGTCTCCAACAACTTCTCTAGCATGTTCACAATCTCAGTGTCTTATGTCCACATCATCTCTGTTATCATGCCTGCAGGCTCTGACTATATACTCTTGTATGACTGCTGTCTCTGGCACTGAATATTTACTGAATTTTATGCGTTTCCCTTTGGTGATATCAGAGGCTCATTCTTCTTCTTCTTATTATTATTATTAAATTTGAAATAAAACATTACTGAAGAATCCACCAAGGACAAAAACTCTCACTGTGTCACTACAGTATGTCATGTAATGCCCATGGCAGGTAAGTGAAGTTTTGAAGATAAAATAGATATCTCCATCCCCCGTCATCCTAGAGAGATATATTCAGCCCAACAGCATCAATATAAAAATTAAATATAGGTTTTGTGGAAGTGACCCTGTGTGTTTAAAAAACATAACATTTCAAATATCATACACAAAACACAAATTAAACTGGAGAATTCTTCATAAAGAATAAATTCCTAAATCTGCATATTTTGATGGCATGCTGCTATGAAGAATAACTATCTACTACGGAGTCCCTTGTGCTTTCCTGGGATGTATTATGTTTATGTCTGTTCTAGATAGTTATAGAGATGGAATGAGCTGAGCACACATTTTCCTTTTCACAATCACTTAGCGTGTGTAATTAGTTGTAGAACCAGGGGAGCGTTAGGCAGATCTAATGGCTTCACAAGTTTTTACTTTCGGTGAATGTCAGAAGTCTTATTGTACTTTAAAGAAACTTTATTTCCTGAGTCCGTGCCTTTATATATCCCCCATGTGTTGTCTGCAGCAGAACTTAATATGCTAAATTCCGTTTTCTCTATACCCCTGAATAAAATAACATAACACTCCAGAAGCTTATGTATCCTTATGAAGGCCCTGGAGATAGTAATATCATTATGAACACATTGATCACACTGTGCCACATGACTTTGCCATGGATGATGTAGAGAACGACTTACTGCAGATGATGGAGGTAATGCAGCCTGGGCCCTTTTTAGCCACATAACTCCCGGGAGCTGCTGCAGCTCATCCACAGTGTCAAACTGTTCTCTTGACCCCCACAGTCTCTGAGCAAGGAACAATCTAGAAGCATGCACGTTTGAAAACTCAACCTATGTCTTAATCTCTGGATCGATAGTTTGTAAACCAAAATATGACAACTTAGCTAAAAGGATTACGCCCTTCAAAATCCATTGAACAAGGGTGTCTCTGGAGGTCTACAACTGATCGCAGACATCCGCCTCCCATGCGCGGGGCCTGGTATTGTTGTTAGTTTGCCACCTCCCCCAAAATATTGAGCACCAGCCACCACTGATTAATGTTATTATCTGCTTCACCCCCCGGAAGATTTGGCTGCTCAATGACCTGACCATTTTTTGTGATTCGGCATTGCGTCGTTTTAACAGAAAAATTACGTGGTCATGCGATGCTGTACCCAAACAAACTTGGCATAATTTTTTTTCACATAAATAGAGCTTTGTTTTGGTGGTATTTGATCACCCCTGTGGTTTTTATTTTTTGCACTATAAACAAAAGAAGAGTGACAATTTTGAAAAAAACACAATATATTTTACTTTTTGCTATAATAAATATCCCCTATTTTTTTTATCAAAAAAAACATATTTTTCCCTCAGTTTAGGTCTATACGTATTCTTCTACATATTTTTGGTAAAAAAAAAATACAATAAGCGTATATTGATTGGTTTGCGCAAAAGTTATAGCGTCTACAAAATAAGGGATAGATTTTTTTCTTTATAAATTTTTATTGAAGTAAAAAAGTGACAGACAGAGGATGAACATATAACATGTAACATATACCATGCGGTGCTACAGAAAAAGTGAAATGGCCTGTCTCAGCAGAGTACAACCTCTAGAGTAGGGATGGCCTCGCGGTTCGCCCGGCAGTCGGTTCGCGGTAAATTTTGCATGTTCGCGATTCGCCAAACCGGCGGACTATTGGCACTGTTTGCCCGGTGGACATATGTGTTTACAGTGTGAAAGAACTTTGACCCATGATGACACATCCATCATGAGGTACAGAGCAGCCAACTGAGACATTTCAGCACATGGACAATTGGACATTCCCCTACCTTATAAATAGACCTGATCTGGCGGCCATTTTACATTCTGTCTTATGCCAGTGTAGAGACAGGATGCTGTGTGGAGAAGGGAGAGACTGTATTGACACAAATCACTAGCTATTAGGTCCACAAAAGTCCTTTTAAGGACTGGTATAGATGTAGTACAGTATATAGGGTTCAGTGCACTGCTGTGCTGGTGATTGCAGCTGTCTTTTGTCAGTGTAGGGACAGGACGCTGCGTGGAGCAGGGACAGTCAGTTTAATCACTTGCTAGCTATTACTATTAGGTCCACAAAGGTCCTTTTAAGGACTGGTATAGGTGTACAATATATAGGGTGCTGGTGCACTGCTGTTCTGCAGATTACTGCTCATTTCTGCAGCTGTCTTTAATCAGTGTAGGGACTGAGGGACAGTCTGCAAATCACTAGCTACTAGGTCCACAAAGGTCCTTTTAAGGACTGGTATAGGTGTACAATATATAGGGTGCTGGTGCACTGCTGTTCTGCAGATTACTGCTCGTTTCTGCAGCTGTCTTTTATCAGTGTAGGGACTGAGGGACAGTCTGCAAATCACTAGCTACTAGGTCCACAAAGGTCCTTTTAAGGACTGGTATAGGTGTACAATATATAGGGTGCTGGTGCACTGCTGTGCTGCAGATTACTGCTCGTTTCTGCAACTGTCTTTTATCAGTGTAGGGACTGAGGGACAGTCTGCAAATCTGTAGCTACTAGGTCCACAAAGGTCCTTTTGAGGACTGGTATAGGTGTACGATATATAGGGTTGTGGTGCACTGCTGTGCTGCAGATTACTGCTCATTTCTGCAGCTGTCTTTTATCAGTGTAGGGACTGAGGAACAGTCTGAAAATCACTAGCTACTAGGTCCACAAAGGTCCTTTTAAGGACTGGTATAGGTGTACTATTTGGTGTGCAGTATATAGATGTGTAATACACGTATAAAATACTTGCACATATAGATAGCATAGTATAGTGCATTTCCACTGTGCAGCATTGTGACTGCTGAGCAGTTCTGCAGCGATACTACAAAGAGTGACAAACGCAATAAAAAAAAGTATCATAACTGGTGTGATAGACCAGTGGCCCCCAAAAATGACAGATTGAAGTGGGGTGTTATATACCTTCTTCCACATACTTACTGCACTTCTCTAGAGACTTTTGTCACAGGGTAATTTAAAAAATGACAGGCAGAGGAAGAGGCAGGCCCTTCGGCAGGGGTGGTAGGGGTAGGGCAGGAGCAACAGGCTTAAGCCAAAGTGGCAAATTGCAGAAGGTGCGTGTGATTACGTCAAAGGACGCACCAGACTTGGCTGAGTGGCTCACTCAGCCTTACTCTTCTGCACCCTCCTCATCCTCTCGATCTGCATCCTCTTCTTCACTCTCTGCTGTGTGCACCCCCAAAGACACTACCACCACCACCACCACCATATACCTTCCGCTTGAGCCACAGGAATTATTTTCCGATCCATATCAAGACATTTCTGATGCACAGCCTCTCTTGGCATTGGATCAGGAAGAGGAGGTAGCAACAACTGCCACTCAGCAGTCTGACGACAGTACCCAGATCAGCCCAAGGAGGAGGTTGGTCCCCACTGTTGCTGCCTACTCCGAGATCTCTAATTATAGCGGTGGGGAAGGTGACGTTGATGATGATGTGTCTAGTGATGTCACGTGGGTGCCCACAAGAGAGGAAGAGGGGAATTCAGAGGGAGATATGGACCAGCAGATAGGGAGGAGAAGCAGGAAGAACTTAGATTGCACAGGAGGGACAAAGAAGACTGCTAATGTATCAGGAGCGAGGCATCAACCATGTACGGTCACATGTGGCGCTCCCAGGACACCGGCACATGGCTCTGCAGTGTGGGATTTTTTTAACATGTCCGTTGCTGAAAATAGTGTTGCCATCTGCAATCTTTGCAGTCAATGCATAAGTCGCGGTAAGCCCAACACTCACCTAGCGACGACCGCCTTAAGAAGGCACATGAGCTGCCATCACCGAGCCCAGTGGAAGCAACGGAACACACAAAGCCACACTCCAGGCTCTCACCGTCCAGCCTCGTCTTCTACTTCTCCTTCTCCTCTCTACTCACAATTGTCCTCCACTCCACCTTCCATCATGCTAAGCTCAAGTTTTTCTGGAAAAAGGCAGGCTTCCGTAGGCCAAATGTTCGAGCGTAAAAAAATTATGACCCCGGATAACCCTCTTGCCCAACAGTTGATGGCTGGCTTGTCAGAACTGATGGCCCGCCAACTACTGCCATATAAACTGGTGGACTCGGAGGCCTTTAGAAAATTTGTGGCCATTGGAACACCACAGTGGAAGGTCCCAGGAAGGAAGTATTTCTCACAGAAGAGCATCCCAGAGCTATATGGCCATGTTCAGCGGCAAGTTAATGTATCTCTGGCACACAGTGTCGGTGCCAAGATACATCTGACCACAGACACGTGGTCTAGCAAACATGGACAGGGAAGGTATATCACTTTTACTGCCCACTGGGTGAACCTTCTGACGGCCGTCAAGCATGTAACCAGTGACACCCGTGTAGATTTGGTTTTACCGCCACGGATTGCATGCAGGCCTGGCTCTTTTTCTCCTCTTCCTACTCCATCCTCCTCCCTCTGCTCCTTGGCTGACTCCTCCTTTTCCGCTGCTAGCGTCCCTTTTGCTGCGCCGCCCAAGCTCCCCAGAACCTATTCGACATGCCAGGTGAGACGTTGCCATGCTGTGCTGCGTCTGTTGGGCCTGGAAGCCAAGAGACACACTGGCCCTGCACTCCTTTCAGCTTTGCGTTCACAGGCAGATCAGTGGCTAACACCGCTCAATTTGACAGATGGTAAAGTGGTGTGTGACAACGGTGCCAATCTGCTTAGCGCATTGAAACAGGGCAAAATCACGCACGTGCCATGCATGGCACACGTCTTAAACTTGGTCGTGCAGCGATTCCTTGTCAAATACCCTGGGGTCCAGGACATCTTGCGGCAGGCAAGGAAAATCTCGGCCCATTTCAGAAGATCTTACACGGCCATGGCTCGCCTTGCTGACATTCAGCGGCGACACAATCTGCCGGTCAGACATCTTATTTGCGATTGCCCGACACAATGGAACTCAACCTTCTATATGCTTGATAGGCTGCTCCAGCAGAAACGTTCAGTTAACGTCTACATGTACGAACTATGTGGCAAAACAGGTTCTGGGGAGCTTGTTTTTTTTTCACCGCGCCAGTGGCTGCTCATGTGCGACACATGAAGGCTTCTGCGGCCATTTGATGAGATCACCAAACTGGTCAGTCGCAGCCATGGCGCCATCAGTGACATGGTATCTTAGGCCTTCTTTATGGAGTGTGCATTGCGTTGTGTCATTTATCAAGCCGTGGAGGAGCAGGAAGATGAGGAAGTCGCAATTAGGGATGAGCTTCGTGTTCGAGTGGAACGCATGTTCGACTCGAACATCGGTCGTTCGTGCGTTCGCCGAATTCCGAACGTTTGGGCCGTTCGCGGCAAAATTTGTGTGGCCCACAATGCACTGCGATGGCGCAATGCATTGCTGTCTCACGATTGGCCAAGCATGCACTGTGACCCCGCATGCTTGGCCAATCGCAGCGCCAGTAGTGGGAAGAGCAATGGTTGGCCACAGGCATCCTGCCTGTGGCCAATCATAGCTCAGACTGTGTAGTGCACGCCCCACACTATATAAAGCTGCCTTTCAGGCGGCCTCATGTAGTGTTTGTTAGCATCTGAAGCAGTGGGTGTTCTGTGTACCTTCAACACAGTTACACACCAATCGTTTTTGGCTGATTTACTATTTTGCTCTTGTGTAGTGGTTACTGTCTGTGCCCTGACCGCAGTATACACCACTATATTCACCTCACCTATATAGCTAGTGATCTAGCTTTAATAATAGAGCTTGCAGTCAGTAGTGTTAGTGCGTGCTGTCTGCGTGCTCTGTACCCAGTACATACCACTATATACACCTACATAGCTGTTCTCTATTTGAGCCCGATTGTCATTTGCTGGAGTTATTGGAAGTTGTGTGTGCCTCCAGCACAGCACAGTATACATCTGTATATACCCCTTTAACTCTGCTGTTTTCTTGTTATTGTCTGCGTGCCCTGACCGCAGTATACACCGTGATATTCACCTCACCTATATAGCTAGTGGTCCATCCAGTGGCGTAACTAGAAACCTCAGGGCCCCGGTGCAAGAAATTAGGAAGGGCCCCCCCCCCCCCCCCCCAAAAAAAAAGCATGATTTTGATATTTTTTTTTTCCACTGTACAACAAAGTAAAACATTTCTGTTTCTGATTTCAACTTACCGTAACTGTCAAGAGGAAACTTCAGGATAGGACATGGTCACATGACAGGTCACAATGATGATAATGGACCTGCAAAATATCATGAAGAACAACCATAAATCAAGGCGATATATACATCCATTAGACAAAGTTATAGTCAAAGATCCACATTTCAATTATATATTTAAAGACATAAAATATAACATTTTGAATGAGATTAATTTGGAAATATAAAAACACTGTACATATGTATAGACACACAAACTTACTAAAAACCTTCAGAAAGGGTCCACAACAGGGCCAACAATAGCTTCTTCTTCAAAAAAAAAAAGGGTCCACAACAGGGCCAATAGCTTCTTCAAAAAAAGGGTCCACAACAGGGCCAATAGCTTCTTCAAAAAAAGGGTCCACAACAGGGCCAATAGCTTCTTCAAAAAAAGGGTCCACAACAGGGCCAACAATAACTTCCAACTTTTTTTTAGAACTGAAAAACTATTTCACACATTTAACTTCGTTTCTGTGAAGAAAGACCTGTAAAATTGAAAAGGTGTGTATATATATATATTAGCATGGTTTATTGAAACTAGCATGCATTCAACTTAACTGGTTAGTTTAACTTGGAACCAAGCATGCGAGGTTCAACCATAAAAATAGGTTAGTGTAACTGGTAACAAAATTGAAAAAGTCTTTAGGGCAGCAATTCTCAACAAAGGTTCAGAGGAACCCTAGAGTTTCTACAGAGGTTATTGGAGGTTCCATGAGCTGGAGCTGATTGACCTCCTATCTGATGGCATTTGCTTTGATTTAGGGCCATTTGATCTATTTAGCTGTCTAAAAGGTGGCATTCTGACCACCACGATAAGAAAGACAGACCCACTGACCACCAATGTAGGCTTCATTCCTCCCATTGACCCCTAATGGATAGGTTTTAGTAAAAGTTCCCCAAGACTTGAAAATTGATGAAAGGATTCCTCTGGGGTAAAAAAAGTTGAGAAAGGCTGATTTAGTGTAACTTGTAACAGAACAGATATAACTGCAAACTTACTACGGTCATTAAAAATGACGACGCCTTGCTTTTGCTTCAGCAAAGTCATCTACAATGCTTTCGATGTTGAGTCTTCTAGCTCTCTCATTTTCTATGCTTAACAAAGCAAGCCCAGTGAGTCTTTGCTGAGACATGGAGTTTCTCAAATAACTTTTAATTATTTTTAATTTTGAAAAAGACCTTTCTGCAGTTGCTACGGTTACTGGGAGTGTGAGGAACAACAGTAATGCTATGCAGACATCTGGGACAGTAGAAGACAGTGCACTGTTTTCAACAAGCAGTAGGTGAGCAAGATCCTTTACAGTGGAACAACTGCGAACCTCTTTTTGAAGAGCTGAACGGAATGAAAGAAGCTGCCCGGGAAAATCTGGTGATAGATCCTCCTTGTAAAATTCATGCAGTTTGGATGCTGCTGCAATCAGATTATCATCAGATTGAGAAGCAAGAATGGCAGGCTGAACAATCTCAAATCTATGAAGGACTGCATTCATTCCTGTAAAGCGGTCTGACAGCTGGTTTATAATCATATCCAAACATCTATAAAATACAGTTGTTTTAAAGCGCTCCTCTGGATCAGATAATCTTTCATCAACACACAGCTCATCAAAGTGCCGCTTTACTTTTTTAATTATTTTATTTGAAAACTTTGCTTCAATTGCCCATTTTTCTGCAAGTGTCACTGCAGTTTCTTTGGCTTCCTCGAAATTATTCCTGTAGCTGGAAAGGGCTGTAACAGCATTCTGAATGAGCTGCACTGCCCCAGACAGTTCCATGTCTTTTGATTGCAAGGCTTTTGAAATTGCATTCACATGGTTCAAGATTTTAGTTTGCAGGGCAACAAGAAGCACAAACTCAAAAGATTCAATTTTCTTTTTTAGATTTGCAGCGTCATCTCTTTCTATTGGTTTTGATGAAAGAAGGATTATTTTTGACAAAGCTTGCATGATGTCTGGAAAACGGAAACGAAGTGCAAGCAGGGAATCATGTCTAGAAGACCACCGTGTAGGGCAAAGCCGTTTCAGTGTGACAGAAGATTCAGATGTGAATGATGAGAGAAAGGCCCATCTGCGTATGCTTTCCCCAAAGAAGGTGTATAAATTATTCACCACATCAAAGAATCTAGAAACTTCTGGTATGTCAGAAACGGCATCCTGAATGACAAGATTTAGATTGTGTGCTGCACAATGCACATAGAGGGCATTCTTTTCCATCTTTGCTATCCGAGCCTGCACACCAGAATAGACACCACTCATTGTTGCTGCACCATCATAACCCTGACCACGACACTTTGATATTTCAAGGCCCTTGCTCTCTATGCAGGCAACAATATTGCTAGCAATCTGTGCTGCACTCTGATCTTCAATGGCATGGAACCCTAAGAAAGCCTCATTTATTGTTATACTGCGGGCTCGTTGATTTGCATCTCTTTCCACAGATACATAACGAAATATCTGACTCATCTGATCTACTTTGGATATGTCCTGGGTTGTGTCCATTATTATACAATAAAATGGTGTATTTTTTATTTCAGAAACTATTTCACTTTGGACTTTTTTGGACAGAATTTCTATTAGCTCATTTTGTATTTTGGGGCTCAAATATTTAAATGTGCCTTGGGGTAACTGGAGAAGTTCCTTTAAAATTGGGTCATATTCTGCAAGTAGCTCTATGATGGAGAGAAAGTTTCCATTGTTAACCTCTCCCAGGCACTCCCTGTGACCACGAAAGGCTAGATTAGCCATTGCCATTGTTAATGTAACATTAACAATTCTTTGTAGGACCTGCCTCCAAAAGTTTTTTTCTCGTCTAATTTGTTTTTCATTTTCCTCATCAATTGTTTTATTACGTCTCCACTGATCATAGAGTACACATGCTTCCATGTGTGTTTGTGAAGACTCATGGATCTGAATTTTAGCAGACAGCCTCTGCCACTTCTGGATCCCTTTGGCCCATGCAGGTTCAAATCCTACTTTTTTACGGTCTGCAAACAACCAGCACGGTTCACAGTACGCTGCATTAAGCTTTGGAGAGTAACAAAGCCACATTAAAGGTAGTTTAAGCCCTGTCTTGGTGACTCGCTCATAATAGCTTACAGAAAAGCAACTTTTCCTAGTATCATTATCTCGGAGGAAAGGTCCTGGAGGTCTGCATGGGCCATGAGCTAATATAAACCTTTTAACACTTGGATCTGTTATTGTAACTGGGTAATGTCCCCTGTCAGTCACATATTGCTCACCAGCAATACTACTATCAATAGCACCACCTGAAGATGCTCTACTGCTCACCAAATCTAAATCTTCATCTTCATCTGTATTTGTGGTGGTGCCAAGAGGTTGGTCTTGTATTGTGCTACAGCCTTCAAGTGGATTACTGCTGTCATCTTCTAGTGGAAATTCAATAGCGCAAGTTTCTTCACCAACTGTCGGCTGACTGATCCGTGAGATATTTACACTTTCCTGAATACTTTTTTCAGTTTCCTCACTGCTATCTCTATAACTTTCAACCACAGTTTTAGGGGTGGAAAAGAAAGTACTTATTTTAGGCATTTTTTGAATTTTCATCTGCTCTTCCTTAGCCTTTTTACATTTCTGAGCACCACTTCTAGACTGCGTGGATGACATTATGATGCAAAAGTGTTTATTTTTTATTTTCTGTAAATAAAAGTATATTAGAGTCATGGTATGCAAGCTCTTCAGAAAAGGCACTCCATATATAATACCTAGGATTACATGCGAGATGAACAGATACACATTTTATAGAGTCTAGCATTGTTCAATATTCACAATGAACAGGGCAACTAGGGTATTATTAACCAAAATTATGCAAAATATATAGTGCAGCTATATTTCTGGGGCAGCACACAAATTTTGAAAAATTCATTGTATTGATCCATTAACTCACACTTTCATAGAAGTGACCCAAGATTAGACAGGGTCATTATAAGTAAAAACTAGCTGTTTTCGATGAAGCTTTATAGTAAATGGACTCCCACCATGGTGCGGCCTAGTAATTGACTGCTGGGAACTACCTGGCTAAGGTTACCCAAAGTGAAGGATTAGAAGAATAAGAAGTGTAGGTGGGGCATGGCCATATTCTGGGATTCTATTCCCTATTCAGTCCTATGCCCAAGTTAAAGGGGTTGTAAGCCCTTGTTGTTGTATTTTTTAAAATGATAAAGCTATCATACTTACCTCCACTGTGCAGCTCCTTTTGCACAGATTGGCCCTTATCGTCCTCTTCTGGGGTCCCTCGGTGACTCTTGTGGCTCCTCTCTGCATCAGATAACCCCCTAGGAGGAGCACTCTCTCAGGGGGGGGTTACTTTTGTGGGCACGCTCCAGAGTCCAGCATTTGCATCCATATACATGAATGCCAGACTCAGCACGCAAGGATTTGATTGACAGCAGGGAGCCAATGGCTGCACTGCTATCAATCTATCCAATTGCCAGGACCCCGTGGAGAGAGGGAGAGCGCGTCTCCACCGAGGGAAATACATGGCTCAGGTAAATAAAATGGGGGGATAGGGGCCGGTCACTGCCAGTTGTTTTTTTCAACTTAAAGCATAGGATGCATTAATGTGAAAAACACGAGGGTTTACAACCCCTTTAAGTGCTCTATCTTTTTATCTGCAAATTGCCTGAATTTGTGCGATAGTGAATAAGCTCTCTAGTTAGTTCTTTTTATGCAAAGTAAAACCTAAGCTGTGATCATTAAAAACACACAAACACCAAAGAAAAATAATTCTGCACGTCAATATTCAGTGACAAGTTGTTTTTCCTATAATACAATGCTAGATAACCATTGTCACTATTTTGGATTACTTTTTCCCATAAAGCATGGCTGGCTGAGCATCAGGGGGAATACTGACAGTCCACAACTGCCATCGTTTAGCCATTAGTTAAAGTGGAGTTACGCCTTTTAACTTATTTGTTCAGGGCGCTCTGAAGGTCCAGGATTACCTTGCCGGATCTTCAGAGCTTTGTGCCAGAACTCAGGTCTCCTGCACACATGCACGGGAGTGACGTCATCGTGGCACCGGCCAATCAAATAGCCAGAGCACACAAATGCGGAAAAAAGACTTGGGGAACATGTCAGCCCTTTCAGTGGTGACATTTTTTTTAACACTTTTTGCTATGATTTTGTACAGAACTGTAATACAAGGTAATTGCAACAAGGTACAAATTAGATAATATACATATATATATATATACACACACACACTATATACATCCTGTGGTACCTAGGTCAAATGTTGATACAAGTGTGGAAAAAAATTGAGGAGGGAGAATGTTCCTTCCAGGACTACATGTAAATAAAGAAGAGTTGGGACTTTAATAGGGCTGCAACGAACGATTAATTTCATAATCGATTAGTTGGCCAATTATTGTTTTGATTAATCGGTTAATAACCTTTAAAAAGTGTGGTGTGTAAAGTTTAAAAAAAAGGCAATTTATTCTTAAATATCCCTATGCTGTAGTAAATATAAATAACCAACTATATGGCTAGGGAATTTCTAATCCACTCTGAGAATAACAGACAGAAGAGAGATACTGTATATACTGTTAGAGGAGATATACTGTATATAATATTAGAGGAGATATACTGTATATAATATTAGAGGAGATATACTGTATATAATATTAGAGGAGATATAATGTATATAATATTAGAGGAGATATACTGTATAAACTATATAGAGGATATATACTGTATATACTATTAAAGGGTGAATCTGGTAAATATCATCAGACAGAGATCATTTGTTATTTTATTTAAAAAACAAACAAAGTCTCCCTTTGGGCAGATTAAAAAACACAAATTGTTGCAAAAACATATTACATGCTTCTGCAGCTTATCCATTGAAGTATATTAAACCAAAAAAGCATTGTTTTGCGTTAAAAAAAGGCCCTGACCCTTTCCAAATACACAGCGACTGAAAAAAAGAATAGGATGTGAACATGTCCCATAGGAAACCATGTATATGAACTGAAGTTAGTTTCTGCAAAAAGCACCAAAAACGCATAGCTATGAACCAGGTCCAAGACATTTAGTAACATAATGGGGTTAGAAAAACTAAAATGAGCCCTTTATAGTAAAAAAGAGCAAATAATCACTACTGTAAGGGATTCATTTTTTTTACTGTAGAACTGTGAAAGTAATATTTACAGTAGCAATTATTTGCTCTTTTGTACTATAAAGGGCTAATTTTAGTTTGTTTTTTTTAACTCCATTATGTTACTGGCCGTTTAATCGCTTATGAAAATAGTAATCGATTCATTTCATAATCGATTAGTTGTTTCAGCCCTAGACTTTAAATGAGGCTAATGACATTGTGGAGGTAAATTAATAGAAGTACATATTTATTGAACATAGAACAATGTAAAAATGCGTAACAGTAATAAAAAAAAACATATAAAAAAAATCATTTCATCTGTATATATATCTCATATCAAAAATAAAGAGTTTACGAAAGTTACGAAAATTCTTGTTTGACAGAATAAGACTTCAGAAGTGATGTCATGTGTTGTAATGTATTTGTATTGCATTTTTTAACGACAACTCTACCGATTTAACGAAAATCGGCCGATCTGGTATTGTACAACAAAAAATTTTCATGCATGTACAACTGGATAATATCAAATGAACTGTCATGATCAGCTCTCAAAAGTCCTGTACTAATGATCCTATTAGCATACGATCGGTTGGAAAGCGGTATTTTTCTTACGATTTTCTAATCGTGTTCACGGGGCTTTAGTCTTAGGCAGGCCATAGACTGTTTTAATCCTGGCCGAGGACTAGAAGAGATTCGAATTGCCAGCCTGAATGTGCCAAGTTGATCGATCAATCGACTCGTGTACAACCATCCTGCCGAATTCTCTTCTAACTATCGCTACTGGCTGCTATAGCCTTAAGCAATAATCACTGTCTTCTCCTGCCTGCATGCCCAACCCCCCCAGCCGAGAGAAGACAAATGCTTGGCACGATGGATTCCCCTGTCAGCACTGTGCTGAGGGAGGAATTGTGCAAATTTCTTTCCTGCAAAGAAATTTGCACCGTGTATAAACTGCCTCAGAAATTGGAGTCTATGACATTGACATATGAATCTGGTACAGATATTGGCTCATCATACCTGCAAAGCTGCCCGTTGCAAGTCTTCAAGCGGCTTGTGAAGGTCCACCTTAACTTCTCACGTTGTTTGGAAGACCGCCAGAAAGGCGAAGTTCTAGCTGACCTAACAGGAATTCTAGACAGAGAATTGCAGTTGGTTACTTGAATATATGTAAACGATCACCTTGTAAAACAACTCATTCAGTTTAAAATTGAAATTAAATGCAAAACATTTTGCATATACAGGGCTCAAAATTTCTAGGCCAAAGCTACTAGCCAGGCCTCAAGGGTTACTCGCCATCTGTTGCCCCACCCAACCCCTACCATGTCCAGCCCCTAATTCCGCCCCCAAACACGCCCTCATAATGTATCTCATGAAATTACAATGTTTTATGCAGGCAATGCCACCAACACCCCCCTCCAGTAACACTGCCCTCCAGTACCACCACTGCATTGGGGACACAGGCTGAACTGAGGACACAGCTTGAATTGGTGACACAGGCTGCACCAATTCAAGCTGTGTCCCCAATGCAGCTTGTTTCCCCAGTGCAGCCGGTGTCACCAATTCAAGCTGTGTCCTCAGTGCGGCCTGTGTCCCCAGTGAGGCCTGTGTCCCCAGTGAGGCCAGTGTCCCCAGTGCGGCCAGTGTCCCCAGTGCGGCCAGTGTCCCCAGTGAGGCCAGTGTCCCCAGTGCGGCCAGTGTCCCCAGTGCGGCCAGTGTCCCCAGTGCGGCCAGGGTCCCCAGTGCGGCCTGTGACCCCAGTGCAAGCTGTGACCCCAGTGCAAGCTGTGACCCCAGTGCAAGCTGTGACCCCAGTGCAAGCTGTGACCCCAGTGAGGCCTGTGTCCCCAGTGCAGCCGGTCTCACCACTGCAAGCTGTGTCCCCAGTGCGGCCGGTGTCCCCAGTGAGGCCGGTGTCACCAATTCAAGCTGTGTCCCCAATGCAGCCTGTTTCCCCAGTGCAGCCTGTGTCACCAATTCAAGCTGTGTCCCCAGTTCAGCCTGTGTCCCCAATGCAGTGGTGGTACTGGAGGGGGGTGGTGGCACAGTCTGGAGGGGGGTGGGGTGGAACAGTCTGGAGGGGTATGGGGTGGAACAGTCTGGGGGGGGTGGGGTGGAACAGGGGGATAGGACCTCGTGGGATAAAGACCACCAGGAACGTGAGGATACACATGTTAAACGCTGTTACCTTACAGCTGTAAGGTAAGGGGACATCCATACCCTGAGTACACAGGACCACGTGGGATATAGTCACCATCACTAATACCATCACTGTTTGCAACGTTACTTTACAGTGCACACAAAAATCTGATACCAGCACTTTATGCGTTTTTTGTTGCATGCGATTTTGAATATAATCGCCACCAGTTATCGCACATCTTGAATGGACACAAACTTGATATATGTGATTGTGCAATCTTTTTATTGGTTAATATAGCTTTTTAAATCACTGTGCACATTTACTGCGAATATTTTTATAGAGATCTCATTTTTAATTTTTTTTTGACACGTTTTCAATTGCTTGTTTTTTGTTTATGTCACATGATTTTATGTGTTCACCGTATTTACACAATTTAGCATATGGTATAAAGATATTTATACGCATTTATTTACAATAATTTTTGGCACTGGCACTTTATGCGATTTCCTAGCCACTATCATACTCGGTTCACATAATTCCTGTTTTTTAGCGACTTTTTTTATGTACATTGGTTTTTATTTATGGTGTAGTTGATATTTCTACAGATTTATCCACCATCTAGCACTGGCACTTTTCATGCGATTTTGTGTTAATCGCATTAAGAACCACTATTTATTTTGTTTATTATTGGATGTACTATGTTATTCACATTGTGACGTAGAAGACACCCACTCATACTCGTTCACACCTGAGCATCATTTTTTTTTGATATTATTTTGCCAATTTTAGCCTCTTATATATCCCCTTTTAGTCTGGGCGATAACACATCTAACTTTAATTATTGTGATGTGGACAGAATTTACTGATTTCTCAGGATAATATCACCCAACCCAGTACTGCGCAACACTACTTCTTATATACAGTCTGGAGGGGGGGTGGTGGTAGCGGCACTGGAGGGGGGTGGTGGTGGCACTAGAGGGGGGGTGGTGGTGGCACTAGAGGGGGGGTGGTGGCACAGTCTGGAGGGGTGGTGGAGGCATTAGGGGGGGTGGTGGTGGCACTGGAGGGGTGATGGCACAGTCCGGGGGGTGGTGGCACAGTCTGGAGGGGTGGTGGTGGCAGTCTGGAGGGGGGTGGTGGGCTGGTGGTACTGGAGGGAGGGTGGTGGCATTGGAGGGGGATGGTGGCATTGGAGGGATGGGTGGCACTGGAGGGCGGGTGGTGGCAGTCTGGAGGGGTGGTGGTGGTGGCACAGGCTGGAGGGGTGGTGGTGATGGCACAGTCTGGAGGGGGGGTGGCACAGTCTGGAGGGGGGGTGGCACAGTCTGGAGGGGGGGTGGCACTGGAGGGGGGGTGGAGGGCTGGTGGCACTGGAGGGCGGGTGGGGGCACTGGAGGGGTGGTGGCACAGTCTGGAGGGGTGGTGGTGGCACTGGAGGGGGGGTGGTGGGCTAGTGGCACTCAAGGGGTGGTGGTGGCACTAGAGGAGTCTGGTGGCACAGTCTGGAGGGGTGGTGAAGGCACTAGAGGGGGAGTGGTGGTGGCACTGGCACAGTCCGGGGGGGTGGTGGCACAGTCTGGAGGGGTGGTGAGGCACTAGAGGGGGGGTGGTGGTGGCACTGGAGGGGTGATGGCACAGTCCGGGGGGTGGTGGCACAGTCTGGAGGGGTGGTGGTGGGCTGGTGGTACTGGAGGGGGGGTGGTGGCACTGGAGGGGGGATGGTGGCATTGGAGGGAGGGGTGGCACTGGAGGGAGGTGGTGGCAGTCTGGAGAGGTGGTGGTGGAACAGTCTGGAGGGGTGGTGGTGGTGGCACAGTCTGGAGGGGTGGTGGTGGTGGCACAGTCTGGAGGGGTGGTGGTGGGCTGGTGGCACTGGAGGGCGGGTGGTGGCATTGGAGGGGTGGTGGCACTGGAGGGGGGTGGTGGGCTAGTAGCACTTGAGGGGTGGTGGTGGCACAGTCTGGAGGGGGGGTGGTGGTACTGGAGGGAGGTGGGGGTAGCGGCACTGGAGGGGGATGGTGGTGGCACTGGAGGGGGATGGTGGTGGGGGGGGGGGGGTGGTGGGCTGGTGGCACTATGGTGGCACTGGAGGGGTGGTGGTGGCATTGGAGGGAGGGGTTGCACTGGAGGGGCGGTGGAGGCAGTCTGGAGGGGAAGTGGTGGAACAGTCCGGAGGGGGGTGGTGGAACAGTCTGGAGGGGTGGTGATGGCACTGGAGGGCGGATGGCACAGTCTGGAGGGGTGGTGGTGGCACTGGAGGGGGTGGTGGGGTGGTGGCACTGGAGAGGGGGTGGTGGGCTGGTGGCACTGGAGAGGGGGTGGTGGCACAGTCTGGAGGGGTATGGGGTGGAACAGTCTGGGGGGGGATGGGGTGGAACAGTCTGGGGGGGGGATGGGGTGGAACAGTCTGGGGGGGGGGATGGGGTGGAACAGTCTGGGGGGGGGGGGGTGGGGTGGAACAGTCTGGGGGGGGGATGGGGTGGAACAGTCTGGAGGGGGATGGGGTGGAACAGTCTGGGGGGGGGGGGTGGGGTGGAACAGTCTGGAGGGGGATGGGGTGGAACAGTCTGGAGGGGGGGTGGTGGTGGCACTGGAGGGGGGGTGGTGGGCTGCTGGCACTGGAGGGCAGGGGGTGGCACAGTCTGGAGGGGTGGTGGTGGCACTGGAGGGGCGATGGTGGGCTGGTGGCACTGGAGGGCAGGTGGTGGCACTGGAGGGGGGTGGTGGGCTAGTAGCACTTGAGGGGTGGTGGTGGCACAGTCTGGAGGGGGGGTGGTGGTACTGGAGGGAGGTGGGGGTAGCGGCACTGGAGGGGGATGGTGGTGGCACTGGAGGGGGATGGTGGTGGGGGCACTGGAGGGGGGGGGGTGGTGGGCTGGTGGCACTATGGTGGCACTGGAGGGGTGGTGGTGGCATTGGAGGGAGGGGTTGCACTGGAGGGGCGGTGGAGGCAGTCTGGAGGGGAAGTGGTGGAACAGTCCGGAGGGGGGTGGTGGAACAGTCTGGAGGGGTGGTGATGGCACTGGAGGGCGGATGGCACAGTCTGGAGGGGTGGTGGTGGCACTGGAGGGGGTGGTGGCACTGGAGAGGGGGTGGTGGGCTGGTGGCACTGGAGGGCAGGTGGTGGCACTGGAGGGGGGTGGTGGGCTAGTAGCACTTGAGGGGTGGTGGTGGCACAGTCTGGAGGGGGGGTGGTGGTACTGGAGGGAGGTGGGGGTAGCGGCACTGGAGGGGGATGGTGGTGGCACTGGAGGGGGATGGTGGTGGGGGCACTGGAGGGGGGGGGGTGGTGGGCTGGTGGCACTATGGTGGCACTGGAGGGGTGGTGGTGGCATTGGAGGGAGGGGTTGCACTGGAGGGGCGGTGGAGGCAGTCTGGAGGGGAAGTGGTGGAACAGTCTGGAGGGGTGGTGGTGGCACTGGAGGGGGTGGTGGGGTGGTGGCACTGGAGAGGGGGTGGTGGGCTGGTGGCACTGGAGAGGGGGTGGTGGCACAGTCTGGAGGGGGATGGGGTGGAACAGTCTGGAGGGGTATGGGGTGGAACAGTCTGGGGGGGGGATGGGGTGGAACAGTCTGGGGGGGATGGGGTGGAACAGTCTGGAGGGGGATGGGGTGGAACAGTCTGGGGGGGGGGGGGTGGGGTGGAACAGTCTGGAGGGGGATGGGGTGGAACAGTCTGGGGGGGGGGGGTGGAACAGTCTGGAGGGGGATGGGGTGGAACAGTCTGGAGGGGGGGTGGTGGTGGCACTGGAGGGGGGGTGGTGGGCTGCTGGCACTGGAGGGCAGGGGGTGGCACAGTCTGGAGGGGTGGTGGTGGCACTGGAGGGGCGATGGTGGGCTGGTGGCACTGGAGGGCAGGTGGTGGCACTGGAGGGGGGTGGCGGGCTGGCACAATCTGGAGGGGGGATGGCGACTTACCGCCAATCAATCGATGATGATCGATTCCCCCTCCTCAGAATCCAGCAGACTGCAGAGAGAGAGACTCAAAGTTCCTCGACGAAACGTGCCTCCGCTCCTCCAGGAAAGCCTTGCTTCAGACTCAGAGAGCTCCTCCCCTGCCTTCACTGAATTGGCTGGTTTTTTTTTGTGTCCGCCCCGCCTCCCTTACAGTCGCTCTGGATAGGCGGGGGCGGAGCCAAGCAAGCACTTCTCTCGCTGGTGAAGGAAGCCCCCCCCCGGCCCCCCCCTCACCACGGCATGACAAGCGAGTCAGCGAAAATGAATAACAGCACACGCACACCCCCGGCCGGACAGTCAGGTGGGCCCCTCGGGCGGCGGGCGGAGGGCGGCGGGCGGGCTGCCGGTGGGCCCCCTGAAGTGGCAGAGAATTACAGGGCCCAGTCGCACTTGCGACTGTTGCGACCCTGATAATTCCGCCACTGGGTCCATCTTTAACAATAGAGCTTGCAGTCAGCAGTGTCACTCAGGAGATAGTGCGTGCTGTGTGCCTGCTCTGTACCCAGTACATACCGCTATTATCCACCTACATAGCTGTTCTCTATTTGGGCCCGATTGGCATCTGCTGGAGTTATTGGAAGTTGTGTGTGCTTCCAGCACAGCACAGTATACATCTGTATATACCCCTTTAACTCTGCTGTTTTCTGGTTATTGTCTGCGTGCCCTGACCGCAGTATACACCGTGATATTCACCTCACCTATATAGCTAGTGGTCCATCTTTAACAATAGAGCTTGCAGTCAGTAGTGTCACTCAGGAGATAGTGCGTGCTGTGTGCCTGCTCTGTACCCAGTACATACCGCTATTATCCACCTACATAGCTGTTCTCTATTTGGGCCCAATTGACATCTGCTGGAGTTATTGGAAGTTGTGTGTGCTTCCAGCACAGCACAGTATACATCTGTATATACCCCTTTAACTCTGCTGTTTTCTTGTTCTTGTCTGCGTGCCCTGACCGCAGTATACACCGTGATATTCACCTCACCTATATAGCTAGTGGTCCATCTTTAACAATAGAGCTTGCAGTCAGCAGTGTCACTCAGGAGATAGTGCGTGCTGTGTGCCTGCTCTGTACCCAGTACATACCGCTATTATCCACCTACATAGCTGTTCTCTATTTGGGCCCGATTGGCATCTGCTGGAGTTATTGGAAGTTGTGTGTGCTTCCAGCACAGCACAGTATACATCTGTATATACCCCTTTAACTCTGCTGTTTTCTTGTTCTTGTCTGCGTGCCCTGACCGCAGTATACACCGTGATATTCACCTCACCTATATAGCTAGTGGTCCATCTTTAACAATAGAGCTTGCAGTCAGCAGTGTCACTCAGGAGATAGTGCGTGCTGTGTGCCTGCTCTGTACCCAGTACATACCGCTATTATCCACCTACATAGCTGTTCTCTATTTGGGCCCGATTGGCATCTGCTGGAGTTATTGGAAGTTGTGTGTGCTTCCAGCACAGCACAGTATACATCTGTATATACCCCTTTAACTCTGCTGTTTTCTTGTTCTTGTCTGCGTGCCCTGACCGCAGTATACACCGTGATATTCACCTCACCTATATAGCTAGTGGTCCATCTTTAACAATAGAGCTTGCAGTCAGCAGTGTCACTCAGGAGATAGTGCGTGCTGTGTGCCTGCTCTGTACCCAGTACATACCGCTATTATCCACCTACATAGCTGTTCTCTATTTGGGCCCGATTGGCATCTGCTGGAGTTATTGGAAGTTGTGTGTGCTTCCAGCACAGCACAGTATACATCTGTATATACCCCTTTAACTCTGCTGTTTTCTTGTTCTTGTCTGCGTGCCCTGACCGCAGTATACACCGTGATATTCACCTCACCTATATAGCTAGTGGTCCATCTTTAACAATAGAGCTTGCAGTCAGCAGTGTCACTCAGGAGATAGTGCGTGCTGTGTGCCTGCTCTGTACCCAGTACATACCGCTATTATCCACCTACATAGCTGTTCTCTATTTGGGCCCGATTGACATCTGCTGGAGTTATTGGAAGTTGTGTGTGCTTCCAGCACAGCACAGTATACATCTGTATATACCCCTTTAACTCTGCTGTTTTCTGGTTATTGTCTGCGTGCCCTGACCGCAGTATACACCGTGATATTCACCTCACCTATATAGCTAGTGGTCCATCTTTAACAATAGAGCTTGCAGTCAGCAGTGTCACTCAGGAGATAGTGCGTGCTGTGTGCCTGCTCTGTACCCAGTACATACCGCTATTATCCACCTACATAGCTGTTCTCTATTTGGGCCCGATTGACATCTGCTGGAGTTATTGGAAGTTGTGTGTGCTTCCAGCACAGCACAGTATACATCTGTATATACCCCTTTAACTCTGCTGTTCTATAAAAAAGGCATCTGCAGGAGTTAGTGGGTGTTGTGTGCCTCCAGCACAATATAAACTACCCAACTACTGTTTTACCCAACTCCCTTCAGGCCATTACCATGTCTGGAAGGCCAGCAAGGAGAGGCAGACAGGCGCGAGCCGATAAAAGAGGGCAAGCAGGCTCTGTGTCTAGAGACAACAGTGCTGGTCGGGGACGCGGTGCATTGTCATCAGCACGTGGCCATGGGACATGCTTGTCCTTCTTTTCTGCAGCTGGACATGTTGAACCGCAACATGCCAACGACTTGGTAGAGTGGATGACCAAGCCCTCTTCATCCTCCTCATCCTCTCTCACCCAGTCTCAGGGTAGTAGAAAAGCAGCTGCCAACACATCGTCGTCCCTCCTCTCAATGTCATCATCAGTGACTCCTTCCCTAGACCCACCACGTCCTCCTGAGGAGTCTCCTGAACTCTTTGAGCACAGTGTTGGGTACATGCTCCAGGAGGATGCCCAGTGTTTGGTGGGCTCTGATGATGACACTCAGCTAGAGGAAGGCAGTAGCGTGAGCACAGAGAGAGGGGATGCTCAAGAAGGACAGCAATCTGGCAGTCATGTTCCACAAGCTGCAGCATACTGCCAGGTTTGCTACAGCGATGAAGAGGGAGGGGATGATGAGGGCACTGACTCCACGTGGGTGCCTGGAAGGAGGGAGGAGGAGGAGGAGGAGGCACATGTCCAACGAGGCAGGATGCCCTCCGGGGGCCAGCTTAGGGACAGCACACCGACTGAATCACACCGCAGAGCTCCGCCTGCGCAGAGCGCTTCCTCTGCGCAGAGCGCTTCCTCTGCGCGTTATTCTAAAAGTTCTTTGGTGTGGGCCTTTTTTGAGACGAGTGCATCAGATCGCACCGCTGCTATTTGCAACATATGTCTCAAGCGTATCTCACGTGGCCAAAACATCAGCCGCTTGGGCACCACATGCTTGACCAGACATATGTTGACCTGCCATGCAGCTCGTTGGCAAGCATACCTCAAAGACCCACACCAAAGAACAAAGTGGACCTCTCCTTGCTCCTCATCAGCTGGCATCTCCAACCCCACTAGACCTTCAGTCCTCTCTGAAACCTGCTCTCAGAGGAATGAAGGTGTAGAATTAGGTGTGTCACAGCCAAGAGCTTCCGAGAACTCTGCTAGTGGTACATCCACGTCCGATTATAGCAGACAAATGTCCCTGCCCCAGCTGCTGGACCGGCGGAAGAAATTTACTTCCAGCCATCCACATGCCCAGCGGTTGAATGCTAGCTTGGCTAAATTGCTAGCACTTCAACTGCTGCCTTTTCAGTTGGTAGACTCGGCCCCCTTCCGTGAGTTTGTACAATGTGCGGTTCCTCAGTGGCAGGTCCCCAAACGCCACTTTTTCTCACGGAAGGCAATTCCGGCTCTCTACCGGCATGTGGAAGGCAATGTCCTTGCCTCGCTGGACAGGGCGGTCAGCGGTAAGGTGCATATTACCGCTGACTCATGGTCCAGCAGGCATGGACAGGGACGTTACCTGTCTTTCACGGCCCATTGGGTCACTCTTCTGGCTGCTGGGAAGGATGCAGGACAAGGTGCAGTAGTATTGGAGGTTGTTCCGCCACCACGCCTCCAAAATGCTACTATTGGTTGTGACACACCTCTCTCCTCCACCCCCTCCTCTTCTTCTTCCTCCATGGCCTCTTCCAGTGCTCTGTCCTCAGAACCAGCGGTGCTCCGTAGGCGTTGCAGGGGCTACGCAAGTACGCAGGCAAAACGATGCCATGCCGTGCTTGCGCTGGTTTGTTTGGGGGACAGGAGCCACACTGGGGCGGATGTTTTGTCAGCTCTGCAGGGGCAGGCCGAGAGGTGGTTGACGCCACGCCAGCTTAAGCCAGGAATGGTGGTTTGCGACAATGGCACCAACCTCCTCTCCGCCCTCCGACAGGGACAACTGACCCATGTGCCCTGTGTAGCTCACGTCCTTAACCTGGTGGTGCAGCGGTTCTTGGGCAGGTACCCCGGCTTACAGGATGTCCTGAAACAGGCCAGGAGAGTCTGTGTGCATTTCCGCCGATCATTTAATGCCTGTGCTCGGCTGGCTGAGCTCCAAAAGGAGTTGAACCTGCCCAAGAACCGCCTTATATGTGACATGCCCACCAGATGGAACTCAACATTGGCCATGCTGCAGCGGCTGCACACACAGCAGAGGGCCATCAATGAGTACCTGTGCGACTACGGCACCAGGACAGGGTCAGGAGAGCTTGGTTTTTTCTCACCACGCCAGTGGGGCATGATCAGGGATGCATGCACTGTCCTGTCACCGTTTGAGGAGGCCACAAGGATGGTGAGCAGTGACAGTGCATGCATCAGTGACACTATACCTCTTGTCCACCTCTTGGAGCATACGCTGCGTGGAATAATGGACAGGGCACTTGAGGCAGAACAGAGGCAGGAAGAGGAGGACTTCCTTGCCTCTCAAGGCCCCCTTTATCCAGACAGTGTTCCTGCTGTGCCACCCATCACACAGGAAGAGGGTGAGGAGGAGGAAGAGGAGGAGGAGGATGATTGTGTCAGCATGGAGGTGGAGGCTGGTACTCAGCATCAGCAGCAGCAGCAGCAGCAGCAGTCTTATAGGGATGATTTACAGTCCCAAGAAACACGTGGACTTGTACGTGGCTGGGAGGAGGTAGCTGCGGATCATGTTGTCCTTAGTGACCCAGAGGACTCCGGACCGAATGCCTCAGCTAACCTACGCTGCATGGCCTCCCTGATCCTGCAAAGCCTGCGGAAGGATCCTCGTATTCTTCGGATCAAGGAGAGGGACCATTACTGGCTGGCCACTCTCCTTGATCCACGGTACAAGGGTAAGGTTGCCGACCTTATCTTGCCATCGCAGAGGGAGCAGAGGATGAGACATCTCTGGGAGGCCTTGCAGAAAGCTCTGTGCAACGCGTTCCCAGAGACTGGGAGGTCACAAACTCCTGGTCCTGGACAACGTGTTGCTGAGGCATCAGTCAGAAGGAGCGGTGGAGAAGGTGGCCATCTGACTGATGCTTTCAGACAATTTTTTAGTCCGCAGCCCCAAGGTATGATTGGTTCCAGCACCCATCGCCAGCGTCTAATTTACATGGTGCAGGAATACCTAGGGTCAAGGTCAGACTTGGACACCTTTCCCACTGAAAATCCTCTGGCTTACTGGGTCTTGAGGATGGATCACTGGCCAGAGCTTGCACAGTATGCAATTGAGCTACTGGCCTGTCCTGCATCCAGCGTTCTTTCGGAACGCACCTTCAGTGCTGCTGGTGGCTTCGTTACCGATCACAGGGTGCGCCTGTCCACCGAATCAGTTGATCGACTGACCTTCATCAAGATGAATCAGTCTTGGATCACCCACAGCTACCAAGCTGATGTAACCGAATAATTTTTTTTGAAATACCACATCCCTTCAAGACTGCCTATGCTGATGCTGAGTGACTGTCCTGTTATGTTGATTGTCTATCCTCTTCCTCCTCCGCTGATATGTTGGAAGAACATTTTTGGTTCTGGGTGATGCCAGCAGCCCAATTTTTCTGCCCCTGTTTAACAGGGGCGTTTAAGTACAATTTTTGATGCAATGCTTTGCAGCAGGGCTAATTCCTGCAAAAAAACTAGAGTATATGGCAGAGGTTGCAGTGTGATGGCACCAGTGCCTAAGGCCCAATTTTTCTGCCCCTGTTTAACAGGGGCGTTTAAGTAAAATTTTTGATGCAATGCTTTGCAGCAGGGCTAATTCCTTCAAAAAAACTAGAGTATATGGCAGAGGTTGCAGTGTGATGGCACCAGTGCCTAAGGCCCAATTTTTCTGCCCCTGTTTAACAGGGGCGTTTAAGTAAAATTTTTGATGCAATGCTTTGCAGCAGGGCTAATTCCTGCAAAAAAACTAGAGTATATGGCAGAGGTTGCAGTGTGATGGCACCAGTGCCTAAGGCCCAATTTTTCTGCCCCTGTTTAACAGGGGCGTTTAAGTAAAATTTTTGATGCAATGCTTTGCAGCAGGGCTAATTCCTTCAAAAAAACTAGAGTATATGGCAGAGGTTGCAGTGTGATGGCACCAGTGCCTAAGGCCCAATTTTTCTGCCCCTGTTTAACAGGGGCGTTTAAGTAAAATTTTTGATGCAATGCTTTGCAGCAGGGCTAATTCCTTCAAAAAAACTAGAGTATATGGCAGAGGTTGCAGTGTGATGGCACCAGTGCCTAAGGCCCAATTTTTCTGCCCCTGTTTAACAGGGGCGTTTAAGTAAAATTTTTGATGCAATGCTTTGCAGCAGGGCTAATTCCTGCAAAAAAACTAGAGTATATGGCAGAGGTTGCAGTGTGATGGCACCAGTGCCTAAGGCCCAATTTTTCTGCCCCTGTTTAACAGGGGCGTTTAAGTAAAATTTTTGATGCAATGCTTTGCAGCAGGGCTAATTCCTTCAAAAAAACTAGAGTATATGGCAGAGGTTGCAGTGTGATGGCACCAGTGCCTAAGGCCCAATTTTTCTGCCCCTGTTTAACAGGGGCGTTTAAGTAAAATTTTTGATGCAATGCTTTGCAGCAGGGCTAATTCCTGCAAAAAAACTAGAGTGTATGGCAGAGGTTGCAGTGTGATGGCACCAGTGCCTAAGGCCCAATTTTTCTGCCCCTGTTTAACAGGGGCGTTTAAGTACAATTTTTGATGCAATGCTTTGCAGCAGGGCTAATTCCTGCAATAAAACTAGAGTGTATGGCAGAGGTTGCAGTGTGATGGCACCAGTGCCTAAGGCCCAATTTTTCTGCCCCTGTTTAACAGGGGCGTTTAAGTAAAATTTTTGATGCAATGCTTTGCAGCAGGGCTAATTCCTGCAAAAAAACTAGAGTGTATGGCAGAGGTTGCAGTGTGATGGCACCAGTGCCTAAGGCCCAATTTTTCTGCCCCTGTTTAACAGGGGCGTTAAAGTACAATTTTTGATGCAATGCTTTGCAGCAGGGCTAATTCCTGCAATAAAACTAGAGTGTATGGCAGAGGTTGTAGTGTGATGGCACCAGTGCCTAAGGCCCAATTTTTCTGCCCCTTTTTAACAGGGGCGTTTAAGTACAATTTTTGATGCAATGCTTTGCAGCAGGGCTAATTCCTGCAATAAAACTAGAGTGTATGGCAGAGGTTGCAGTGTGATGGCACCAGTGCCTAAGGCCCAATTTTTCTGCCCCTGTTTAACAGGGGCGTTTAAGTAAAATTTTTGATGCAATGCTTTGCAGCAGGGCTAATTCCTGCAAAAAAACTAGAGTGTATGGCAGAGGTTGCAGTGTGATGGCACCAGTGCCTAAGGCCCAATTTTTCTGCCCCTGTTTAACAGGGGCGTTTAAGTACAATTTTTGATGCAATGCTTTGCAGCAGGGCTAATTCCTGCAATAAAACTAGAGTGTATGGCAGAGGTTGCAGTGTGATGGCACCAGTGCCTAAGGCCCAATTTTTCTGCCCCTGTTTAACAGGGGCGTTTAAGTAAAATTTTTGATGCAATGCTTTGCAGCAGGGCTAATTCCTGCAAAAAAACTAGAGTGTATGGCAGAGGTTGCAGTGTGATGGCACCAGTGCCTAAGGCCCAATTTTTCTGCCCCTGTTTAACAGGGGCGTTTAAGTACAATTTTTGATGCAATGCTTTGCAGCAGGGCTAATTCCTGCAATAAAACTAGAGTGTATGGCAGAGGTTGCAGTGTGATGGCACCAGTGCCTAAGGCCCAATTTTTCTGCCCCTGTTTAACAGGGGCGTTTAAGTACAATTTTTGATGCAATGCTTTGCAGCAGGGCTAATTCCTGCAATAAAACTAGAGTGTATGGCAGAGGTTGCAGTGTGATGGCACCAGTGCCTAAGGCCCAATTTTTCTGCCCCTGTTTAACAGGGGCGTTTAAGTAAAATTTTTGATGCAATGCTTTGCAGCAGGGCTAATTCCTGCAAAAAAACTAGAGTGTATGGCAGAGGTTGCAGTGTGATGGCACCAGTGCCTAAGGCCCAATTTTTCTGCCCCTGTTTAACAGGGGCGTTTAAGTCAAATTTTTGATGCAATGCTTTGCAGCAGGGCTAATTCCTGCAAAAAAACTAGAGTGTATGGCAGAGGTTGCAGTGTGATGGCACCAGTGCCTAAGGCCCAATTTTTCTGCCCCTGTTTAACAGGGACATGTAATTACAATTCTTGATATAATATTTCACAGGAGGGCCCCTTCCTGTGCCCACCCAGAGTAACTGTGAGGACTTATAGTGTTGTGGCACCAGCACCACAACCACCAAAGGTCAATTTTTCTACCACTGTTCAACAATGGCATGTAATTACAATTCTTGATATAATCGTTCACAGCAGGGCGCTCCATCGGCCACCAAGAGTCACTTTGAGGGCTTACAATGTTGTTGCAAAACCAACACCTTGTTCCGCCATTTCTGCAGAGCATATAGGGCAGGCCCCTACTTTCAAACATCCAATTTACAAACATCTCCTACTTGCAAACGGAAGGAGACAACAGCAAGTGAGATGAAAAAAGATGGACGACAAAACAAATTATACAGGGGTGATAACCCTTCCCTATGTTTTCCAAAAAGCTTAAAGATATTTTTTTTGACTGGAGCTACACTTTAAAAATGTACCGGTTGAAAATGACAAACAGATTCAACTTAACACAACAAACCTACACAGTCCCTGTCTTGTTTGCACCGCCTGTATACTGCTGTTCTGAGTATATAGGGCCTGGGGGCCACACGCATTTCCTTTTTTTTAATATGGGTACAGGGTTCCCCTTAATGTGCGTACAAGACCCAAATAGGCTGGTAATGGGCAGGGAGGGCTACCCATGCCATTTTTCTGAATGATTTTCAACCATATTGCAGGAACCAGATATAACATTAAAACCGCAAGCAGTTTTAAATGGTGTTATTTCCGTTTAATGTCATTTTGTGCAGGGACTGTTCTAATCACGGGAAACACGTGGCACTTCACAGGCATACTATAGACACCCCCCAGGCACCATATTTAAAGGAATATTTCACTTTTTTTTTTCACTTTAATCGTCATTAAAATCAGTGCTCCCGCCAAAACGGTAGTTTTTAAAACTTTTTTTTGCAGTGACCCATGTCCCCTGAGGCAGGAGGCAGATCGCCAAACCCTTTTTAGCATACTATCTTGCATATTAGCCGTTAAAATTAGCACTTTCCAATTCGAACGTTCGAGTCCCATAGACTTCAATGGGGTTCTAACGTTCGTGCCGAACGCGGGGGTCGTTCGCAAGTTCTGGTGCGAACCGAACCGGGGGGTGTTCGGCTCATCCCTAGTCGCAATGCTGGATGTATTCCCATGGAGGGCTACTCTATCTGAGACAAGTCAACAATAGGAGTCTGAAGAGGAGTCAGAGGAGGATGGTGCCGGGGCGGATGAGGAGGAGCAAGAAGAGCATGCTTTAAACCTTTCTGGGATCCCTGTTGTTGTGCATGGATGGGGAGAGGAGAACGAGGAGGATGACATTATCCTGGATGATGAGCAGGAGCCAGGCCACCACACCGCTTTAGTGCAAATGGGGGCCTTCATGCTCCAGTGTTTTAACAGGGACCCCCGTATAAAAAGCATAAGGGTCAAGGACCAGTACTGGGTGGCAACGTACTTAGACCCCCGGTACGAACACAAAATGGTGGAAATGTTACCACTGTCACAGAGGGCTGTCAGAATGGAGCACTTCCAAGCCTTGTTTAGAGAAATGCTGCATTCTTCTTTTGCATGCACTGGCAGAGGAGTAATTCCCACTCCCAGAGAAAGAGTTGCGGGTACCAATCCAACAGCGCCTGCAAGAAGAGGGCGGTTTGAAGATGTGTTGGTGACTTCGGATATGAGGTCATTCTTTCAGCCGACCCATCGACAGGTCTCATCCGGATCCAGCATCATGGAACGCCTAGACCGACAGGTGTCCGACTACATCGGGTTAACAGCCGATGTGGATACTCTGAGGAGTGATGAACCCCTGGACTACTGGGTGGGCAGGCTTGACCTCTGGCCAGAGCTTGCTCAATTTGCAATGGAACTGTTGCCCCTTGTCCAGTGTCCTGTCCGAAGGGACGTTCAGAGCAGCAGGGAGGATCGTGACTGATAAGCGCACTCGCCTAGCTCACGACAGTGTTGACTACCTCACATTTATAAAAATGAATGAGGCATGGATCTCAGAGGAATTCAACACATGTGACCAGTAGACCATGTATATCTCTATAAATGATTTATTTAATCGAGCACACAGACCTTTTTTCTACCTTTGGCTCACTTCCTTGTACAAAAAAAGCACACCGTACTATATGCCCGTACCCTCCTGTTTGAAGAGGATGAGCGGTGTCATATTTTTGGGGCCCAGCAGCAAGTTGCTGGTATCAGTGCTGCTGTCAGTGCTCTCTATCTCGGTGCTGGTGTCAGTGCTCTCTCTCTCTATCTCGGTGCTGGTGTGGTGTCAGTGCTCTCGATCTCGGTTCTGGTGTGGTCTCAGTGCTCTCTATCTTGGTGCTGGTGTCAGTGCTCTCTATAACAGTGCTGGTGTGGTGTCAGTGCTCTCTATCACGTTGCTGGTGTGGTGTCAGGGCTCTCTATCACGGTGCTGGTGTGGTGTCAGTGCTGTCTATCTCGGTGCTGGTGTGGTGTCAGTGCTCTCTATCTCGGTGCTGGTGTCAGTGCTCTCTATCACTTTGCTGGTGTCAGTGCTCTCTATCTTGGTGCTGGTGTCAGTGCTCTCTATCTCAGTGCTGTTGTGGTCTCAGTGCTCTCTATCACGGTGCTGGTGTGGTGTCAGTGCTCTCTATCATGGTGCTGGTGTCAGTGCTCTCTATCTCGGTGCTGGTGTCAGTGCTCTCTCTCTATCTCAGTGCTGGTGCTGGTGTCAGTGCTCTCTATCTCGATGCTGGTGTCAGTGTTCTCTGTCACGGTGCTGGTGTCAGTGCTCTCTATCTCGGTGCTGGTGTCAGTGCTCTATATCTTAGTGCTGGTGTCAGTGCTGGTGTCAGTGCTCTCTATCATGGTGCTGGTGTTAGTGCTCTCTATCTCGGTGCTGGTGTCAGTGCTCTCTATCAGGGTGCTGGTGTAAGTGCTCTCTCTCTATCTCGGTGCTGGTGTTAGTGCTCTCTATCTCGGTGCTGGTGGGGTGTCAGTGCTCTCTATCACAGTGCTGGTGTTAGTGCTCTCTATCCCGGTGCTGGTGTCAGTGCTCTCTATCTCAGTGCTGGTGTCAGTGCTCTCTCTCTATCTCTGTGCTGGTTTCAGTGCTCTCTATCACAGTGCTGGTGTCAGTGCTCTCTATCTCGGTGCTGGTGTCAGTAATCTCTCTATCTTGGTGCTGGTGCTGGTGTCAGTGCTCTCTATGTCGGTGCTGGTGTCAGTGCTCTCTCTCTATCTCGGTGCTGGTGTCAGTGCTCTCTATCTCGGTGCTGGTGTCAGTGCTCTCTATTACGGTGCTGGTGTCAGTGCTCTCTATCACGGTGCTGCTGTCAGTGCTCTCTCTCTATCTCGGTGCTGGTGCTGATGTCAGTGCTCTCTCTCTATCTCGGTGCTGGTGTCAGTGCTCTCTATCACGGTGCTGGTGTCAGTGCTCTCTATCACAGTGCTGGTGATCATCTCCTGCACCCTCTTCATAGCCTACCCTGACCTTTCCTCGCCTCCATTGCCTTCATGCGCTCCTGAGTCCTGAATTTCACAGGTAAAAAAAGAATGCTTGTGCTGTCGATCCCAGATTCACTTCATGCTTTTGTTATGTCAGTGGCCATGTGGTGGGACTATGTGTGCACAGCTAGTAAGTATTTTGTGGCTGAAAATATGACCTGTAGGTTTTTAAGGTTCGCCTGCCATTGAAGTGAATGGGGCCCGCTGTGAACTTTGAGGTTTGCTAACTTTTGTCCGCGTTCGCTTTCCCGAAACGTCCTGTCGGAAGTTCGTCCATCTCTACTCTAGCGATCTAATATACTAGGTATAGGGTCCTAAGCACAGGAGAAGTCCTTCCACTGCGCAAAAGACGTTGGTAAAGTCAGGGCACGTACTCTAACAGGGATTCAAGGCTGTAGAGATGCATGGGGAAACCAAAGTAAGAAAGAAGAAGAGCAAGGAAAGGTAAGGGTCCAGAAGGGAAGGGGTGGGGGGGTGTTGGCATGTGTGGCTTTAACACAGTGAAAACTTTTAACTATATCATATAGGTCTCACAGAAACAGAGGCAAATTTGAACCGTACGAGGACTAACCATTAAGTAAAAGGCTGTCAGGCGAGCCTCTCAGCGGAGGTGGTCACCATCTCAGTGTATTTGAGTTATGAGTTCTTTGTAGTAAGGGGTGGATGTGAATTCCATCCATGGAGTCCAGGTTAGAGTGTGTCGCTGGGAGGTGTTCCTGTTGCGATGGGTGATGTCTTCCATGAGATGTACTTCCGATATTTTTTCCATCCAGGTTTTCAATAAGGGAATCTTGGGTTTCCCCCAGAGTGAGGGTATTAGAGTCTTAGCTGTGTTTAGCAGGTGTGGTATGAGTGAGCGTTTATAAATGCCAATGGGTTCTTTGGTAGCATGGAAAAGGACAGTCCATGGGTCATTAGGTAGGCTAACGCCTGTGATTCGCTGTAGAAGCTGGAGCACTGAGGACCAGAAGGGTTGAATAATTGGTCAAGACCACCAGATGTGCGCAGGGGGTTGCTGTGTTACCACAATTCCTCCAACACAACAGGGAATTAACGGGGAACATCCGATGTAGTTTTGATGGTGTGTAGTGCCATCTGGTGAGCAGTTTATAATTGACCTCCGCCATTTTGGAAGCAAGAGACGATATGTGTGTCAGTCATAGGACTTTGTCTTTCTGGTGCATTGGAAGAATGGTGTCTAGGTCTGATTCCCATTTAGCCAGGAATGATGGGGGCACGTCCGTTTGGAGTGCAATGAGGGCTCTGTAGCAAGTTGAGATGCAATGAAGGGGAGGATCTTGTAGGCTGAAAACGTATTCAATGCAATTTAAGTCTTGTAACCCTCTCAGCGGCTGAGGCAGAGTTTGGAGGAAATGTTGGAGATGAAGGTATCTCCATTTATCCATGAATGTGACAGGTTTAGGCCCAAGGATTTCAGGCAGTGATTTGAGAGTATTGGCGCGGAGAGTATGGTGCAATAGGAGGGGGCCTTCCAAAGACCAGGTCTGAAAGCCCAGATCAAGTAAGCCAGGTAGGAAATATGCATGTTGGAGAAGTGGCAGCAAAGGGGAGTCATAGGACCAAGAAAACTTTCTATACAGGGCGTCCCATATATCCAGGGTTGAGATGGTGAGTGAGGAGGTTAAGCCAGCGAGATGTCTATGGGAGTGGGGAAGCCAGGGAATAACCATGAGGTCAGCTGAGCATAAAGAGCGTTCCAGATACACCCATAATTTGGAATTACCAGCATATTTCCATTCTACTATTCTAGTCAATGCTACAGCATAATAATACGTCTTAAAGATGGGGAGGGCCAGACCCCCAGAGTCTTTGGAGCGAAATAAAATATCCCTAGATACTCTGGGGTGACTTTTCCTCCAAATAAAGCGGGAGATCATGGTTTGTAATGTATTAAAGAATCCAACAGGCACACCCAATGGTATCATTTGGTACGAAAATAGGACCCGAGGTAAAATATTCATTTTGATAATGTTCACTTTACCTAACCACGAATGCGACAGATTGTTCCATTTTCTTAAGGCCGCGTACACACGGGCGGACTGTTCGCCCAACTTTGTCCGCTGAACAGTGTTTGGGCGGACAGTCCGCTCGTGTGTAGGCTTGTTCGTCAAACAAAGTTCCGCGCATGCTCAGAAAGGATTTTCACGCCGAAAGTTATAATGCAGTGTATAGGACGTCGTATTTTTCGCCCCGTCGTACGTGCCGTTCACGTCATCGCGCACGGTTTCAGCAAACTGTTCGTCCGTCGTGTGTGGCCATGTCCGTCCATGCTAATTTTGAGCGGACTGTTTGTCGAAACTGTTTGACGAACAAAGTTGGGCGAACAGTCCGCGCGTGTGTACGCGGCCTCAGTCTTCTCTACCATTTTCTTAAGACCCCTTTCACACTGGGGAGTTTTTCAGGCATTTTTCAGGCGCTTTAGCGTTAAAAAAAGCTCCTGAAAGAAGCCGCAACTGCAATCCCAATGTAAAAGCCCGAGTGCTTTCACACTGAGGCGCTGCGCTGGCAGGGCATCAAAAAAAGTTCTGCAAGCAGCTTCTTTGCATCGCTTTTGTAGCGGTGAATAAACCGCTCCTAAAGCGCCCCTTCCCATTGAAATCAATAGGAAGCGCCTGAAAAACGTGTGAAAAGCGCCTGAAAAATGCTTTTGGGAGCAGCGTTTTGTGGGAGCTTTTAACCCTTTATTTGGCCACTAGCAGGGGTTAAAAGCTCGAAAAATGCTGGTAAAGCACTGCTAGTTTAAGCGGCGCTTTACGAGCGGTTTTCGGGCGCTGACATTGTGAAATGGCTCTTAAAGCACTTGGGCTTTCACATTGGGATTGCAGATGAGGCTTCTTTCAAGCGCTTCACAGTCGCCTGAAAAATGCCTGAAAAACGCCCCAGTGTGAAAGGGGTCTTAGTCTTCTCTAAGGGGATAGATTTATGGCATTTTTATTATTATTTATTTTTTACTAGTAATGGCAGTGATCTGCGATTTTTATCAAGGCAGTGACATTATGGCAGATGTATCAGACACTTTTGACACATTTTTGAAACCATTGACAATTATACAGCGATCAGTGCTATAAAAATGCTCTGATTACTGTGTAAATGTCACTGTCAGGAAAGGGGTTAACACTAGGGGCAATCAAGGGGTTAATTGTGTTCCCTAGTGTGTGTTCTAACTGTGGGTAGTGGAACTATCTAGGAGGAGACATAGATCAGTGTTCATATATATTATGAACACACAATCTGTCTCCTCTCCTATAAAAGAACCGGGATCTATGTATTTACACACACAGATCCTGGTTCTCGCTCTGCCCTGAGTGATCACAGGAGCCCAGCGGGCACTCGCATCGGGGTCAGGCACACACTGCAGGTGCGTGCACCCCTAGTGGCTAAAAGTCGAATCGACGCAACGTTGTTTCACCCAGCTGTGCTGTTCTCCTGCAGTAAAACTGTGGTGGCTGGTCGGCAAGCGGTTATACAGGCTTTATAGAGCGCTAACAGTTTGCTCAGTGCTTTACAAAATGAGGGCAGACATTACAGTTACAATACAATTTGGTACAAGAAGAATAACAGGAAATAGAGGGATATATATTCTGATACATTTATCATCTAATATATACTGGTATGTATGTCTTAAAACTAAAGTTTAGGTATGATTTTTTTGTCTCCATAGTTACATTAGTCCATCTTGGACCAATATGCCATATCCCATACCCGACTGATCCTTGTGGAAGCTGCAAATCACTTTAGTAGTCACTGCTACTACAGTGATTGCAACAGTCTTCTGGGTACAGTACTGAACAGCTGCCCTTCTGTATAGTAACAATGAGGATTGCTCTCTTGGCACTGCCACCATTCAGAGAACATCTTTTCTTTTTTTAAACACTTGAAGACCAGGCCTATTTCTGACATTTGTTGGTTGCTTACAAGTTAAAATCAGTATTTTTTTGCTAGAAAATTACTTAGATTCCACAAACATTTTATATATATATAATATATATTATATATTTTTTAGCAGGGACCCTAGAGAATAAAATGACCATGGTTTCAATATTTTATGTAACACTGTATTTATGCTGCAGTCTTCCAAACGCAATACACTTCAATGAATTACAAAAACAAAACAGTAAAGTTAGCCCAGTTTTTTTGTATAATGTGGAAGATGTTGTTACACCGAGTAGATAGATACCTAACATGTGATGCTTTAAAATTGCGCACATTCATGGAATGGTGGCGAACTATGGTACTTAAAAATCTCCGTAGGCGACACTTTAAACATTTTTAGTGGTTACCTGTTTAGAGTTACAGAGGAGGTATTGTGCTAGAATTATTTCTCTTGCTCTAACGATTGCGGCAATACCTCACATGTGTGGTATGAACACTGTTTCATTTGCAGGCGCGACTTACTTATGCCTTCAATAAATAGTAACTGTATCAGCACAGAGTGGTACTGTGGATACTATATAGGTAAACAGTGCCATGTCCCATTTAAATTTGAGAAGAATTTAGAGAAAGGGGCTTGGACTTTTTAGGCATGACCAAACAAAAAATGTATAATAATATACTTTGATTATAAACATAGAAAAATGATTTATTAAAATCCACATTGATAAGACAGATACTAATTAAAATAATGCAACTGTATATAACCGATTTACAACTACAGGGAATCTGGAAGATGAGGATATCATTCCATTGTGGCAGTGGATACAAAAGTGCAGTTATATTGCAGTAAAGCGATGTAGACTCGGTCTTGGCTCTACATGTTACGAGCCTTGCTCTTCTTCAGGAGTATTAGACTGACTAAAAAATGTGGAAAAGAAAAACATAAATAAAATACAATACAATACAATATTTATACAAAAGTATAAATATATATTGAATACAATATAGTTAATAATAGGGAACTTCACAAATCTCAAAGATGGCTAATCCACAGTACATCCAAATAAACAGGACAAGCACACCAGACAACTATGGGGGCGTACATAACATAATAACTAGTATAGTCACAAAGTATATAAAAGAAAGATGGACAAAAAGTCCATGGCATTTATAAGGTGTAAACTGCATTTGGGGAGGGGGGGGGGGGGGGAAAGGCAGGAAAAGGGAGGGGGCGAAGGAAAGGAGGAAAAAAAGTTGGAAGGGTGACGGGCAAGAGGGGGAAAAAAAGGGAAGGTTAAGGAAAGGGGAAGGGAAAGAAAAAAAGGAATAAGGTGGGAGAGTAAGGAGGGAAGATTGGGAAGGACAAAGCAAAGGCAAAAGGGTATGGGGGAGATGGTGGGTTTGGAGGTAAAAAAAAAAAAGGTGGGAAGAAAGGGAATGGGAAGGGGAAGGAAAAGGGAAGCCAGTTGTATCTTGTGCTTTAATTAAGCTGTGGAAGAGTCATGTACATATGACTAGAATATATAGTAATCTCATTAGATAAAGAAGTAATACTTGCTATATAATGTTGAGTATAGGCTGTATAAACTCACAGCTAAAAACAAACCAAGGTGAACAGAGTGCAGGGCACCTGCTGAGGGGTCCGGTAGTCCCATCAAAGAATATAATTTAGGTGTAAGGTATCTATGGCAGATAACAGCAGACAGAAAATGAACAAAATCTCACAACATTCAGGGACAAGATTAAATGTATCCAGAGCTCTGGTATGGCGAACACACCAGTTCAATAGATGATTAGCAGTTAAGGGTGGGAGGAGAAAAGAGAGAATGATAATAATAGTAAGATCAAAGACTGTAATTTTATAAAGGTCACTAGTAACTGTATGGCGAGTAAAGCAGGAGTGCCCATTCAAATAACAAATATGTCATCGATGTAGCGCATCCATAATGCATGCTTGGTAAATAATGACAAGGAATCATCAGAAAAGAGGGCACATTCCCAACCCCCAGGGACAAGTTGGCATAGGTAGGTGCACAGCAAGTGCCCATAGCCACCCCCTGTACCTGGAGGAAGTAGGAATCCTTAAACCCAAAACAGTTACGGGTTTATCAGAAACCATGAATCAGACAGAAGTACAGTTAAATCACACTTGTTTAATAATAATAAAAAAAAGGTAAACAGAGTAAAGGTAGTCAAAACATAGCCAGAGTTTCAGGAACCGGAAAGGATAGTCAGACAAGCAAAAATGTCAGGGAGCCAGAGAACAGTGTAGTAGAACAGCAAGCAGGATCTGGAGCTAGAAGCAATGTCAGCCAGGATAGCGTCTCTAGAGATGTGACCAAGGTGAAGGCAGAGATCATCTGGACTGGATGGCTTAAGTAGGCAGGACTGACAAGCAGGATATCATGAACAGGTGAGTCACTGTGGAGAGATAGGAGCTGGAAATTAGCTGACAGCTGGGCAACCAGCTCAGAGGAGGAAGAGCTGAGCCCTGACAATACCCCCTCCTCATGGACCACCAGGCTTGAGGAGAAAATATTTATGGAAATCACGGAGGAGGACAAGAGCATGTACGTCCGAGGATGAGGTCAGCATGGAGTCTTTTTTTTTTTTTACACAAAATTTTATTGATGTAATATAAACATACATAGAACATTTTCCAATGAAGGTATCATATCAAAGTTCTCATAGCATTGTAGAAGATTACATGTAGGAGCGTACAGAATAAAACAGTGAACTAGGCAATATTACAGATCGTGGAACCAATTCTTAAGAATACAATAAAGTACATTAGGACTGCTTTTCTAATCGGTGTTGGTTTACTAATAGGATGTGTTTGTCCGGTAAAAGGAGTTATCGGAATTTACCTAGAGAAGTAATGGATAATGAGTCAATGTAGGGAGGTTCACAGGTATGAAAAAGGGGGTGGGAGGGAATGACCCTGCTGAGGTGGAAGGAATATACTGACAGAGAGACATATGGTTTTGTATGGTATACAATTAGTCAGGATGAGGAGAATAAGCGTCAGTAAGTTTGAAGCGTTGCCAATCGTGCCAGATTGCCGCAAATTTAGATACAGTTTCATTGGAGATACTGATCAGTTCCTCAAAGGTTTCAATATTGTTCAGTCTGCGGAACCATTCCGCCAAAGTCGGGACGGACGATGAGCGCCAGTGACACGGTATGCACTGTTTAGCTGCATTGATCATGATCATGTTAAGGGATTTAAGGTAGCGTCTTTTGGGGATCTTGGTATGGTGGAGTAGATAAGTGGCAGGGGAAAAGTCATTGTGACAAGCAGTTACTGCAGCAATGGTGTCGTGAACCGACCTCCAAAAAATTTGGAGGGAAGGACACGACCACCATATGTGAAGCATGGTTCCCTCCTCCATGCCACAGCGCCAGCAAATGTCTGGGACAGTATTAGAAAACTTGTGTAGCAATGATGGGGTTCTGTACCATTTGGAGAGAATTTTGTATCCGCACTCTTGGATGGCTACATTAAGGGAGCCTTTGTGTATGTAAGTACAGATAGTTTCCCATTCCGATTCAGAGAATTTGATACCCAAGTCCTTCTCCCAAGAGGAGAAAGTCTTACTGGAGAACGCTGAGTCGTCCTTGAAGAGAAATAAATAGAGTATAGAGATAAGGTGTCTTTGAGGTAAATGTTGCGAGCATAAGTCCTCTAAAGGATTCAGATTTCTCGAGTAGTGATGGGAAATGTTTTGTCCGACCAGGAAATGATGGAGTTGCCTATATGTCCAATGAGAGATGTGATTTGGCGTTGTCATAGTATTTAGGTCTGCAAGGGATCTGAAACTACCCCTATGGGTAAAAAATTGTTTGGCATATAGATCTTTGTGAGGCCAGATAGCAAATAGGAATTTGTCACTAAGACCAGGGGGGAAGTCTGGGTTGCCTCGTAATGGTGTGAGAGGACTGCGCCAAGGGTGCGGGTATATCGTCTTTAACGTATGATGAAGAATATGTAATGTGGGTCCTATTAGGGGATGTTGTCTGACTTGAATATGCACATGGCGTGGATGTAGCCAAGGCATAGATCTTAGGGGTAGGGAAGTAAAAGAGTGCTCCAGCGTGACCCAGTCTTTCACTTTTTGGTGGATATTCCAGTCCACAATTCTAGCTAGATGTGTTGCCCAATAATATCGCCGTAAGTCGGGAAGTGCAATTCCGCCTTTAGATTTTGGTAGGGTAAGCCGTGTGTATTGAATTCTCGGCCGTTTGTGCTGCCAGATGAAAGACGAACAAGCTTGTCTGAAGGATTGGAAAAAGGAAGCCGGAATGTGTATCGGGATGGTTTGCAATAAGTAGAGAAAACGAGGTAGAATCGTCATTTTAAGAAGAGCTGCCCTGCCAAACCAAGCTATGTTAAGAGATCTCCATTTCTTAAAATCTGCTTTGGTTTCCTGCAATGCCGGGATAAAGTTTTCTTTAAAGAGGTTCGAGAGGATTACTGGTATTTTAATCCCTAAATAGGTGATTGAATACTTGGCCCAATTGAAGGGGAAGTTGGTTTGACATTGCGAAACCGTCGCTGCAGGGAGGGTGATGTTCAGAGCATTAGACTTTGAATAATTTATTTTAAGGTTCGACATGGTCTGGAATAGCTCTAAGTCACTTAGAAGGTTAGGAATAGAGATATGTGGGTTGGTTAGGAAGAGGAGGAGATCATCAGCGAATGCTGCTACTTTATATGTGTGGCTGTTAATAGTTATGCCATTAATGTCCGGATTAAGTCTGATTTTATTAAGAAGGGGTTCTAGAGTAAGGACAAAGAGTAAGGGTGAGAGTGGGCACCCCTGTCTGGTACCATTGTGGAGCCGGAAGGCGCTTGACAGATGGCCGTTGACCCGGACCCTGGCCGTCGGCTGAGAATACAGTGCTCTTATATAAGATAGAAAGATATCTGGTAGTCCAACAGCCAAGAGGACCGAGTCAATGTAATCCCAGGCCACCCTGTCAAACGCCTTCTCGGCATCCAATGACAAGAAAAATCCCTGTTTACTGGTGGAGGTTAACCAATGATGAATATTCAATGCTTTAGTAGTGTTGTCTCTACCTTCTCTTCCTGGAATAAATCCAACCTGATCTAGGGATATCAGGGATGGGAGGAGGGGCAATAGACGGTTTGCTAGAATTTTGGCATAGATCTTAACATCTACGTTAATGAGCGATATGGGGCGGTAATTTATTACTAGGGAGGGGTCTTTGTCTTCTTTCGGTATTACCGTGATATGAGCTTCAAACATTTGAGAGGGGGCTTGCGAGGTGGACGCAAAGGATCGGAAGGCCGACAGAAAATGGGGCTTCAGTATGTCTGGAAATGTTTTGAAATACACTAATGAGAGACCGTCTGGGCCCAGGGCCTTACCAACTTTCATTTCCTTTACAGCTACGTCATATTCTTCTTCAGATAGGGGAACATTCAATTTTTGAGCAATTTCCTGCGAAATAGGGGAAGGGCCATATTTGGAAAGGAAATCCTTAATGAGATGTTGCCTCATGACCGGATCAGGAGGATGGTTGGAATTAGATGGTATATTATACAACATTTGATCATATTCTTCAAATTTTTGAGCTATAGCTTCGTTAGATGTGTGCACTTTCCCATATTTGTCAGTTATATGATGCACCGTAGTGCTATTTTTCTTTTTTTGGACCGCTCTGGCAAGAAGATTGCCCACTTTATTACCTTTTTCATAGAAGAGTTTATGTCTCAAGACATACTGCCTCTTGGTTTTCAGGTTAAGTTCTTCCATTAGGCTTTTCCTTGCTTGGGTTAATTCCTGGTAGGTTTGTAGGGCAAGAGTCCGTTTGTGCGTGGCCTCTAGTAGACGTATTTGAGACGTGAGTTGGGCAACTTTGGTTTGATGTTCCCTTTTGGAGAAAGAGGACAATTTAATAAATTCCCCTCGGATGACTGGTTTGTGAGCTTCCCATTGTGTTAAGGTGGGGATTTCAGGAGTGTTGTTAAATTTGAAATAGTCTGTAAGACAAGTGGCAATATTGGCAACATTAACAGGATCTTTTAGTAATGAGGGGTTAAGTCTCCATGTCTTTGATTTGGTAGTCGTCTCAGGGAATGTTAGAAGGATAGTGATCGGATGGTGGTCTGAGAAAGTCATAGGCTCTATCGTGGCTTTTGTTAAGAGAGGGAGATCAGGTTGCGAGATAAAAAAATAGTCAATGCGGGAGTATTTTTGGTGAAGAGGTGAAAAATAGGTGTAATCTTTGCCTTGTGGGTTCAGCGTTCTCCAGGTATCATGCAATGACAGACTTTGGAGTTGAAGTTTGATTTGTTTTAAGGCTTTGTATGGCATGGCTGAGGTACCAGAAGAGGAGTCTAAGATTGGATTCAGGGGGGTATTGAAGTCCCCACCTAGTATGAGAATACCCGCTGAGAAGGAGGATAAAAGGTCGCATACACAGCGAAAAAATGTGACCTGTTTAGTGTTGGGAGAGTATATGTTAGCTATGGTGACAGGTTTAGAGTATATGGTCCCTTTAAGGAATAGGTATCTTCCTTCCGGGTCTTGCAACATATCTAGCAATTGAAAGGGTGTGTTTTTAGACATGAGAATCGACACACCTTTCGTTTTTGAATGGTTATTGGTTGAGTGAAAACTCGTGGGGAAATCTCTATCTGACAATTTCGGAATTTTGTCCGTCATGAAATGTGTTTCCTGTAAAAAGATTATGTTGGCTCTAAGTTTGCGGCATTCCCGGAGAAGTTGAGACCTCTTTTCCGGTAAGTTGAGACCTTTAGTATTGATAGAGGCCAACTTCAGCGAGAGGGCCGTGGAGCGAGGGTTTGAATTGAAAGATGTCATGTCGGCCTGATGTAGATGGAGGATTTGGTAAGCGCTTAGGTACCAGTGGAGCGAGAGTATGTACTAAGCACCTGGTAGCTGAGATTATGGATAAGATAAGAGGCTGGCACGTGGATTAGAATATGCAGATTATTAGCAAATGCGTGGGTCAAGGGTAGGGGCCGGGAGGGAGACAGATAGGCGAGAGGGGGTAGTAGTGTCTCGAAGTAACTAACCAGTGTTGAGTCAGAATTAGATGTCGTCGAGAGCGGCAAGTACAATAACTAGTAGGTGGTTTATAGTGGGAACCTGCTCGCTGTGCCCTGTGCAGTATGTACTGGTCACAGGGTTAAACCACAAAAAGTCAGTGATATTATAGCAAACCAGAGTAACGAATATAGTAATGTGAATCGGTATACCACTGCGTGGGTCGCAGTCCAAAGCTGGGAGAGATGGGAACAATGAGTGGAAGGGCGCTAACAGCTGAACGGAGGGAAGCAAATGAGCACGTTAGTAGGAGGAGAAATATAGTAAAACAAAGGGGACACCAAACCATTGGCTGTAGTAAGTGGGGTTATATGTACCGAGCTTGACATGTAATTTGTACTAGGTCACATATCTAGACGCTATGTCAAGGGGAACCCCGGAGGATCCTGTTTAGTGGATGTAATCCTATTAAAACACAAGAGAGGTCAGAGGAGCATAGCCGTCATTTAACTGATAGTACCGTCCTACAAGTGGATCGTGACAAGCCATTGACGCAAGAGTAAAACTGTATCAGTATTAAACAGTGAACAATGAACCATACAACCAAAAAGAAAGGAAAAAAAAGCAAAAAGAAAAACAATTAAACTTTAACAGACACAGTTGCCTAAGCTGGCCACTCCTAACATGAATGTGAAATTCACTCCCCCCAGGACTTTGCAAGGCTGAAGTCGGGGACAAATCTAGTCAATCTCTTTGAGATCTAGGCATCCACTGCTAGGGTAGATTGGTTGTACCTGACACACAAAAAAAAAAAAAAAAAAACAAGATTCTCAATCGTGTCCTACCATGGGAGGGGACACAATTTAGTGAAGAAGGAAGTTAGCGTGCATTAAAGAAAAGACATATGCCATGCGCCCTAGTTATCTCAGTAGGCAGGACAACAGTCTCCTCCCAAAGCAGGACAAGCAACTCTGTAAATATCGAGCGTCAGTAGGGAGATTGGAGAGCGGATACTATCCCTAGTCAGGTCTATCCGGATGCAGTATAAAAGGCAGACATCTATAACAGTGTAATAGATATAGTAGTAGCTAACAATGTGCCCTTCAAAGATTACTTTGTAGAGAGAGGATAGTGCGATCCACAGGGACCCCTTCGCTAGCTCACTGGATAGAAGGGGAGGCGGAAAACAGACCTCCAAACAGAGGAACATATATGAGCGAGCTATGGTACTCAGGCACCATACGGTGCTTAATAAAATGGCTATGTGTGATCCCAGCATGGGGGATTAACATGTGGGGCAATGCTGAGGGTCCGTGTGTATCCCGCTCTCCTAGAATAATAACAGTATGGACAGTCTGGCACAAGTTCGAGAATGATGCAATAGTACTACAGACATAAAAAAAAAAGGGGGAAAATGAGAGATCCTTATGTAGATTTAAGATGATAGGCTGGTTGCAGAACAACGGGCGTCTGACCTTTCTGGCATATGTTCATAGGTAAGCAGCTCTAGTTAGTTAGAGGCTGGTATGCAAAAGGAGTGATACCGCCATAGACATTCAGTCCTAGCTAGAATGGAGGAGTGGCAACAGAGAATGAGAGCAGAAACACAAAGAAAATCAAAAAAAAAGAAAAAGAATAAACCAACTCTGGAGGGCCAGCCTAGTCATAATAACCGAATGCAGCGTCATCCTGTAGTGTTGATTAACGGTCACGGCGTGCTCTTCTTGAGTGTGGCACTTGCAAAGGACCAGGGCTGTGTGTAGAGCTGGTCAGAGACCCATGGAGATGATCTTCCGACGGCGAGCGGCGTCTACGATGACGGTGGTCTTGGGTCTCCATGGGTTCACTTTCTTGGGAAGAACGTCGTGTGACTTGCGGGCGGAATTCCGCGTACCAGTCAGGCACATCAGTGTAAGGGATCTCTAGCGTGGCACAAAAGCGGCGTAGGTCCTCCGGGACTCGTAGCAGGGCGGAACAGCCCTGTGTGGAGGCTGAGAGAGCGAACGGATACTTCCACCTGTATTGGATCCCCTTGTCGCGAAGAACCTCCAGTAGAGGGCGCAGTTCCCTGCGGCGCTGTAATGTAATGGAGGAAAGATCTTGAAATAGGCGAACCTCTACATCTTTGTATAGTAGCGGGTTCTTGGCCCGCACTTGCCTGAGGATGTCCTCCTTGAGTTGGTAATCTATAATACAACAAACTACATCACGGGGAGGGTCAGCTTCCTTGCCGCGCGGGCGTAGGGCGCGGTGGATACGCTCCATTTCAATTGGAGTCGTGGGGGCCCGGTCCAGAATGGAGTTGAACAGGCCTGTCACCTCTGTCTTCAGGTGGTCTGCCTCGATCGCTTCTGGCATTCCGCGGAGACGCAAGTTGTGTCGTCTGCCGCGGTTGTCCAAATCCTCCATATGGCGGTTTAGATCTCTAAGCTGCAGAGAGTGAGTGTCAATGACCTGACAAGAGCGTCGAAGCACCGCAGAGTGTTGCGCCGTTCGTTGTTCTACTTCCTGCACTCTGCCAGCAATCGCCTGGATATCAATGCGGAGGTCCGATATCGCTGCAGTCAGCGTATTTTTGATGTCATCGGCCACCGATTTCAGATCGTTGAGGCTTGGTTGTTGCTGTGGTGCGAGTATTATCTCCCCGTTGGCAGAGGAGGGCCGCTGAGGTAAGGTTGCGCTGTGTGGTGGAGGCGAGCCTCGTGAAGACGCCATGTTATTGGCCTGCGCGCGGAACATCTCCGGGATGTTTTGGCTCGATCTATGCGACAAGTCTCTGGGTGATCTGGACCGGGAAGCGGACGATCCGCGAGAGGACGTTCCCATGTCGGTCGGTAAGGTGTTTGAGCAGTTTTACCTCCAATATCGCCTGTTTTCCCTCCGTATCAGCGGGATCTAACAAGTTAAGCTGCCATTCTCCTCAGCGTCCAGGCCACGCCCCCCCATGGAGTCTGTACCTATCATTAGCATGTGCAATGCCTCCTGGACTTGTGCCCAAGTGGAATGAAGACCACAGAGATACTCCTCTAACGCAGGAATATTCTGCCGAACAAATAAAGCAGGCAACATGGAAGACTGGAAACCATAGTTCGCTGTAAACGGGGACAATTGGAAAGCAAAATTTAAGGCACTCCGAACTCCGCACACAGTAAGAGGTCTGACCAGTTGTTATGATGTTCAGAAATATAGCAATGTAGGAATTGCACCAAGGACTGATTGGCTCATTCTGCAGCCCCATTAGACTGTGGGTGATGCGCAGATGAGAAAGCAAGCTGAATTCACAACTGTGCACAAAAGGCTCGCCAAAACCAGGACACAAACTGACTACCCCTGTCCGAGACAATCACTTTGGTTAGACCATGTAAGTGAAAAATGGAAGCCAGTTCCTTATAAGTGGGCAAATTCTTAAGTGGAATACAATGAGACATTTTCCAGAACAGGTCAACCACAATAAGGATAACCATGTTGCCCTGGGAGTTGGGAAACTCCACAAAAAAATCCACAGACAGGTGGATCCAGGGCTTCTCTCCATTGGGTATAGGCTGTAGGAGGCCCACTGGAAGGTGTCATTGAGTCTTACTCTGAGAACACACGGAGCAGACAGCTACGAAGGCAGTTACATCAGCACATAGACTAGGCAACCAGAATTGTGGGTAAATACCCGAAAAGAGTTGATTCCTCATAATTACACTCCGCAGGTGACAATTTCTTGGAAAAGTAGCCACAAGGATGCATAGTGCTCAGAGGTAGGACACTGAGACAGAAGGGCACCAACTCAAGTCTCAGAAGCATCAACCTCAAGGATAAAAGGTAATGTAGAATCAGAATGTGCCAACACAGAAACAGAAACAAAGGCAGCCTTGAGACTCTCAAAGGCCTTAATGGACTCCGGAGACCAACTCTGTGGGTTACCGTCCTTTCTGGTCATATCTGTCAGGGACTTGACCAGAGACGAGAAGTTACGAATAAACTTCCGATAATATATGGCAAAGCCAAGAAAACGCTGCAGAGGATGTAAGCCCATGTGTTGGGGCCACTGTAGAACTGCTGAAAGTTTCTCTGGGTCCATCGAAAAACCAGCAGTGGAAATGACATAACCCAGGAACTGAATCTGTTCACGATGGAATTCACACTTCTCATATTTACAATAGAAATTGTTCTCTCTTAAGTTCTGAAGCACACAACAGACTTCTGTGTGGTGGCTCTCCAGGGACTTGGAAAATATGAGGATATCGTTGAGATAAACCACCACACATAACTGCAACAAATCTTGGAGGACACCGTTAATAAATTCCTGGAAAACTGCCGGGGCGCTACAAAGGCCAAAAGGCATTACGAGGTACTCATAATGGCCTGTTCTGGTATTAAATGCAGTTTTCCACTCGTCCCCCTCCTTAATCCTCACAAGATTATATGCCCCTCTCAAATCAAGCTTTGTGAAAACCGTTGCTCCCTTGAGGCGGTCAAATAACTCCGTAATCAATGGAATCGGATAGGCATTCTTAATCATAAGCGTTTGAGACCCCTATAATCAATACAAGGTCTCAGTTCACCACTCTTCTTCTTCACAAAGAAGAAGCCAGGACCAGCAGGAGACAAGAATTTGTGGCTGAAACCTCTAGAAAGTGCATCTGCAACATACTCCTCTGTGGCCTTATCCTCCAAGACCAAAAAAGGGTAAACCCGGCCACAAGGGGGTATGGCACCAGGTTGAAGGTCAATTGTGCAATCATAAGACTGGTGTGGAGGCAAACTACGGCTTGACCTTTGTCAAAGTCATCGCTAAAATTGGGGTACGCCTCTGGCAGGGAGGAGAGTGAAGAGGTGCACAGGATCTTGGCTACCTTCTAGAAGCATGTCTTACTGCATTGTGGCGACCAGGAGAGAACCTCAGCATGGAGCCAATCAAAAGAGGTGTTTTGCCTCTGTAACCAAGGATAACCAATAACCAAATAAACTTAGGTGAGGAAATAACTTGGAATTGGATTATCTCATGGGGAAAAACCCCTACGGCCATGGACAATGGAACAGTCTCATGATTCACATGGGCAGGCTGTAGAGGTCTCCCATCAAGAGCCTCAATGGCAAGTGGAGTGTCAAGTAGCTGCAGCGGAATCGAGTGCTTCGATACAAAGGCAGCATCAATGAGCAGGCCTACAGCCCCATAGTCAATTATACCTGTATCTTGATGGACGACTCAGCCAAAGAAAGGGTAACCAAAACCAGTGGCTTATCCTCTAGGATAACTGGGGATGAACCAATGCCACCTAAGGTCTGTCCCTGACAGGACCTCAAGGTTCAGGCAATCCCTGGACAGGTAGGACAAGACTTCAAAAAGTGACCTGCCTGGCCACAATAAAGGCACAATCTCTTCCTCCTCCTAAGGGTTCTGTCATCTGCAGAGAGACACGTGAAGCTCAAGTGAATGGGTTCATCTTCACAGACAGACTCTGTACCTGGAGGCATGGGAGGTGAGGGAGGCAAGGGTGGGACTGCAAAGTTCAGAGACAAATGTATAGGAGGCTTCTGCAAGCGCTCTTTAAAAGAGAGCCTTTCTCTGAGTCTGGCATCAATGAGGATGGTGATCAACTTCTCCAGCTCAGTGGGTATATCTCGGGCTGCTATCTCATCCTTGATGATATCTGAGAGACCATGAGAAAAAGCAGCCACGCAACCTCTGCTGCCACGGTACGGAAATCAATGGCGTAATCAGCAACAGTTTTTGGATTCTGTTTGATGGACATGAGGCACTTGGCAGCAGAAATATAGCATGTGGGAATGTCGAATACCCTTTTAAAGGAAGCCACAAACTCAGGGTAACTCAAGACAACATGGGTCTCCCATAGAGGATTTGCCCATGCCAAGGCTCTCTCTGAAAGCAAAGATATTACAAAACCTACTTTGCCTCTCTCTGTGGGAAACACCTGGGGCAGAATCTCAAAGTATATCTCAACCTGGTTGAGAAACCCTCTACATTGGGCTGGATCGCCCCCAAATCGCTGGGAAAGTGGAGTGGAACCAGACATACCTCTTATAGAGGTAATACTCAAGGTGGGTGCCTGCACAGAGAATGGAGCAGCAGCAGGGATGGCCTGCAATACAGTGGGAGATTCCAGGTGAGCCATGCGACTCAGGAGCGTTTGTAACGCCATGGCAAACTTATCCATGCGGTGATCCTGCTCATCCAATCTGGAAAAAATATTACCAACAAGTGGAATGACTGCATCTTCTAAATTCATGGCCTTCACCTACTGTCAGAAACCATGAATCAGACTGAGACAGAAGTACAGTTAAATCACACTTGTTTAATAATAATAACATAGCCAGAGTTCAGGAACCGGAACGGATAGTCAGACAAGCCAAAACGTCAGGGAGCCAGAACAGCGTAGTAGAACGGCAAGCAGGATCTGGAGCCAGAAGGAATGTCAGCCAAGCAAGTCTTTAACAGTAAGAGAGCATCTCTAGAGAAGTGACCAAGGAGAAGGCAGAGATCATCTGGAATGGACATGGTCTCTACACAGCCTAAGATTCTGGAAACTTTTTGGCAATTTTACCAGACACTGTATACACCTCAGCTATGTCCTGATTTTCAGCCAACAGAATTGGCAGTTTGGCTGGATTCAGTTGCACTGGCCTGGTTAACAGATAATGAGAGGGAGATGTTAGTACACCCAATAACTTTGGAGGAAGTCCTTTCGGTCTTGGTCATCAGTTCCTTTCCATTGGGGAAGTTACCGGGGCCGGACCGTCTTCTTGTTGAATTTTATAAGACTCATGGACACCTTCTAGCCCCTGTACTGGCGTCACTTTACTCTGACTGCCTGAGGGAAGGAGCCTTACCTAAATCAATGAGTCATGCCCATATAGTTTTAATCCATAAGCACCCAAAAGACCCATCTTCCTGTGCTTCATATAGACCTATTGCCCTTTTGAATGTAGATTTTAAGATTTTGACAAAGCTCATTTCTAGGCGACTACAACCACTACTGTCTGAAATTATTGACTCAGATCATACGGGGTTCATATCTGGTAGGACTACTGATGTAAATTTGAGGAGATTATATACCAATATTCATGCCTCACATCTTAATACAGGTTCCAGGGTTATTGCCTCCCTGGATATAGAGAAGGCTTTTGACACTTTGGAGTGGCCCTTTTTGTGGGAGGTACTCCGCAGAATGGGCTTTCCAATGGTTGCAGGTTTTATATAGAAATCCAACAGATGCAGTGAAGATGGGGGGGGGGTTATCAATTGCCTTTTCATTGTTTAAGGGAACTCGGCAGGGCTGCCCTCTCTCTCCATCATTCTTTGCTATTGCTATGGAGCCTGTGGTGGAGGCTTTGCGCACCTCCCCCAATATTAAGAGATTGCGGATTGGTTGGCTGGAGGAGAGGGTAGCCCTGTATGCAGATGACCTTTTACTATTTTTAAATTATGCTGGACCCTCCCTCCAAGGGGCTTTGAAGATATTGTTTCAAATCTTCTCTTTATTATTTTTTATAATAATCATAAAACATATATATCCATTTACAACATCATCATACAACATCATACATAAAACCCAAACATTTTCCCCTTCATTTAAGAAGAAAAAAAAAAAAAAAAAAGACGCAATCCCCCTTTTCTCTCTCCCTTCCCTCTTCCTCTCCCTCCCCCCCCCCCTTTCCTTAAATTATAAATATTCTATCATTCCTTTTGAAGACCGAAACTCTTCCCATTTTTTCCACACCGTTGGTATCTGGCTTTTCACGTAGCCTTCTTCTCTTATTTGTTTTTCCATGAAATACATCTCGTTCATTTCGCATATCCATTCTGATATTATTGGATTGGTTGTTTCTTTCCATTTACGTGCTATTATTGTTCTAGCTGCTGTTGTCATATATTGAATTATCCCGTTTTTCATACTATCCAATGTATCTGTCGTAAGAGAAAATAATGCTACCTTTACATCTGAAATTAATTCTTTTCCGGTCACTTTTTGGTATATCTCAAAAATTTTTACCCAGAAATTTATCACTTTTTTACAGCTATACCAAATATGTTCCAGTGTTCCTTTTTCTATCCCACATCTCCAGCACTTCTCTGTATTTCCTTTATTAACTATTTTTAATGCCACCGGACTCCAGTACCATCTCAGTGCCACTTTATAATTTCTTTCTTGATATTTTAATGCCGTTGAGGTTTTATGTATTATCCCTAAGATTTTTTTCCAATCTTTTTCTGTGATTGTCTCTTCTAATTCTTCCTCCCATTTTCTAATTCCTATTAGCTCTTTAATGTCGCCTGTAGGTAGCAGCAGTTCATATATTTTAGATAGCTTATTCTTATGATTTTGCTCCTTTAGTATTATCTGTTCAAATTTAGTTAATGGTCTAGTTATTGAGTTTTTATTTAACTCGATAAATTTTTCTAGTTGGTAATGTTGCAGCCAATCTTTTTTAATTTCCAATCCCATATCGAGTAAGTTTGGCATCTTTCCATCCGCCAAAATCTGTATTAATCTTACATTCTCCATCTTGTTCCAATTTAAATATCTTACCCCTTCCAAAGCTGGCTTAAATTCTGGGTTGGACATCAATGGAGTCAAAGGTCCAGTTCTGGAGGATAGCTTTCCCTTTTTCAGCACTGCGTCCCAGATTTTTAAAGTAGCTCTCACGAAAATTGGCATTTCCTTTTTTTTTGTTCTTAATTCAGGTTTTATCCAAGGTAAAAATTTAAGTTGCATTCCCGTAATTTCATCTTCCAACGTTACCCATTGTTTGTTTTCCTTATCATGTTGCCAATTTATAATTCTAACCAATGATGCTGCTTGCATATATTTTACCAAATCGGGCAATGCCAGCCCTCCATTTTCTTTTGTTCTGGTTAGTGTTTCTCTTTTTATTCGGCAGTTTTTTTTTGCCCATACGAAGCTACTTATAGCTTTCCTTAAATCTATCATTATCTTCCTAGATGGAACAATGGGTAATGTTTGGAATACATATAATATCTTTGGCAGTATCTCCATTTTTACTATATTTATTCTACCCAGCCATGAATATGTTATTTTTTCGTATTTTTGCATTTGTTTTATTATTTTACGTATAGTCGTATTATGGTTTAATTCTTGTATCTGTTTCAAATCCTTCGGGATCATGACTCCCAAGTACTTGATTGCCTCTTTTTGCCATCTAAACGGAAATTCTCTTTGCAAGAGTATCTGTATTTCTTCTTTTATTGTGATGTTCATCATTTCTGATTTCTCATAGTTAACCTTAAAATTACTTACTTCCCCAAAACGATCTAGTTCTTTTATTATATTAGGAATTGTTATAATTGGGTTTGTTATATACAATAATAAATCGTCCGCATATACTGCTAATTTGTAATCCTTATCCCTGATTTTGATCCCTTGTATGTCTTTATTTTTCCTAATTGCATTAATTAGATGTTCCATCACAATTATATATAGTAAAGGGGATAGGGGGCAACCTTGACGGGTCCCATTCGATATCTTTATGTATTCCGAAAGTATTCCGTTTACTCTTACCTTAGCTCTCGAATTGACATATAATGCCATAATCCTACCTAGCATTTTTGGGCCCAATCCCAACTGTATTAGTGCCTCCTCTAAGAACCGCCATCCCACCCTATCAAAAGCTTTCTCAGCATCTATAGTTAAAAGACAGGCAGGGATGGCGGTCTTTTGGGCATATTCCAACAGCGTGCAGGTCTTTATTATATTATCCCTAGTTCCGCGCCCCTTTGTAAAGCCCGTTTGATCCAGTTTTATATGTTCTGGTAAAATAGGGGCTAATCTGTTAGAAATGATTTTTGAATATAGTCTAATATCTATATTTGTTAGTGAAATAGGGCGGAAATTTTTACTTAATGTGTGGTCTTTTTCTGGTTTTGGGATAAGTATAATGTGGGCTTCTGTACTCTGTGGTGCGAAGGTCTGCATTTTCGTTATAGAATTATATGTTTTTTTAAGTATAGGTATGATTAGATCTTGGAACCGTTTATAAAACCTTGCTGTATATCCGTCTGGTCCTGGGCTCTTTCCCAGGGCCAGCTCGGCAATTGCCTGTTGGATCTCCTCTGTTGTAATTTCTTCTTCCATTTCCTCAATGCTTTCCCTAGGAAATCTAGGTGACGCTGTTTCGTTAACATATTTTCTAATTTTTTCCGCCCTTTCCTCTTTTTTATTTTCCTGTTGTAATTCTATATTATATAATTTATCATAGTATTTTTGAAATGTTTTTACAATTTCGGTTGGATCGTATGTTATTTCCCCATTTATTTTTAAGATCTTTACTATAGATGTCGTGGATTGCTGTCCTCTCAATGTTCTTGCAAGTAGTTTTCCTGTTTTATTACCATAATAGTACCATTGTGTTCTGTTCCTATCTCTTATACGAAGGGACTCCTCATCAAGCACGGCCTGCAGTTCGATTTTTTTATCTTTTAGAAGTATGTTATCCTCTGATTTCAAACTCTGTTTATGTTTTCCTTCCAATATCCCGATTTCCAACAATAATTGATCTTTTTTTTGTTCTTTTTCCCTTTTTATCCTACATCCGTGCTTGATGAACAGTCCCCTCAATACGCATTTTAATGTTTCCCATTGTATAGGAGATGAGGTACTATCTTTATCATGAATTAACTGAAATTCCTTTATCTCTCGTTGTATATCTTCCTCACATTTTTTATCTTTAAGTAAATTATCATTCAGACTCCACGTTCCTCTTGTTTTTCTATATTCCATTATTTTTAATTCCAGATATATTGGTGCGTGATCTGACCACAAAAAGCCTCCTATATCTGTTATTGGAGTCATCATTAATCCAGATTGATTCAGGAAGAAATAGTCTATTCTATGATAGGAATTATGTATATTAGAATAATATGTGTAATTCTTTTCTTTTAAGTGTTGTACTCTCCATATATCAATCAATTGATATATATCTAATAACTCTTTAAATTCTTTTAATTGTTTATTTCTCCTCTGAGGATGGGTATTAGTAGTATCTATTTTCGTATCCATTATAAAGTTCAAATCTCCGCCAATTATTATTGTTCCTTCTGCACTATCCATTACTTTCCTTAAAATTTTTATCCCTGTCTCAATTTGTTCGTAGTTTGGTAAGTAGAGATTAATAATTGTAAACATCTTACCAAATAATTTAACCTTTACAGCCAAAGATCTACCATCTTTCCCTTTGTATTCCTGAACTATTTGATATAACGTATCTCTATGGAACGCTATTGATACCCCTCTTGACTTGGAATATGGGAATGTATCGTGAATCCAGTTAACATAATGCTTATTAGTTAATTTCGGAATATGCTCTGAACGAAAATGCGTTTCCTGGAAAAGGACTATGTTTACCTTTCGTTTGTGGAAGAAGTTTAAAATTTGATTTCTTTTTGAGGGAGAGTTAAGGCCTCTTGCGTTAAAAGAACAAATTTTTAACCCCTCCATGTTAAAATTCCAGGAGGGGGGTCAATTATTCCTTAATGTACGGGGGATCTCACAAGGTAACAGAAGAAGAAGAGGGAAAAAGTAGGAGAGAGAAAAAACAAAAAAAAAAACAAAACAATAATTACTCGTTCCTTACACTCGATCCTAACACCTCGACTAATCCACTCACCACTCACTTCACTCTTTCCTACACTTACACTACCCTATAATGACTTAAAAAAAGTCTGACTTACTTAACCAGTAAGGTCCCTATTAAGAGGAAGGCAGTCGGAACCGCTGGTCTAGGTTGACTATTCGTCAGTTTTTCCATTGCCGCCTATTTTTTCATATTTTTATTTACTATTATTGCTTCTACTGCTGAAAGCTCATACCATATTTCATATCATTAGGTTTCTTCACTTTTTTCTTTTCTTTTTCCCTCCCTCCTCCCTCTCTCCCCTCCCCTCTCCCCTTCTTATCGGTGGTTCCAAAAAAAAAAAAAAATATTGGGGTCATAATCATAATCGGGAAAGGGAGGGGATAGGGATAGGTCACGGGGAGAGAGGGGAAGGGTAGAGGGAAAAAATAAATAAATAAATAAATAAATAAATAAACAAATAAAAAAATTATTGCATACATTTGTTAGTAGTGTTATATTCAAATTTTTCTTATTATTTAAATATATCCCATCTCCCCTCATTAAACACATGACTGTGAAAAAAAAATAAATAAATAAATAAATAAATAAATAAATAAATAAAAAATTATTGCATACATTTGTTAGTAGTGTTATATTCAAATTTTTCTCATTATTTAAATATATCCCATCTCCCCTCATTAAACACATGCTTGTGAGAAATAATAATAAAAAAAAAAAAAAAATCCCCGGTTCCCTTATTCGCTCATTGTATTCATTGTATTTTTACTATACTTGTTTACCTTATTTCGTGACAAAAAAAAAAAAAAAAAAAACCCAACAACACCCCTAAAATCGCTAATTTCATTGATTATTGTACTCATGTGTAAAAAAAAAAAAAATCCCCTAGTCACCCAACCCATTTTGCGATATCCTACGATCATTTAGTTATTATGCTTGTGTGAAAAGAAAAAACAAAAAAAAAAAAAAAAAAAAAATCACCCCTACAATCACTTATTTCATTGATTATTGTACTCATGTGTAAAAAAAAAAAAAAAAAAAAAAAAAAATTATTAAATAAAATAGATATATATATAAAAAAGAAAAAACCCATTTTACCTTATTCACTCATTGTACCTTTGCTATACTTATTTACCTTATTTCGTGACAAAGAAAAAAAAAAAAAAAAAAAAAAAAAAAAAGAAGATGTGCACACATATGAAAACCTCCTTCCATTCCTTCTCTTCCCCTCCCTCCCCTCCCCCCTCCCCTTTTATTACCCTTTTAATTACGTGTATAGTTTCAAACAAACAAAAAATAAATAAATAAATAAATAAATAAATAAATAATACAAGTAAATCAAGTCTCCCTGCCCCCATCCTCCTTCCCCTCCCTCCCCCCGACCAATTTCTCCAGTCCTTATATTCTTGTTGTTGTTTTTCTGTATAGTTTTGACCAGTCTGGTAAATCTACTAGTGGGAGATCAAGAATTTTTACAAATTCCGGTAGATCTTCTAGGTTCCTATAAACAGCTATCGAGCCTTCATATTGAACCTGCAATTGGAACGGATATTTCCATCTATAATGCAGGTTCTTTTTTATAAGTTGATCCAACAGGGGTTTTAATGCTCTTCTTCTGTCCAAAGTATATTTGGAGATATCCTGAAAAAATATCAGTTGTTTTCCCTCATACTCTATATATTTTTTTTGTCTTGCTGCCATCATTATTTTGTCTTTTGTTCGTGCATAATGCATCCTACAGATGACATCTCTAGTCTGACCAGGTTCTATCCTTCTTGCTCCAGCTATTCTATGCGCTCGATCGATCATCAGTTCTTCTACAGACAGGTCCCCACACAGACCCTGGAAGACCCCTTGTATCGCTGAAATCAAGTCCTTTGAGATCACATTTTCACTCAAACCTCTAATTCTTATATTGCTTCTTCTGCTTCTGTTTTCCTGTTCATCTATAGCAGTTCTAGCTTGTATTAAAACCTTTTCCTGTTCTTGTATTCTTACTCTTAATTGAGCCACCTCTTGCTCCATATTAGACACTCTTACGTCCAGTTTCCCTATTGGCTTTGAAGATATTGGACTCTTTTTCAATAGTCACAGGGTTGAAGGTAAATTGGAACAAGTCTATGTTGTTTCCAATTGATATGGGGGCCCGCAGTACGACTTTGAATGATATCCCATTGTAGTGGGTGGAGAATCTAAAATACTTAGGAGTTGTAATTTCCCGCCAAAGCTTCTGAATTTATTTCCTTGAATTTGATTCTGATTCTTGGAGACATTGGGTCAAAATTAAAAGTATAGAAGTCTCTACCATTGTCTTTATTGGGACATATTAATCTTTTAAAAGTGAAAATTATACCAAAATTCATGTACTTATTTAGATATTCTGCCCAGTGGCTTCCTATGTCTTTTTTTACAAAATTAAACCAACTTTTTTCTTCGTCTCTATGGGGAACAAAGAACCCCATGTATAAATTAACCACCCTGTTGTGCCCTTGTGAGCAGGGAGGTCTAGCTTTTCTGAATTTATTTAAATACTTTTTGGCCACCCAGCTGGTTACGGCCAAATGGTGACTAAACCCTGATACATATAACTCCTCTACCCGGTTGGAAGCGGCAGTAGTAGGCTTTATGGCTGCTCTTAAGGCTCTTCTATTTAGAAGCTTTAGGGCACCATATAGGTTGACTCCTTCAATGTTTACTACTATGCGAGCCTGGGAGGCTGGTCTTAGATGTGAGCATTATCCTAAGGACGCTTTTCTCCAAATACCCTTTTATGGCTTAACCCTACTCTCTCTCAATTTTTTAAAACACAGAAGCCTATTTCATGGACAAAATATAATATAAAAATACTTTCTCAGGTGATTACTCATTGGAAATTATCTACTTTTTCTACACTACTTTTGACTATTAATGTTCCAAACGCACATCTATTTAGATATGTTCAGCTTTATCACATTTTCCATACACAATTTCCACAGGATAGTTTAATGATTAGACAATCTACTTTAGAATTAGCCCTTAGGTCCAAGTGTTTGTATAGGCCTACTTCAAGATTGGATTCTCATCCTATATCAATTTCTATCTTGCCATTAGAGGTCCTTAGAGCTAGGTGGGTGCGAGATATACCACATTTAGATATGGAGGATTGGAGGGGTGTGTGGAATTTCCTTTTGTGATCTTTGATATCTTTGAGAGATCGTATAATCCAATATAAATTGATACATAGAGCATATATCACATCACAGACTTAAAAAGATAGATCCTGTGTGCTCTTCAGAGTGTTGGCGATGTGGAGCGATTCAGCAGGACTTTACACATATCTTCTGGTCTTGTACATAGATAGTTGATTTTTGGATGGAAGTGGTAGATTTATTGAATTCTATCACCTCAGCTCCTTTACCGATTTCAATGTCTGTCTGTCTGTTGGGTTTGGTAGGGACTACTCTGCCTACAGTGTCTGAGCAAATGTTTGCTAATGTAACACTATTTTACGCAAGAAAAGCCATTGGCTTTCTTTGGAAGAAACCTCAGTCTCCTACGTTCTCATATTGGAAACAATTGGTAAATAATAATCTTCCATTATATAGAGATACTTACATGAACAGGGGTTGCCCTAGTAAGTATGACAAAGTATGGGCTAAGTGGCTGTATAAACCGTTTACAGCATCGAACGCCCTTGGGGGCCATTATCCATAATATGAGAGTTTCCATGAGTATTGGTTTGGAGCCATTGAGGAGAGAAGGAACTAATGCTTGCCTTCCTTTTTTTTCTCCCCTTTTCTTTCTCCTATAGATTAATTACTGCTATATTTAATTTTGAAATTGTTTTATTTCATATTCTTCGTTTGATGTGTATGATGTTTTGTTATGTTTTGTTTTGTTTGTTTAGAAAATTAATAAAAATATTTTTTGGAAAAAAAAAGTGATGTCTTTAGTAATTTTTGTTACATAATCTTTAGTTTCCTGCCACCGCTTGGTGTATCGGGTATGAATATTATCATTCGTTGATTGCAGCATTAAAATATCGTGGTCAAGACAATTGAGTTCAGATTGATACTGAAAATCAATAGTTTCATTAATTCCACGCTGCATTGTGTCAAAACATTTTCCCAAGCTACTCTAAACTCAGAGGAGGCATTCTGGAAAGAAGGATATACCTGTACTCTCAGTCCAAGGGGACTAATGTTTTCACAAACGTATTTCTGTAGAAATTCTATATGCCAGTGAAGATTAGATTTCTTTTTGAGTAAACGTTTCATTTTTGCCATATATTGGTTGATGCCTATATCTTGTTCTGTATCAACATAGCAATTAGTCTGAATTTCAGTCATATAACCTATCCAAGACGAGCCCACAAAGTCCATGCTTAATAACAAATATTTTGACTAGATTGCCGAAATATTGGGTCGTTAGTAATGCAAAATATTTAGAAAACAAAAGAAAAAATATAGAAACCACTTAGAAAAGAGAAAAAGCCAGGGTGCTTCCACCCAAAATTGATTTATAAATAGTAATTGTATAAGCACAGAGTGGTACTGTGGACACTATATAAACAGTGCCATGTCCCATTTAAATTTGAGAATTTAAAGTATTTAGAGAAAAGGGCTTGAACTTTTTAGGCACATTAAACCAAAAAATGTACAAAAATATGCTTTTATTATAAACATAGAAATATTATATATTAAAATCTGCATTGATAAGTCAGATACTGGCGTGGGGTCCTCCTAAAATGCATACTGGGCCCTTATCCGAGCACACAACCTGGCAGGCCACAGGAAAAGGGGGCGGACGAGAGAGTGCCCACCCTCTTGAACCGTATCAGGCCACATGCCCTCAACATGGAGAGGGTGTTTTTTGGATCGCCCCCAAAACACCTTGTCCCCATGTTGATAGGGACAAGGGCCTCACCCTCACAACCCTTGCATGGTAGTTGTGGGGATCTGCGGGCGGGGGGATTGCCCTAAACTGCCTCCTGTAATTTTTACAGTTTTGACACTTTTTTTGGTGAATGTGTAGGGGTACAATATACCTAATACCCATTCACATAAGGGGGCTGGGATCTGGGAGTCCTCTTATTAAAGGGGGCTTCCAGATTCCGATAAACCCCCTGCCCGCAGACCCCCACAACCAAGTTGTTTTGTTGGACCCCAAAACACCCTCCCCTTGTTGAGGTCATGTGGCCTGGTACGGTTCAGGAGGGTGGGACGCTCTCTAGTCCCCCTTTTTCCTATGGCATGCCAGGTTGCATGCTCATATAAGGGTCTGGTGTGGATTTTGGGGGGGAACCCTACACCATTTAAAAAAAAAATTCAATGATTTTTATCTATATTGCTGGGATCCAGCAATACATTGCAGTTTTAAATTACATTTTTTCCTTTACAAATGTCATTTTGCTGCTCTCATTCATAAAACTATGTACGGCTGCCGTGTAAGCAGCCTTAGGCTGGACTCACACCTATGCAATTTTAGTGTTTTTTTTAGCATTTTGCAGATTTGCACTACAGTCCATTTAACATGGTTTCCTATGGAACATGTTCTGTAGTGCAAATCTTCAAAATGCAAAAAGCACTACAATTGCATAGGTGTGAATCCAGCCTTACATAGTGTGGGGCGTGGATATATACAAAATACATGGGCACTAACTGAATAACCTGCCTGTTTAATCTAACTCAAGCTATCTCTCTGTCCACACCAACAACACTACACACAGCTGCTATGTAAGCAGCCTTACATAGTCCCCCTGAGCCATGATTGGCCAAAGGCACCTTGCCTTTGGCTAATCATGTCTCTCACAGCAGAGCGCGCTGTGATTGGCCAAAGCATGCAGGTCAGGTGCATGCTTTGGTCAATCAGCAGCCGTCAATGCACTGTGATCTCGCAGTGCATTGACAGTCTCGCTGTGCATTATGGCGCGTCCCGCGGGTGCTTGAATTTCCCAAAAACGCCCCATAATGTTTGGCATTTGGCGAACGGCGAACACCGATGTTCGAATCAAACTTACGTTCGACTCGAACATCAGGCTCATCCATAATTGAGAGGCGGGGAGGTGATGTCACAATCTCCACCTTGTCCAATCGGTACTGCACTGCAATTCAATGATAATTCGATTTGTCCATTTGAGATTGTTTAACCACTTGCCTACTGGGCACTTTTACCCCCTTCCTATCCAGGCCAATTTTCAACTTTTAGAGCTGTCACATTTGAATGACAATTGGGCGGTCATGCGATGCTGTACCCAAACAAAATTTTTATCATTTTTTTTCACACAAATAGAGCTTTCTTTTGGTGGTATTTAATCACTGCTGTTTTATTTTTAATTTTTTGCTAAATAAACAAAATCTGGAAATTTGGAAAAAACAAAAACCTTTTCATAGTTTGTTATAAAATTTTGCAAGCAGGTAATTTTTTTCCTTTACTAATGGATGGAGCGCTGATGAGGCTGCATTGATGGGAACTGATAGGCTGTACTGATGATTACTGATGAGGCGGCACTGGTAGGCACTGATGAGGAGACACTGGAGAGGTTGCACTGATAGGCGGCACTGATCTGTGGCACCGATGGACACTGATAGGTGACACTGATGAAAAGGCATTAATGGTCACTGGCAGCACTGATGGGCACAGTTGGGACTGCACTGATAGGACAGTGATAATCAGTGCCCTGATTATTAGGCCGCGTACACACGGGGGGACTGTTCGCTCAACTTTGTTCGTCAAACAGTTTCAGCAGACAGTCCGCTCAAAATTAGCATGGACGGACTTGGCCACACACGACGAACGAACAGTCCGCTGAAACCCTGCGCGATGACGTGAACGGCACGTACGACGGGACTAGAAAACGACGTCCTATACACTGCAATGCAACCTTCGGCGTATAAATTCTTTCTGAGCATGCGCGGAACTTAGTTTGACGAACAAGCCTACACACGCGGGGACTGTCCGCTCAAACCAAGTTTCAGCGGACAGTTTTTCGGGATTTCCGAAAAACTTTGTTCGTCAAACTGTCCGCTGAAACTGTCCGCTGAAGCCCACACACGAGCGGACTGTCCGCTGAAACACTGTTCAGCGGACAAAGTTGAGCGAACAGTCCCCGCGTGTGTACGCGGCCTTAGTGTAGATGTCCCTTTTGGAGGAGCTTTTTATCAGCTATCTTCTCTGATCCTCGTGCTGACAGCCGATAACCAACATCTGACATCCATTATTACAGCTGATCACATGGTAAAGCGACATTGATTGGCTCTTTACCTCAATCTGTGATAAGCAGTGTCCTACTGACACTGTGATCACAGAGCGCACCACCAGCACCCTACAGCAGCATGCGGCAGGCACGATCATGGGACGCCATCGTATGACGGCATCCTAGAACTAGCATAGCCGGCAAGTGGATAATATGGTGAAAGAGTTTCTTAGATCTTGTGCACGCTGATATTAAAATTGGGCTCCTGACATACTTTACTTATACTCGCCAAGCACTCTATGGTGTCTTGGCCTAAAAGAATGCACTAGCATGAATGCTTTACCTTGGTGAACTAAAGAGAGACTGCAGGCCAGATTCTCCTCAAGAAAGCTAAAGCTTGTAGGTGGGGGCCAGGTTCCTCCACACTTTCTGTCCAGCTGCAGGGCCACTGCAGTTGAGTGCCTCCTGAAGGGGAAAAAAATAAACTGCACCTGCCTACAAGCTCATGTGTTTCTGACAAAGAAATTTTACAAAGAGAATTTACAACAGTGTCCAAAAGGATAAGAAGTTCCTTCAAGGAAATCAAAATGGAAAAGCAACTGATAATCAAGGGTCTCCAAAGTGGTTGTAAAGTAAATTTTTTTTACTTTTACCTACAGGAAAGCCTATAATAAGGATTACCTGTAGGTAAAAAAAATACCATACAGGTTTAGGAGATATTCCCTTCGCAATGCGCCGCTGACTGCAGCGGCGCATGCGCACAGGGGATTCTCGGCTGGAAGCCCGGCAGTCGCCGGACCCTCCCGGGATGAAATCTCCTGCACGCATGCATGGGAGTGACAATATCGCAGCTCCAGCCACTCAATGCGCCGGAGCCGCGATACCCGGAAGAAACCCAGAGGGAACATGTCAGCTCCCTTGGCGTGGATCGGGCCAGATGTCGGGGCCTCTATCTAAGGTAAGTATTTCATAATGAGCTAGTATGTGGTGCATACTAGCTCATTATGCCTTTTCCTTTGCAGGTGAGTAAAAAATAAAAATAAAAATCAGTATAGAACCGCTTTAAGCTTAGGCAGGAGACAGGCCAGGCCAAACACCATGGAGGACTTAAAGCAGAACTAAATTCAGCAGTGTGAGACTTTGCATGCCATGTTTATTTAACAGCTGTTGCTCCAAGAAGTTTTTCCATGCAGAACTTTAATTCCACATTAAAACCTGACACTGTACAAAAAATCTCTGTTCCAACAATCTTCCTCTTCTGGGATATAGCTTTAGACTAGCTCAAGTTTTAAAGATTCCTAATTTAGCCTGGAAAGAGTTACAGGTGATTCAAAAACAGTCACTAAAATTTGCATTGCGTACTGCAGGTGTTTCTGAACATAATGCACAGTTATAAGTATGTTGGGAAATCTTGAACTTTTTAAGAAACTGATCGTCCAAGGGGAATTGCAGGTAACTTTGGTTATGGGGAAATATTACGGGGAGTATTTCCTTGGTAAATACAATAGGTATATTAAGCTGCTGTGGCCAACATTCTGACAGCATTAAAGAATTCAAAGCACAAGCTACGTCATGTTACCTGCAGGATGTGTGCAGTTTCGCAATGTTGTTTGATTTTTGTTACATGATTATGTCAACGGTGTATGCCAATAAATGCGGCATTTGGAAGGAGCAGTCTGAGCATAATACTGTCAAAGAAAATATTAGAATTACATACATCACTTGATAATGCTTGTATGTATTCAGTATTCTGTTTTTAAAATTTGAATGTCTTTTTTATGATTTACTATTCTCCACATTGACATGCAGACCAAGCTGACCCAGAAATGTGACCGAGGTTGGGATGAACTAAAACACTGCCAAGGGGCTTAAAGTGCACTTGTGTCCAGACTATGGGTGTTTAAAGTGTTAAAGGTGTTTAATATTCAACCCTCAGCTACATCTATAAGTACAAGAAAAGGTATGGAAGTACTTATCAACTGACAATACTTGTATGAAAGGTATAACGCAGTTTTGCAACTTACTCCAAGCCAAAATTACCTTTAGTAAATTACCATAGATGCTAAAGTGAGAAAGAGACATTGGCAATTTTTTCGGTCCCTCCCAATGGATGGCAGCTCTGACCTTTAGTTACAAAGTGACTTGTTCTTCCAACCTTTAGGAACTTATTTACAAAGTTATTCTCCGTTAGTATGTAGCAGTGCCCCCGTTGGGTTGCTCAGTGTTTCAGCATCCACACATCACCACCTTGCTTGGTCAGACATCCATTTAAGGCACACTTTCTCCAGACATTGAACAGTCTCTTGCTTGTTTTTGTTGTTGTTTTTATTGGGGATTAAACTTGGATGGGGAAAAGGGACATGGGATGCTCAAATGATGAATACTTCTAGTTGAAATAAAGGTAATTTAACCAAAACTGACAGTCTCTTCTACTGCACATCTCCAGCACACTACTTGACATCACTTGCCTTCACTGTCCAATTCTAGATTCCTGTCACCGTTAGCACATGGTTAGGCCTCACTCTGAATAAGTCCTAACATTTTCCTAGTAGCAATTTGCAGGTGAGGGTCTTCAGTCCCCTTTTTGGTAGCAACCATTTTAGATGAAAAAGATAATTGTGTTAACTGATACTTGGTGGGCTACTGCTTCCAGCATGTCCGATGCAAATCCTGCCAACCCTCCTGGCTGCAGCAATTTGACTTCAACAACACCACAGTCTTTCCCTCTGGCTCCACATCCAAATCTTGGCATGTGTCTCCCAGAGCTTCTCACTGTGCATCTCACTCACCGATCCTGGAATGGATCCCTCCTGAATGACTTTCCTGGCAGTGCTCCCGCTGTCTTCATCCTGCTCCTGTTCCAGGACAACTCTCAATAACCGTGCAAAGAGAGGCTCCCTCCCAGCTCCCGAGTTTCAGGTCCGAGGTCACACCCCCCAGAAAGGGGGACCCTCAAGGGCCACCACAGTCTAACATGCCATCATCTCAGATCTTCCACATGATAAGTCCTCCCACAGCAGACTTACCATGGGTATATATAGGAGGCCTGTACCCTGCCAATCCTAGTTGGGGATTGGTCAAGGCTCCCAAATACAACTCATGTCACTCCAGCTCTCTGCCCTGCCTCTTTTCCAGAACCTTCTTGCTTGAAACAGAGGAGGCGCCAGAGAGATAAAGTACATGTCAGTCACCTGCTGCTACACTAAACTACTCTCCTGCTCACAGCTAGGCCTACCTAAATGTAGCTGCACTGACAGTAAAATACAAACACTACTCTAGCACCTATCTAAGGTAGAGGGTTCTACAAGTATATCACCCCTTCCCAGTTCCACACATTCACTCTATCTGTATCCCCTACTTGCTGGAGAAACTGTGGAGAGGCAGGCAGTTTGATACACATTTAATGGGAATGCAGTGCCCACTCACATTTCTGGTCAGAAGTATTCACACTCATCTCTAGTTATCAAAGTCACCAGAACTTGCTTTATTAGGTATAGGCATTGTTAATATCCCCTCGCACCTATGATGTGTGACTTTCACATTCTCTTAGCAGTTAGGCTAGCCATTGCCCATCATTGGAAGTCCACAGACCCAATCTTGTTAGATGTGGTGATAACCTTGGTGAATACCCATGGCGAATGTTTGTGGTCTCAGAAGTGTGATTATTACCCACCAGCAAACTTTGGTCTCAGTGGCTTGATTGGTATCAACACGATTACTTTACTTAATGTATCCTCCACATATCAAGATAAGCGGTACTTGTCCTTGTGAAATAACATTGATCCTTTCTCGAATCTGTTGTTACTATGTGTACTATATTGTACTGTATTTCATATTTCAAGTAAAAGTGTTTAATATTTTTAAAGTATTTATATATTTTTAGTAAAAGATATATAAAATAATCAATTACAGGCCACTCTACCTGCATGTATGGTGAAATAATTTATGTTCAAAGATCGCAACAGCTCAACAAATACTTTTTTTTAGGTCTCATCCGTGCCTAGCATATTGTGAACCCACATTGCTCTGTGCGTTTTATCATTCACTCACTCATGCTGATAGACGTGATGACAGAAAAGGCTATGTGTCCAGTTCCTCTCTTTTCTAGCTTCCTCTCCTTGCTTCCTCTCTTCCCTACATATTACAGTTTCCTCCCAGCCACAGTTCTGAGCAACTAATGATCCCTTCTTTGCTCAGTAACATGCAGCCATGCTCTGGCCCATGACATTAGCTGTCAGTCAAGCAGTTCTGTGTGCACAAAGTATGTACTGTGTTTGAACAATGTGGGCCCTCCTGTTGACCTTATAGGGCTCAAAATCTTCTGTGTGCAGCAGCCCCCCAAAACTTACCTGAGCTTCCTCTCGATCCAACAATGTCCATGAGAACCTTGACTCTTCAGGGACTCGGTCTCTTGATTGGCAGCCTGTCAATCACAGCCAATGAGCCAATCAGGAGATGGAGGGAGTGCACCTGCTTAGGTTTCTCCAGAACAAGCTGCTTCTGTGGGAGCACCCTGAAGGAAGGATTGGGCAGGTGCGCCAGTGTGGGACCTAGGAAGAGGAGGACCTGGGCTGCTTTGGGCAAAACCATTGCACAGAGCAGGTAAGTATAATATGTTTGTTATTTTAATGACATTTTAATTTAAAAACAAAACAAACAAAAAACTATGGTTTAGTAATACTTTAAAGGTCAACAGTTACACCTTATTTTAATGTTATTTTGCATGAAGAGTCCATATAATCAAGAGGAATCTTTGGTAGTCAGACTAAAAGATAGATAGATAGATAGATAGATAGATAGATAGATAGATAGATAGATAGATAGATAGATAGATAGATAGATAGATAGATAGATAGATAGATAGATAGGCCTGCTTTTTTTTTCAAAAATATACCTTTTCGTTTTAAGTTATAACAAAAAAGAAAGAGAACTTGCATTTTAATATGCAGTGGTGTCAGGAGGGGAGGGCTGATGGGGGCTGGAGCCCCGAGTGTGCCCCCAAAAAGCCCAGAGTCTCGATATTCGTAAATGCCTTATTAGCCCCAAGCCATTTAGACATTAGACATTCTCCCACTTATCCAGTGCGGCCGAGTGAAGTACACAAAGTCCTGCCTCCTAGACCCAGCTTCTATAATGGATGTCACACTGGTCCAATGCCGGAATCGCAGGATGTGTGACATCCTTCATAGGCACTTCTGATTCCAGGAGGAGGCGGGAATGACACTGCGGCTGTGCCGGGCACTGGTCATCTGTGTAAATTGGTGGGCGGCTCTTCTGTCCTGGCCTACAGGGCTGTCTGAGTGGTGGTGAATGGGATGGGTGCACTCGCGCACTACAGGTAAAGCTGAGCAGCAACAATCTGGAATCAAATTTTTAAAGCCGGAAGGGATATGAAAATCCTGTTTCAGTGATTGAATGCCGGTTATTAAATAAGAACTGAAATTTGTAGTTAATTATATTGTTCTGTAGATAATTACTACCAGACATATATAGAAAATATTGAACTATTTGAACTATACAATTATACTGCTATAACCATTTTAAACAATTACTGCCTGTGACAAGTTACCTGTGTCAGTGTATGTATCAGGTAGGTCAGTGTATGTGTATGTGTCAGGTACGTCAGTATATGTGTATGCGTCAGGTAGGTCAGTGTATGTGTTAGGTAGGGCAGCGTAGGTGTCAGGTAGGTCAGTGTATGTGTCAGGTTGGTCAGCGTATATGTATGTGTCAGGAAGGTGAGTGTATGTGTTAGGTAGAGTAGTGTAGGTGTTAGGTAGGACAGTCTAGGTGTCAGGTTGGTCAGTGTAGGTGTCAGGTAGGTCAGTGTATGTGTCAGGTTGGTCAGCGTATATGTATGTGTCAGGAAGGTGAGTGTATGTGTTAGGTAGAGTAGTGTAGGTGTTAGGTAGGACAGTCTAGGTGTCAGGTTGGTCAGTGTAGGTGTCAGGTAGGGCATTGTAGGTGTCAGGTAGGTCAAGCAAGTGAGCCTAACTACCCCCCCCCCCCGTCGGATTTACCTCTGGGCTGAAGCCCCTGGGCTTTTTCCCATCTAGCAACACCCCTGGTAATGTGTAACCCAAAGTACAGGTTGAGTGGGAAGATTCATAACAGTGAATGACAGCATCATTAGCAGTAATGGGAACTGTTCACAATGCAGCAAGGTCATTATATACAGAATTCATGGCTAGGTAAAAACACTTGTGATTAGCCCTATCTGTATTGTGGGGATGTTTCTAAGTAAACAGTCCCTGAACTGATTTGCTGCTATACAGCTAGCTCCCTATTAAAAAATAAAAAATATTCTCAACATTCTTCTGAAAATCTGTCATTAATTATTCTGTACTATGTTGGAAATAAGCCAACTTCACCAAATAAGTGAGTGAATTTTGAATGTTTGCTAGCATATCAAATTAAAAGGTAATAACAAACGTCTCTTATTTGGTCCATTTTTCACTGTTAAATATATTGAGTATTAATAAATCTATTTGATACCTACGAAAATAGATCTGTTGTTCTTGTCAGTAATCTTGTCAGCAATACCTTCTTGTGCTCTCTGCTAATGCTGCATTCATATCAGTTCTATTGTTCTAGTTATCGCTAGTTATATAGGACTACTGAACTCCACCCCTCTATGGTACAGGGAAGAGGAGATCTGGAGATTTATATAGTCCTGTCCTGTTTTTGTTGTAGATACAGTACAGTGAGTGAGCTTTGTCACTCTGGGGCTGACCAACTCACCAGGTAAAAATAAAGGAAAAAAAACCTACAAAAAGAATACTAATGCAAACACCATGTTAAATGCTGACATCTTATAACTTTCTGTGGTGCTATTGTTGAGAAATTCTCAGCAAATTTCTCATTCTCATTTGTCTAGCATTTAAAGGGAACCTGTCATAAAATTAAAATAAAGATAGCAACTGCTGACCTCAACTTTTAATAATGGTAGTTTCATGTCTGTTTAGTTTCATTACTGTCTGTCTAGATGATCAAAAACAAGTATGAATATAAGGAACAGTGGGGCTGATTTACTAAAATTGGAGAGTGCAAAATCTGGTGCAGCTGCGCAAGGTAGCCAATCAGTTTCTAACTTCGGCCTGTTCAATTAAGCTTTAACAACAAAGCCTGGAAGCTAATTGGTTTCTATGCACAGCTGCACCAGATTTTGCACTCTCCAGTTTTAGAAAATTAGCCTAACTGACACTTTTTTAACACTTATTTAAAGCACATGTTTCTGCTATACTGTATATGCGGTCAAATATGCTTGTTATACTCACTTTGGGAACTAAGGGGTTAATCCTCTGCATTGTGTAAAAAGGCTATGTGGTCCTTTATGCACAGATCCTCCTCTTCTTCCGCTGACTCCAGAACATGTCAGGATAAGACAGAGCCTTTGGAGTCAGGCTGCACATGCTCAGTTTGGTATGTATTGCTAGAGAGTTATTTTTTTCTTGGGAAAGTGCCAATCAACACTGTCAAAACAGAGGGTCCTGGATCCTGATAGGACAGATCAGTGCAGTATGAAAACTCCTCCTACAAGCTTTACCAGGAACTGATAGAAGTCTGCTAAATACTGCTGATGAATAAAGGTATTTAACAGTTTATATTTAATAAAATAATTGCATTTTCATGTTCTATGTACTCTGGGAGACCAGATATAGTTAATGCAGGGGCTTGAGTTTAGTAACACTTTAATGTAAATCCAGTATCTATATATATATATATATATATATATATATATATATATATATATATATATATATACAGTATCTCACAAAAGTGAGTACACCCCTCACATTTTTGTAAATATTTTATTATATCTTGTCATGTGACAACACTGAAGAAATGACACTTTGCAACAATGCAAAGTAGTGAGTATAAAGCTTGTATAACAGTGTAAATTTGCTGCCCCCTTAAAATAACCCAACACACAGCCATTAATGTCTAAACCGCTGGCAACAAAAGTGAGTACACCCCTAAGCGAAAATGTCCAAATTGGGCCCACAGGTGTGCAAGAGGATTTAGGTCTGGAGACATGCTTGGCCAGTCTATCACCTTTACCTTCAGCTTCTTTAGCAAGGCAGTGATCGTCTTGGAGGTGTATTTGGGGTTGTTGTCATGTTGGAATAATGCTCTGCGGCCCAGTCTCCGAAAGTGAGGGTATCATGTTCTGCTTCAGTATGTCACAGTACATGTTGGCATTCATGGTTCCCTCGATGAACTGTAGCTCCCCAGTTCCGGCAGCACTCATGCAGCCCCAGACCATGATACTCCCACGACCATCCTGGACTGTAGGAAAGACACACTTGTCTTTGTACTCCTCACCTGGTTGCCACCACACACGCTTGACACCATCTGAACCAAATAAGTTTATCTTGGTCTCCTCAGACCACCTTCAGCAAACTGTTTGCAGGCCTTGTTGTGCATCATCTTTAGAAGAGGCTTCCTTCTGGGATGACAGCCATGCAGACCAATTTGATGCAGTGTGCGGCCTATGGTCTGAGCACTGACAGGCTGCCCCCACATCCCTTTAACCACTGCAGCAATGCTGGCAACACTCATAAGTATATTTTCCCAAAGACAACCTCTGAATGTGACTCTGAGCACGTGCACTATAGGGCAAATGTTCATTCGCTAATTTAACACACCTGGGTGAACTGCGAGTGCCTATTAGAGTCTATGGCTCTAATCAGGTACTTCAAAAACACCCCCCGCCGCTGTAATTATAGTGTCTGACGCCCTAACAGGGGCCTGAATAGGGGGTGGCAGCGACAGCCATGAATAGATTCATGCAATGCATGAATCTATCCATTAGAGGAGTCATAGAGGGGGTGTCATAGAGTCTTAGTCATTGGTCATAGAGGGGGTGGCTAAAGAGAGGGGGCGGTGCCCGTGTGCCCTTATGGACGCACCACCACTGCACAGGATCCATGTCTTGTGTAGTGACAGAACATTGATCTACCTTGTTTACATTGACATTGAGTTTGCCGTACCCACCAATCAACTCCTGCTGGGTCTAATCATATGACATGCATGTGCCCCAGACCCGGAAGTGCAGTACTAGGTACGTGTTCTTTTGCAGAAAAGCCGCCTTGTCAGCGTATACAGTGCCTTGCGAAAGTATTCGGCCCCCTTGAACTTTTCAACCTTTTGCCACATTTCAGGCTTCAAACATAAATATATAAAATTTTAATTTTTTGTGAAGAATCACCAACAAGTGGGACACAATTGTGAAGTGGAACGAAATCTAATGGATAATTTAAACTTTTTTAGCAAATAAAAAACTGAAAGTGGTGCGTGCAAAATTATTCGGCCCCTTTACTTTCAGTGCAGCAAACTCACTCCAGAAGTTCAGCGAGGATCTCTGAATGATCCAATGTTGTCCTAAATGACTGATGGTGATAAATAGAATCCACCTGTGTGTAATCAAGTCTCTGTATAAATGCACCTGCTCTGTGATAGTCTCAGGGTTCTGTTGAAAGCGCAGAGAGCATCATGAAGACCAAGGAACACACCAGGCAGGTCCGTAATACTGTTGTGGAGAAGTTTAAGCCGGATTTGGATACAAAAAGATTTCCCAAGCTTTAAACATCCCAAGGAGCACTGTGCAAGCGATCATTTTGAAATGGAAGGAGTATCAGACCACTGCATCTACCAAGACCTGGCTGTCCCTCTAAACTTTCAGCTCAGACAAGGAGAAGACTGATCAGAGATGCAGCCAAGAGGCCCATGATCACTCCGGATGAACTGCAGAGAACTACAGCTGAGGTGGGAGAGTCTGTCCATAGGACAACAATCAGCCGTACACTGCACAAATCTGGCCTTTATGGAAGAGTGGCAAGAAGAAAGCCATCTCTCAAGATATCCATGAAAAGTCTCGTCTAAAGTTTGCCACAAGCCACCTGGGAGACACACCAAACATGTGGAAGAAGGTGCTCTGGTCAGATGAAACCAAAATCAAACTTTTTGCCCACAATGCAAAACGATATGTTTGGCGTAAAAGCAACACAGCTCATCACCCTCAACACACCATCCCCACTGTCAAACATGGTGGTGGCAGCATCATGGTTTGGGCCTGCTTTTCTTCAGCAGGGACAGGGAAGATGGTTAAAATTGAGGGGAAGATGGATGCAGCCAAATAGAGGACCATTCTGGATGAAAACCTGTTGGAGTCTGCAAAAGACCTTAAACTGGGACGGAGATTTATCTTCCAACAAGACAGTGATCCCAAACATACAGCAAAATCTACAAAGGAATGATTCACAAATAAACGTATCCAGGTGTTAGAATGGCCAAGTCAAAGTCCAGACCTGAATCCAATCGAGAATCTGTGGAAAGAGCTGAAAACTGCTGTTCACAAACGCTCTCCATCCAACCTCACTGAGCTCGAGCTGTTTTGCAAGGAAGAATGGGCAAGAATTTCAGTCTCTCGATGTACAAAACTGATAGAGACATACCCCAAGCGACTTGCAGCTGTAATCGCAGCAAAAGGTGGCTCTACAAAGTATTAACGCAAGGGGGCCGAATAATTTTGCACGCCCCACTTTTCATTTTTTTATTAGTTAAAAAAGTTTCAAAAATCCAATAGATTTCGTTCCACTTCACAATTGTGTCCCACTTGTTGGTGATTCTTCACAAAAAAAATGTTTTTTATATCTTTATGTTTGAAGCCTGAAATGTGGCAAAAGGTTGAAAAGTTCAAGGGGGCCGAATACTTTCGCAAGGCACTGTATATACAGTATACGGTGGACAAGCGGATATGCTGATTGGGGGTACGGCAAACTCATTCAAAATAGTACAGAAACTTCTTCTGGGGCATAGTTGCTTGTTTTGACTCAAATAGACTTTAACACATGTTTTGGGAGTTTTCTTGCCTAGTAACTAGCTTTATATTGGATAAATATAATATAAGAATATTCAAGCCTGAAATTCACACACAAATACCCAAAACACATCTGTAAGTAAAATCACACAAAAATTATAAAATACTCTCAGCTAAAATATGAAATACTTTATGATACATGTACTGTCCCGGTTGACCTTGCCAGATACTACAGAGAAAGTTAGCTGGAAGGGGTCCTACCAAAATGTTCCTATGGGGCTCTCAGTCACGCTTCTGTGTAGAACCCTTGCTGATTTCTTTGTTTGGCAAACACGTGATTATCTATAACTTTGTTCTTCTACTACAGACTACGGATAGAGATAAAAGGTCTTTACTATAAAGCATGGCGAGATAATCATTTTTTGATTTGTAGCACTTTACCCTTCTGTAAAATCTTTCTAGATCAAAGTTTGACATTAGAAGTTGTTACATCAATTTAGTTGCGTAAAAAAAAATGGTGAAAACGGGGTTGGTTGAAAATGTCAAAATGTGTCAAAATCATGCTACCCTGAGCCGCTCTACTTTGAAAAGAATTTTTATCTGCAAGTGTTTATTTGCTGATCTGCTCTTGAGAAATGACAACCAGAATTCGGGCTAATTTAGACATTTTCCCAGTGTTCTATTCCTCTGTTTTTATATCATTCATTGTGAAGGGATAAGTATAACTGTATGTTAGTCTGCAAAATGAAATGCTGACATCAGCAGATGAGCTACAAAAACCTTTTGTGATTTGGATACATTAGTAGGATGCTGGCATTCATTTTCAGGCTAGAGGAAGGAAGGTAGTGCCTTCTAGTTTCCTTTTACAGGGTCTTCTTTTTCGTCTACAGGATAGTCATGTGACATAGAGGTCATCTCTAGATACTGTCCCCAGCATGTTTCAATGACCTTTGTCAAAATAGGTAGTGTTCTTGTATTAGACAGAAATTTCCGTTACACAGAATATAGTTGTAAAATTTTACTGACAGCAGCAATACTAAATTAATTATTCATTTAGCAAACTGCTACTCACTGGGCAAACATCTATATGATTAGGTCAATAAGTCATCTGTTAAAGGAAATGTGTTATTTTTTAAAATATATTTTAGGTATAATGAAAACAGTACACTCTGTGGATAATATAACAGTTGTTAAAAGAAAAGTATGGATTAAAAAAGCAAACATACTCACCTGGGTGGGCGCAACATAGTTCTGCTGCTGCGACTGTCTCCCACTGGCTCTGTAGTGAGAACTGAGCGATCAAACACTGCTGATCGCACAGTTCTCCCCTCCGCTCTGAGCAGGGAGCCAGGACTGTCAGTCAGCATCTGTCTGCTCTCCCCTCCAGCGCTCACTGGAGTGTTGGGCTGTGGATGGTGTAGGAGAGGCTGGCTCAGGCACTTGGCGTATTGCTGAGAGTCAGAGCCAGGTGTTGGTCCAGGGTTCTGGGTGGATCCTTACCATATGGTTGGGATCTTTTCAGAGCCTGGACTGGCTCTGTAATGTCAGCCGACAGCGGGCTTCTGCACCGGCTGAAAACAGATCACAGGAGTGCAGAACTGTACTCCTATGATCCATAGGAGAAGTATAGCCAAAAAAAAGCTTTGTCTATACTTCTCTTTTAAGAAGGGAGGCAGTGTGATTGCAAATCAAGTGTTCTCTCCCTCTAATAGCTGGTCTACACATCTTTAAGCTTAAAGTGTATCTATTATCAAAATTAGAAACATATATTAATTTACACATTGTGTTTCATTTATTATCTAGCTTACTCCTATTAATTTGAGTGATCTTAAAGTTTGTTAACTTACTTTGTGAAGATCCACTCACATTTACTTCCTTGAATTCTGTGACATGTAGTGACTATGCCCTGTGAGTAGCACTGATGGGTCACACATTTCACAGAGGTGCTGAGAGATGGAATCTCTGGAGGCGGAGTCAGTACAGGAATCATCGCTTGCAGACGGCTAGGTACCATGAGATATGTAGTAATTAAAGATTGAAAGTAAACAGCAAAGGAGAAGCGGTGGGAAGAGTTGGTAAGCAGACAGGCAGCACTCACAACATGAAAGGAGGAGGTTTTTCATGTAAGCTTATCTTGGATTGTCAAATATACAGTAACTAGTGTTTGTATAGTTATTATATTATGTATAGAGAGAGAGAGAGAGAGGGAGAGGGAGAGAGAGAGAGAGGGAGAGAATAGATCCGCTAAGGGGGTACCTCATCCATATAGAGCTATAGCAAAAATTGGACAGATTGAGCGGACTTTACTGGTACCAGAAAAGGTCCAACACTACATAATAATGCTAAATCTCTTTATTTACAAAAAATATTTTACAAAAAAAATACTTGATTAAAAAATTTGTACATATAAAAACAAAAAAGAAACCAGAGCTTCCATTGATATAGCTACTTGTTTGATATCATAATAGATCTCTGTTACTGCTAGGTCAAATACTGCAAATATTTGTATTTGCATGATGGCTGAGAAATGAAGGTCTTTTATTATATATTATCTTGTTATTATGCCTAGATTCCATTTAGTCTGGTAAAGTGCTTTTTTGAGCTTAATTCCAGTATTTACTGCCACCTAAATATTATTGAGGTATGTATTATTCTGTTCATCTTGACTAATGGGTTTGTTAGAATAATGGACTCTGTACTTGAAGTACTGACTTGGTTTCATATTTAGATTCTCTAGGGCTCAGTTGAGATACTAGGCAGGAAGAATATTGCAGTATGACACTTGGTAGTTGACTCCTTTTTGTCCTCTTCCTTGTTTGGGGCTGTGTACCCATTAAGTATTACATCAAAACCATTGACTGTAGCCAGCATTTTTTGCATCCCTCAGGAATGCTCCATAATTACCAGTACTGTCCAGTACTGTCCACTTATCATTGATTTTCTCTAACCAGGACCAATTGGTCAACTTGTCTGTTGATTTGTCCATTTATAGAAGACATTGTATGTGAGCCGCCTCTTGGATGACACCAGGCATGCCACCAGGCATGCCACCTTATCTAAGAGCTCTTATCCACCTATAAGTGACTGCACATTATATATATATATATATATATATATATATATATATATATATATATATATATATATATGGAGTATATTGATAAAAGGGAATAAGGTCCTGAGGAAGCATTAAAGCCAAACGTCGACCTCTTTGACCTAGTAGTAACAGAGATCTATTATGATATCAAACAAGCAACTATATTAATGGAAGCAATGGTTTATTTTTTGTTCTTATAATGTACACATTTTTTAATCAAGTAACTTTTTGTAAAAAAATGTTGCAATAAAGAGATTTTTATGTAGTGTTGGTCCTTTTCTGGTATTGGTAAAGTCCACCCCCAATCTGTCCAATTGTTGCTATATATATATATATATATATACACACACACACACACACACACACACACACACACACACACACATACACACACACACACACATATATAGATAGAGAGAGAGAAAAATTGCGCAATCCTAACATATGATGACACAAAAAACAGCAAAGAAAAATAGTGAAAAAATACAGTGAATACATTCAATTAAAACATTCAATTCCACATAAATAAACAAAATTTACAAATGTAAAACATTATTAAATAATCATATATGTAATGAGTGTGCATATATAATTCCAGTGCAGAGCATGGATATAAACATTATTCAGCAATATGTTCTTTACTTCACAAGGATAAGGAAAAACAGTTGGCCTCTTACCAGACACGATGGACCAGAAACTAAAGGGATCAAAAGCTCTTGATTATCAAGGTATCACCTGTGGTTTTCCGCTCTGTCGGCTCCAATGTCAGACTTTCCTCCTGCTGAAATAGTTAATCCACCATAAATCAAATAAATATATCCAACAATCATACAGATCTGCTCACCGACTCTCCAGCATATGTAGTGTTCAAAGAACATGCTGATGTTTTAGTTAGAGGTGGGCCGAATACCCCCTGTTCATTTTGCAGAACTCCCAACATGGGAAAAGTTCTGACCTGAATGGAAAACCCTATTGAAGTCTATGGGAGACAACCAGGAAAAATTAAAAGTGTTCATTTTGAAGTCTTATATGCAAGTAATTGGCCATAAAAGGGGTATGGTTGTCTGGGTACTGCCCTAGGGGACATGTATTAATGCAATAAAAAAAAAAAAGTTTTTTTTCAGGAGCAGTGATTTTAATGATGCTTAAAGTGCAACAATTAAAATGAAAAATTGCTTTAAATGTAGCACCTGGGGGTCACCTTAGTTTGCCTGTAAAGTGGAGCATCTGTAGAATGCATAGAACACGTGTTGTGATTTTTCCACAATTGCGATTTGCAACATCCAGGGCAAAATTGCACCGCGATTTGGGCACCATTAACAAGTAATGGCATTGCAAGCACGTCCCACGTTTTGCCGCAATTCTGGAATCAAGGGAAAAATCTCAATGATTCTGCCTGCGATTCCAATCGCCTAAGTGTGAACGGAGCCTTAGAGCTATAATAATCTGGCCTTTGTTCTGATAAACTCCTGAAATATCTGTGTTATGTTTCTATATTTTATTCACATCTAAATTATCATCAGCACCATGAAATGTAATTTAGATTTTGTGCTAATCTAATGCAGGTTCATATTTTGCTAATTAATCAGGGGAAATTAGTGTTTAAAGGTAAAATCCAAGTGGAAATCATAATCTCAGGATTATGATAACTAAAAATGCCTGGAAAAATTTATAGACCTCTCCGCTGATGGGCTCTCAAAGGACATTTTAGCATATTGTCAGATTCTGATTCTGAATTGTTTCTTTATCTTTCGTGAATATATTTGGCCCTAAAGCGGAATTAAATCCTGGAAATAAAATTGCTAAGAGGTAGAGATTTTCAGCTGATGAGAGATGGAAAGTCTCTTCTGCTGAAACATTTATTTCTCTTTCCCCTTTTTAATTTGATGTGTATAAAAAAATTTCATAAATCATGCAGTGTACACTCCTGCCATTCCCAGTATGTAAGGTAAATGTGCCATAATGTGTAAGTATTCAGTACATACTTGAGCAAGGCAATTGCCCACCCAAACGCACAGCTTAGAAGCTGACCAGCTATCTAATGTGTATTTATGTCCATTCACACATAGGATTTATACAGCCTCCTCACATAGCATAGTTAGGCCAATAACCTAAAGTTTCAATTAAAGCCCAATCCAGGATGAAAAAAAAAACAGAAGGAGAAGAACAGAGAAGGTGCTTCTAAGTGCAGAATTTCAATTTATTATCCAACTTAGTTCAAGAGCACTTACAAAAAGTAGGCATTAATCACTTCAGACCTGGAAGATTTTACCCCCTTCCTGACCAGAGCAATTTTTACAATTTGGCCCTGCGTCACTTTAACTGAGAATTGCGCGGTCATGCAATGCTGGACCAAAACTAAATTTTTGTATTTTTTTCCCCACAAATAGAGCTTTCTTTTGGTGGTATTCGAACCTCTGCGGTTTTTATTTTTTGCGCTATAAACAAAAAAAAGCAGCAATTTTGAAAAAATAAAAGAAATTTTTTTCTTAACTATTTGCGATAATAAATATACCCGAAAATTTTAAAAAACAAAACAAATTTCTTCATCACTTCATGACTGGGGGAGGAAACATATCATTGTTCCTACTTAGTAGGAACAAACAAAATGTCTCCTTTCACCTGACAGAACAGGGATTTGTGTGTTTACACACTCAAATCCCCGTGCTGACTCTTGTGCATGTGATCACGCGTTGCCGGTGGCAAGCGCTCTCTGGCGGCATTGTGTCACAGTATATCTGCGTGAGCCGGTCGGGAACTGGTTAAAAAAGGCTCATCATAATATCATGATCCTGGCGGGGCTCCTGTCACTGTTGTTCCATCTCCCTATGCCGGCCAACAGCTGTAGGGTAGGATTAGTTCAATCAGTAAAGATGGCAAACGCTCTTCTGGGACCGCAGTGGAATGCACATGCTGAAATTTATGTCAGAAAAGGGGCAGGGATGCGTTTCGGATCATGCTTAAAAAACCCCAGGTGTTGCCCCACCCCCAGAATTGCATTGGTTAAATTCTTATTAACTCCAGGGAGTGAAGAAAAGGCTCGATAACTTATCGTATTCCTCCCTCCATGAGGCTCAGATGTGCTCTTCTTCTCCCTGGTGATCTGAACCGTAGACGGGTCCTCTACGTCATCTCATAAAATGCAGGACTTAAGTCCTACATTGTATGTGAGGTGGTAAGCATGGAGGACCGCAGGCCAGAGTGCCTTAGAGAGGTGGCTGTGGGTGACCAGTCACAGTGGGGAGGGAGCCTGCCAGTGCAAGGAATGAAGCATTAGGCTCCATACACACTGGTGCTCATAAATGGCAGTTTTTTGGAGTTTGGGCATTTTTTTTACCAGCCCACAAATTCCACTCTATGTTATCCTATGTGTCCATGCATACATGGATGTTTTCGAACTTTTATCAGCAGTGGAGTTTACGGCTGTTTTCTGAACGCCATAAAATCGCTCTCAGGAGTCGTTTTTCATACACAAAACGTACACATTTTTTAACGGTTTTGATCCATTGAAAAAAAAAAAATATATATATATTTATGGCTGGAGCCCTATGGCCGATACGTATCTGAACAAAACAAGCTTATCATGAGACACCTTTTATGAAATGGACCTGAAAGTGTGCCCTGGTCTAATGGACGGTATACCAAAATAAGGGGGCATACCCAGTAATCAGAATGAATATGATTGAAGAGAAATGTTTTTTTTGATAAATGCCCTAAAAAGGGGATGGGAGGGAGGGTATTGCGCACCGGAAACCGACAACCACCACAGGCGAACGGGCTGGTTAAATACCCCCCGGGCTCCTCCCATAAATTCAGGCCACCATACTGGCCTTCCTACTTATGGCTGGAGCCCTATGGCCGATACGTATCTGAACAAAACAAGCTTATCATGAGACACCTTTTATGAAATGGACCTGAAAGTGTGCCCTGGTCTAATGGACGGTATACCAAAATAAGGGGGCAAAACAGTCAGGTAGGGATAAGAGAGTTTTATTGTTTCCTGGTTAATTTTATTGAGCCAGTTGAGTGAATGCTCGAGACATCTCCACCTGTGGGTTAGGGATGTACCGAGTGAAGCAGGCCGACTTCCACCTGCCCAACCTTTTGATGACGTGGTCCGGGACCCCATGCCGGGATGCGGATGAAGCTGCTCCAATGCGAAAGGAGTGGCCGGAATACTCACTAGGATTGAGGAGCAGGTTGCGGAGGAGAATCCTGATATGCTTAACAAATTGTTGGTTAGTTAGTGGTTTCACCGGGAAGGGCAAAAGTGGGCTAGAGTCCGGGAGCTCGGGCAGCCGAGCGAGAAACTGTGTAAGCATCGTGACCGGGCACCAGGCATTGTTGGTTTTGTAGAGGTGGATGTCTACGCCGGTGCCTGTCTGCTGGGTCTTGGTTACCGGGAGGTGGAGGATGAAATGGTCCTGGTGACGGAGCAGATGACATCTGCGGAGGACTGGGCCGTGTAGGCTGTTGTGAGTAAACTCACCGGGCCGAAGGAAGCCATAAAAGGCTAGGTAAATGGCTGCCTGTATGACCAGACTGGGGAGAACACCAAAGGGGTAGCTGTTGAGTATGGTGGACATGTCCCTGAAGATGGCACTGGTGATGGGGAGCCGCTTGACTTTTACTGGCGGCTGTTGCTTTTGGATGCCGCGTAATATGGCTCGGACAGCGTGGGACGAGAAAACAGAGGGTTTGGTAGGATCCTGGATTGAAAGGAAGTGCTGAACACCAGCTAAGTATAAGCGAATGGTGTTAAAAGACAAGGCCAGTTGGTTGTGGCAGTACGAGATGAAGGCTAGAATGTGTCTAGTATCTGTGGGGGTGCCTACTGAGGAGGTGACCAGAAATGCGTTGAAGGTTCTCCAGGCTACCTGGTAGGCTTTGAGAGTATTGTCCGATAACGAACGGTTGATGAGCTGCGTGGCTCCTAGTAAATGCGGCTCTAGTCCAGGGTCAACTGCGACCAATGCGGGATAGGCGCTGATGCGGCATCTGCACTGGGAACCTGTAGAAAGAAGGACCGGAAATTAAAGCGGGAGAGGGCGTCAGCTGCCCGGTTATATTTCCCTGGGATAAACATGCAGATGACGTTAAATTGGTGCTGTAGTGACAGCTGCACCAGCCTGCGTAGGAAGGACATCACGGAGGGGGATTTAGACCTGCCTTTATTGACAATTTCGGCTGTGGCCTGATTGTCGGTGGTGAAGCCTACCGTTTGTCCGGACCAGGTAGGGCCCCAGAGCTGGGCGGCTGCAACCATGGGGTAGAGCTCGAAGAGTGAAGAGGATTGACTAAAGCCCGGGATGCTAAGTATCTGAGAAGGCCAGGGTCCGGCGAACCAATGGTGGCCAAAAATTGCTGCGAACCCTGTAGAGGCCGCGGCGTCTGTGACTACCTGTGGTGAGAGAGGTGAAATGCACGGGATGAAAAGGGAGATGCCATTCCAGTTGGACAGGAACTCGTCCCACATTGCCAGGTCTGCTAAAGCTGCGGTGTCTAGGCAAAGGATATGATCCGGGTCTTGAGCCTGAGACAGGTAGACCAACAGTCGTGAGATAAAGGAACGGCCTTGTGGGATAATGCGCATGGCATAATTGAGCATGCCCAACAGTGACTGCAGCTGTCTCCTAGTACATCCCCTGGTCCGAGTGAACTCGTGAAGTGCCGCCCTGATGCGGGTTAGTTTGTCAAGGGGCAGGCTGGCTTTCATGGAGCCGGCGTCTAAAATAACACCCAGGAAGGTGATTGAATGTGCGGGTCCGTCCACCTTATGCTCAGCGATGGGAACATTGAGGTTCCCGAAAACGGTCCTTAACTTGTCAAGATCTCTGGGAGGTGCGCCTGGCCGTTCTATCAATAAAAAATCATCTAAGTAGTGGATAACTTGCTGACAGCCGACCTTGTGTAAGAGAATCCACTCGAGAGATTGGGCAAATATGTCGAACAGCCACGGGCTGCTTTTGGAGCCGAACGTCAACTTCGTGGCGAAGTAGTATTGATCCTTCCACTTAATCCCGTGCCAGCACCAGAGGGACGGGTGGATAGGTAACAGTTTAAAGGCGTCGGATATGTCCGCTTTCGCCAGCCATGCGCCTGTGCCTACTTTAAGGATGGCCTGGATTGCCATGTCCACTGAGGAATATTTTAAGGAGAATTCTTCAGAAGGGATCAATGAGTTTAAGCTAGGGATGTGAGAAAAATGAGGCGCAGACAGGTCATACACTAAACGACTTTTATTGGAAAACTTGCCCTTGACAAGCCCAATAGGGCTAACTCTCCACATATTGAAGGGGGGCTGAGTGAAGGGGCCTATAACGAAGCCTCGATCCACCTCGTTCTGCAGCAGCAGGTCGATGGCCTGTTCGTCAGAGGCTGCTGAGCGGAGGTTTCTGCACTCGTGGGTTTGGTGAGGTAGGGAGATGAGGCCGGTGTGAAAACCTGCGGTGAAGCCGCCTATGAGGAAGGTGGTTAGTGAAGGAGTGGGGTGCGTGTTGAGGTAGAAGCCCAGGCAAAGTATGTCTATACGGCTCAGTCATGAACCTTTGTGCGCTTTGACCTCGCACAAATTCCTGGGGTGCGCCCTGTGGCATATAACGCAGATATGCAGTAGACGGCACTGGCTGTAATTACAAGAACCGTAGTTGAAGTTATTGCAGATGGCCGCGCCCCCAATGGTTTGGACCGTGCGTCCAAACTTGTCCACCTGGTTTTTTGGTGCCGAGCCTGATGGGCCTGGGGCTGCGGCAGAGGTGGAGGGAAATTCTACCGGGCGAGTAGCCGGTATGTTGGCGCACCAGGGAGCGGTATGGGTGGAGGACTGGCAGACGGCACACAGGGGTGAACGAAGGCCGGCAAAATGCCGGCAGAATAGTTCCGTGTCCATCAGGCTCCAGTCTGTGAGAGACTGGAACTGTGCCAGTTTGGCGGCTGCTTTCGCTGAGAAGGAACGATGGTAGTCGTAGAATGCAAAGCCACCATATTTGTACCCCAGGTCCACCACCGTGTGGAGATACAAATCTAATTCAACCCTCCTGGCAGGAGAGGCTGAGCAAACGACATCTCTGAGCATGCCGAAGGCTAGGGTAAACTCGGGGATGGATAGCTTCCGGTTTAGCCTGGGGTCCTTAGCTTTGAGAACTACGGATACATCCCCCCAGGTGTAAGCCTTGTTCTCTGCCAGGTCATGCACCGAAATGAGCAAGGAGGCAAGGTTAACATCCTTGCCGTCCAAGATGTCCTTCCTAATGCTGGCCGGCACAAGATGTGCTGGACAGACCACGGGACATGTGCCTTCGGTACCTGTTGGTAGAAGAGACGGGACTGCATCCGGAACAGTGGTGGCTGTAGCTGGAGGTGTTTCTAAGAGGGTCACCCTGGTTTGAACATCCGTGACCGAGCTGGCCAGAGACGACACCATGGTATGCAGTTGACCTATGGCCGAAGAGATGGACTGCAGCGTAGCCTGAGGCGGGGTACTAGGCCCGGCGGTAGCTGGGGGGGCAGAGAGGAGCCTGAACAGCTCTGCCTTCCTAGCTGTGGCTGGGAAGGGAATGCCCCTGCGTCTGAGCTCCGCTGACAGCCTAGGGATAGTCCAGCCCCTGAAAGACTGAATGCTGTCGCCCACTGAAGGCGGGCGAGGTGACAGGGGGGCAGTAAGGTCTTCACTGCTGGTCTGGGACATGGTTCCTGATGGATCGAGCCCCGGGAGTGATGTCCTATCTCTTTTGGGGAAGATAGATGGACGACCGGAACCTATAGAGGATGACAAAGTCAAGACTGTTTCTCTATTTTCCAAGTGAGCCCACCTGTTGCTTGGGTACTAAGGCGGAAGCGAACGCGAATACACATATATACTGACGTTCCTTCGCCTACATACATATGTGTACCGGTCCGTCTTGCTGACGCCTTTTCCACTCCTAGCCCTTCTTTTTTTTTTTTTTTTTTTACCTGGGAGACGACGTCCAAGCTGGTGCAGGGTGGACCTACTAAGCTTTGACTGACCTGGAGAGAGAAACAACAGATGACATTTGTTTGAAGGAGCCTAACAAGGAAAACTGGCATGTGACGTAAGTAGTTGGCTAACACAACTGAAGTGCACCGGTGAGTAGATATTTCTGCGCCATGATTCCTAAACCATCACGCCGTTATTCCCTCATTGTTTCTGTTATCCTTTTGAGATTCCGTTTTTTTTTTTTTTTTTTTTTTTTTGGCCCAGCGCCAGACAACCTGTGGAAAAAATAAATGAAATGTGGCTGTTCCCTCTGGGGCACGCCGAACCGTATCGATGCATCATAGATGCTACTGGATTCGGATCGGAGCGCTATAAGTGACCATGAAATGAAGCACGATTTGCCGTGACAGAGGCACAAACTGGTCGTGTCGTTAGTACGCCTGACAGCAGAACGGACTCTGGAGCACGTACTGAAATGAGGGCAACAACCTGGGGGCGAACCGGAACGAATCGGTGCATCCGATCGTGCGACTGGATTCGAACCGGAGCGCGGAATGTGACAGTGAAATGAATGAAGGACTACTGTCATGACAGAGGCCTGGAATGGCCGGCCCCAAACTGAGGCTGGAACCAACCCGGATTTCTGGAGCATGCACTGAAATGAGGCCGAAAAAGCTACAAAATGTGGGACCGTCCGGGCGAATCGATGCAACGAAATGCGACCGGATTCGACCCGGGCGAACTAGATGAGGATGAAATGTTTTCCCATGGTAGAGCTGCGACTCGGAGAGGGCGCGACTCGCAACCGTCAACGAACGGGCTCTAGCGCATGTACTGAAATGAGGCCAACGACAACTGGGACACGTCGACCAAACCTGTGCGTTTTTTTTTTTTTTTTTTAAACGACTGGTATTGGTTCGAACGTAGTGGTGACGTGAAATGAATCCCATGACAGGGCCCGGGTTGAAATGGTAACGCACGGGCTCTGGAGCATGTACCGAAATGAGGCCAAGCTATTTGGGACACGTTTAATCGAACCTGTGTGTTTTTTTTTTTTTTGCAAACGACTGGTATCGATTCGAACGTAGTAGGTGACGTGAAATGAACCCATGACAGAGACCCGGACGGTTGGAACGAGCGGACTCTGGAGCATGTACCGAAATGAGGCCGAATACCTAGGGGCACCCCGGGACGAATCGGCGCATTTAGGTGATGCAACTGGATTCGAATCGGAGCGTAGTAAGTGACAGGTGAAATGAAGAAATGGCCTACGTGAGCCAGTTTGTGGCAGAGGCATGGGTCGTTGTGCCGCAAGATACGACTGACAACGATATGACTGCGGAACATGACGAACAAGATTATGCAACTGGTAGCTAACAAAGTATCACAGACAACCTACCGAACGACGCCCGTGAAATGAAGGGCGTGTGCGGGCAAGTGCGACATGAGTGATAACAACCCGGTATCAACCCGAACGATGTGACATTTTTTTAGGGTTTACGACACTCAAATAAAGTAGAAATGAATAGAAATGAAGGTCAATCGAGACCCCTACCTGCGGCAGTCGAGCCGGCGAGATTTGTACAAAACCGGACGGAACACGAAAACTACGAGACTTCCAAGAAGGGAGACGTTTGTCTGAATGGTAATCAAATGGTGATCAACACGAGCTGTCGGCCTAGTGACGTGGTATTGCGCACCGGAAACCGACAACCACCACAGGCGAACGGGCTGGTTAAATACCCCCCGGGCTCCTCCCATAAATTCAGGCCACCATACTGGCCTTCCTACATATATTTTTTTTAAACGCAGAATAGGTTAAAAAACGCTAATAAATGCTATTGCAAAAACGTTAAAAAACTTTGAAAGACTCACTGCAAAGCTACTGCTGTGTTTATAGCGTTATTTTAACGTTCGGTGTGCATGGAGCCTTAAGCTGGATTCACACCTATGCATTTTTTGTGCTTTTTGCATTTTGCAGATTTGCACTACAGAACGTGTTGCATAGGAAACCACGGTAAATGGACTGCAGTGCAAATCTGCAAAATGCAAAAAGCATTAAAAATGCATAGATGTGAATCCAGCCTTACACCTTATTCCTCATACCACTCTGTGCACACTTTTTGTGTTTCCAGAGTTTGGATATAGGCAACACAGCTAGGTCACCTCCCTTCTCACAGTCTGTTTTTAGAAAAAAAAAAGGAGCAGCAGCAGGCTGATTAGGTCATCGTTCTGCTGTTTCCTCCTGTCAGCACATGTGAAAGCTGGACATCTGTTTGGCTAATATTGCTGCCTCCACCTCTCAGACAGGAGACTAAATTAAACTGAATCCAAGTATTTTCATTGAAAATACGTTGACTTTTATTTTTTAAAATTGTTTACATTTTTTCTATAAATGCCTAATAGCTTTCATTTTTTTTAAGCTCCTGCCTGGAGGTCAGGTTTAAGGAGCTCGGCTTGACAATGAGCCTCTCGTAGGCCTCTCTGCTTTGCATTTGCTTGCTTTATGTACAATCTAAAAACAATAGCTAGTAAAAAAAAATAATAATCAGATTACAGTAAGGTGTATTCACAGTTTCATTAAATATTATGTGTCATAGTTCTTGAATTTTGTATAATTAGGTCTATAATCAAACTCTAAAGCTACAAGTGACCAAGCTAGAAAACATCTACTATTTAGATCTTCTACATCAGGTCAATCTGCTCACATTGGCATTCTAAGCCCACGTACACACGGTCGGAGATTTTGCCAACCAAATCAATCAGATTTTGTCCGACGGATTTAGTCCGACGGATTGTGTCCGAAACTGTTGCATACACACGGTCTGGTCAAGTTGGCGAAAAATCCGATCTTTCAGAACGTGATGATGTAATTTCGTTACGATGGGACTACATTCAGGCTAGTAGCCAATAGCTTTGATGTAGGAATTTGATCTGAGCATGCGTGGCACTTGGTCCGATCAAAATGCTCTACACATGATCGGATTAGGTCCGACCGGCCCAGTTGGTCGGGAAATATTTCCAACATGTTGGAAAATTGGGTCCGATGGAAATTCGGACGGAATCAGTCCGATGCATACCACACACAGTCGGATTATCTGACGACACGGTCCGATAAGATGCATTCCGACGGATTCTCAGACCGTGTGTACAGGGCATTAGTAATAAATTAATTGATCCAGATATATTTCAAGTTAAACCTGAAAACTTTTAATTGAAAGGATTTTATGTCCAATCCCGAAGCTAAATATAATCTGCTTTGACTTTGAGTCACTATACAGTCTATTTTTTTCCAAATGTGTTAATTTATTAAAGAAGGAAACAAACATGCATACTTCTAAATGTAGTTGTGTAATTCACAGCTCTGTGGCTTATATAGTAGAGGTGACTCATCTGTACTTACTTCTAGTTACACCTCTTCACTGCAGGAAGAGACCTGGCTGATTAGCATCACAGTGTACTCCCAGTGTTCCAGAGAATAGTACCAGGAAGGTAAAAACCAAATATCTGCACCCCATATGATGAAACTTATTGGTATGATTTTTTTTTTTTTTTTTTAAGAGAAAGCTGGGTATGAGTCAATTTTATATTACATAATTGTTTTGGTCATTAAACTACTCCTGATGGCCAAAATTGCACTCCCATACTTCAATACTTTATTGTGTGAGTAAAAATAAGCATGTTGCCGCATTTAAGGCAAAATAAAATTCATAAAAGGTGGATACTCACAAACAGCAACTCTAATAAGCCATAAAATAACAGTGTAAAAACATGTGCTATTCACCATCACGGGGTATAAGCTGATGTGTTTTGGGGGCGCACCCCCTTCCTCAGACAGCGAGGAAGGGGGTGCCCCCCAAAAAGTGTCAGCTTATACCCCATGATGGAGAATAGCATATGTTTGTACACTGTGATTTTATGGCTTATTAGAGTTGCTGTTTGTGAGTATCCGCCTTTTATGAATTTTATCATTTATTAAAAGTCATTGGTAATGCACTAGGCATTCACTCCTTCTATTTTTGTCTTTTTTTATATAGATATACTGTGGTTGAATTTATAAAGGCATATAGCAGTGGCGGGCCAAAAATGCAGGGTGCAGGGGCACCACCCCCCCCTATCCATGCGTCCAGCCCCCTAATCCACATTCGGGGGGGCCGGACGCATGGATTCCAATGGTTTTTCTTTTTTTTAAGCACGTGATTAGAGCCAGAGGCTCTAATAGGTTTCAAAAAAGGGTGGGCTTGGGGCTCAGGGAGCCCACCCAGTTGTGTGACAATAGTGAATGAATATTGAGACCCAATTTCTGTTTGACTGAAAAGGAGAAGTGATCCTATTGGCCTAGGAAGAGGAAGGAGGAGAAGCGCGGCTGCAGTGATGCTGAGGAGGAGACATAGGAGAAGCTGCCGCTCTTCACCCGGTGGGAAGCGCTGCCCCTGCCATAGATGGGGTAAGTGCAGGGCCGAATGGGGGATGGCTGTGGGTTCATTGTTTGCTGCCCCCACCCCAAAAAAAAAACAGCTGCCGTATAGGCTGTTGACTTTGCAAGGAAGAGTATCCAATCTTGCTTGCACCTGATTGGATGATGGAAGTCAACAAAGCTTATCTCATTCACTAAACTAAGGGAAAATTCACCTCCAAAAGTGAACAGCTCATTTACCTTTAGTATGTCCATACTAAGGCTTTTTTTCTCAGAGAATAGGTGCAGGCACTGCCCCTTCCGAGTCAACCCTTGTCGCCGCTCTCTACCCACTTGCATTCCACCTCCTACCTAGAGAATACAGTATAATATTTGCTAAGTAGTTTGTATGGAATCTGCTAATAAAAATGGCAGTAATATAGGTTTCCTGCAGCCAGCAACAATAGACCCCCCCCCCAGCAACAATAGACCGTTCCCAACAACAATAGACCCCCTCAGCAAATGTAAATCCCTCCCAGCAACTATCAATCCTCCCACAACAAAACACCCTATAGCAACAATAGACCCCCAACAGAAACAATAGATTTTTCAGCAGCCAGCAACACTGGACCCCTCCCTCACCAGTAGATATCTCCAATCAACAAGTAAACCCCCCTCAGGAACATAACCCCCCCCCCCCCCCCGCAATGATATATCCCCCCCCACTGCAGCAATAGCCCCTCTAGCAACAACAGATTGCCCTAATGACAATAGATCCCCCAGAAGCAAGCATCAACAATGTATCAATTCGAACGATTTGAATAAAAACAAATCAGTAAATTTGAAAACGACATAAAACCAATTCTGAATATGAATTCTATATACGAATTGAATGAATCAGCTGAATTTAACTAAACTAAATAACTAGATTAACAAATCGAAACTAAACCAAAACAAAACACGTTTTTTTTGTCATGCACATGTCTAGTAGCTTATGTACTTAATTAAGTACAGATTGCACAAAGTCCAGTTCTGTAGAGAAGGGAGGTCTCTATTCTATTTTTTTTTTATAAATTCTTTATTTTCATAATATAGTGATAGTGATACAGTCTTTCATTTCTATACACATACACATCTACATCTTATATTTAAACCAACCCGTTCATAATTTCATCGTGCTAGATTTCTCCTATTACATTACCTATTTCCTTATATTATGTATTTTTCTTTATTTTTTCCCCCCTTAACCTGGTATAGCCCTGGTTATTTATCTTTGAAGAAAAAGAAGCAAATAATAAAACAACAGAAAATAAGAAAACGAAGAGAGAGAGAAATAAATAAATAAATAATAAAAAGTTCTCCTTTAACCTCCTCCCCCTCTCCCATCCCCCTCCTCCCCCACCCCTCCCCAAGAAAGAAAAAGAAAAAAAAACGAAAACATACAGGGATCAGCATCTACTGGTTTTGTTCCCTATATAAAATATAGGGTTTCCATACTTCATGATACCTATCTTCTTGCTCTTTCAGTATCATAGTCAGATTTTCCATTTGTTGAATCTCCGATACCCTGCTCATCCATTGTGATTTGGTTGGAGCCAGCGTCGTTTTCCATAAAACTGGAATACATGCTTTTGCTGCTGTAAGCAAATGCCTTAAGAGAGATTTTTTATATTTTTCTATAGATAACGGAACATCGTGCAATAGAAAAGCCGCCGGATTTTCCCCAAGAGACACATCTGTTATTTCCTTTACTGTTTCCGATACCATCTTCCAGAAATCTTTTACCCCGGTACACTCCCAGAATATGTGTAATAAGGTTCCCTCGGCTCTCTGGCAGCGCCAGCACAAATTTGATACTTGTGGGTATATCCGGTGCAATACTTCTGGGGTCCTGTACCATCTAGACAAAATTTTGTAACCCCCTTCTTGGTATCTAGTTGCTATCGACGCCTTATGTGTGAACATGAAGATCTTATTTTTCTGTAAGTCTGAGAAAGTGACTCCCAGGTCCCTCTCCCATGCTCGTATAAAAGTTAGGTCTTGTGAAGCTTCTTGTTCCATCCGCAATACGTACATTGTTGAGAGGGAATGTTTCAGTGGTTTACTTTTTAAGCATATCTGTTCAAACTCAGATAGTGTCCTGATCACCGGTATTCTCTGCCTACTTATTCGCAAAAACGCATTTAACTGTACTCGCCTAAATGGGTCCAAGTCCTCCCTAAATTCTTGTTCGATCTCTTCCTTATACATTACATGATTATCAATTGAGAAATGTATAATCCTACTGATTCCCTTTCGTCTTAAATCCCTAAAAACCTTATCTGTTAAACCTGGCTGGAAACCCGGAGTGCCCAGTACTGGTATCATAGGGCTTGGCTGTTCTGATATCCTGGTTTTCTTAAATAGCTTTTGGACTACCTGTAGTGTGGCACCCACTGTCGGATGTCTCCGTGCTTCCTGTGGTATTTCTACATCTGAGAGCCACACTATTCCTTCCAATGGTATCGGGATTATTACTTGTTCCATATCGATCCAAGGTTTTTCTTTTTGAATTCTACACCAATCTATTACCCGTGTTAGATGTGATGCCTCATAGTAGCCTACTGGATCTGGGAATCCTACCCCTCCTCTCTCTTTAGGTAGTATCAGAATGTCCCTACGTATTCTCGCTTTTTTACCTGCCCATATAAATTTTATGAATCTTGATCTCAAATCTCTCAGATATCTTCCCGGGAGCTTTATCGGTAGAGTTTGGAACAAGTATAACAACCTCGGCATTACGTTCATTTTGATTATATTGATTCTCCCAAACCATGTAAAAACCGTTTTGTCCCACCGTTCTAGATCTAGCTTAATCTGACGTATTAATGGGATAAAGTTTAGTTCCAACAGTCTGTTCACCTTGTTTGATATTTTAGTCCCTAAATAACATATATGGGAATCCGTCCATCTAAACGCGAAATGCGCCGCTAGCTGAGATTTCATTTCATTATTCATTTCTACTCCCATCGCTTCCGATTTGCTATAATTTACTTTAAAGTTAGATATCTCTCCATATATGCGAAGCTCCAGTAACAAAGAAGGTAAAGAAATCCCTGGGGAGGTTATAAAAAACATCAGATCGTCCGCATATGCGGCCAATTTATGTTCATCATTTTTTCTTATTGAAATGCCCTGAATATCCGGGTTAGCCCGGATTGTTCTCAAAAAGGGTTCTAATGTAAGAATAAATATGATAGGGGAGAGTGGACATCCCTGACGCGTTCCATTCCTTATACAGAATGGTTCAGACATTGTCTCATTTATTTTTACCTTAGCTTTTGGGCAGGAATATAAACTATCAATCCAATTCTGTATCCCCTTTTTCAATCCTATATGCTGTAACGTTGCTCTCAGGAATGTCCAGTCGACCCTATCAAATGCTTTTTCCGCATCTGCCGATATAAGTACTAGCGGTTTTTGATAGTGTTGTGCTATATATAGAGCATCAATAACTCTCTGCGTATTTTCTCTTCCCTCCCTGCCAGGGGTAAAACCTACTTGATCTGGATGTATTAATGCTGGAATAAATGGCAAGAGTCTATTCGCTAGTATTTTTGTTAAAATCTTAAGGTCTACATTTAATAAGGAAATTGGGCGGTAACTGGCACATTGAGTTGGGTCTTTCCCTTCTTTTGCAATCACTGTTATATGAGCGATTAGTGTTTCTGGTCGCATCCTTTGCCCCTCTCGTATTGAGTTATAAGCCTCTATGAATTTTGGTGCCAATTTTTCAAAAAAGATCTTATAATAAAGTAATGTATACCCATCCGGGCCAGGGGCCTTTCCGGGTTTCATTTCTTTAATGGCTTCTGACAGTTCCTCTACAGTAATTGGTCCATCTATGTTTTCTGCTTCTTCTTCGAGAAGCTTAGGCATACCCGATGCCATTATATATTCTTTTGCCTTTTCCCCTCTAGAAGGTGACCCCACCTTTGGCCGTCGATCTTCAATTTGATATAGGGTAGTATAATAATCTCTAAATGCTTTCGCGATAGCCTGTGATGAGTTAACTAACACATCTCCTTGGGTTTTAATTCTCTCAATATAATTTCGTGCTCTCGTTTCTCTGAGCGCATTTGCCAGCACTCTGCTGGGTTTATTTCCATATTCATAATATATTTGTCTGCACCGAGTTAATTTTGCTTTTGCTTTATCCGTCAATAACAAGTTCAATTCTTCTCGTAACCTCAGTAATTTTTCTTCAGTTTGTTGCAACTGCGATTTCTTATGTACTGATTCGAGTGTCCGGATCTCTTCCAGCAGAGTATCTAGTTTAGCGCTCAGAGCCCGTTTCCTTTGTGCTCCTAAAGAGATAAGAATTCCTCTGATATAACATTTGTGTGCCTCCCATCTACATAGCGGGGTTACCTCCTCTGATTCATTTGCTATAAAAAATAGTTCCAATTCCTGGGCTATTTGGTTCTCGTACTCTGGTTCTCTCAGGAGTGTCTCATTCATCTTCCAGTTCCATTCTCGCGGGACTTTCTCTCCCCATTCCATAACACTATTGGTTGGTGCATGATCTGACAGCGTAAATGATCCTATGGACGCCTCCTTTACGCAGGTCAATGCGCTTTGGGATATACAAATATAGTCTATTCTAGTGTATGTTTTATGTTTCGCTGAGAAAAAAGTATAATCTCTTTCCTGTACATGGAGAATTCTCCATGTATCTATTAACTGCAAATCCTGTAGCATTTTCTTCACTCTGCGCAATTTCACTGCAGATAGATGAGAGACTCCCTTTGATACATCCAGAGCCGGGTCTAATGCGATATTCAGATCCCCTCCCAGCATCAAAATCCCTTCCTTATTTTGGTATACCAGATTCAAATATGCCTCCAGTACCGCAACCTGGCACTCGTTCGGTAGATACATATTCACTAGTGTTACTTTTTGTTCTTGTAGAATACCTTTAACAATCAGAAGTCGTCCTGCCTCATCAGTAATTATCTTACATTCTTTCCATGGTATTTGATTTGAAATCATAATTGATACTCCATTTGCCTTTGTAGTCTGAGCCGCGCTATGATATACTGTAGTAAATCTCCTATTTCCCAATTTTGGGATTTTATCCTTTCTAAAATGTGTCTCTTGTAGGAAAACAATTTGGGTCCTCAATCTTCCTAGTTCCGTTAACAGTCTAGTACGTTTCTCTGGGCTGTTTAACCCTTTTACGTTATAGGAAGTCAGTTTTATCCTAGTCATCTTTTATCGCTTGGCTACAACCGAATCTCAACACTGAGAATCCAAATAACTGGGAGGAGGGGAGGGGGTGATGAGGAGGGGGAAGAGAAAAAAACAGAGAGGCTGAGAAAAAAAAAAAAAGTATCCCAGGACCAGACAGACTCAAGGCCCTAGGTAATGTAAAATCTAGGCGTTAGCAGGCTCTCTGCTGCTAAGAATCTACCCGCCAATTGCCTAGTTGAAAGAAATAAAAATTTAAGACGCCTCTGGCTATCCTCCCCTAGAAGGAGAGGCGTCTAACTTATGGAAAGTGAATAAGCAAGACAGCGATCTGAGCTCTGTTAGCAATCCATATGCACCCTTTAACCTGTCATACCATCAACCCTTTTTTAATGTATCGAAATTTTTAGATATTCTATCTTTTGCATTTTAATAACCTCTTTACATCCCTATCTATCCCAGCCCCCCCCCTCCCTTCTCCTTTTCTTCTTTCCTCTTTTCCTCTCCTCCCATTGCCCCCATTACTTTGTATTTATTAGATTCCGAGGGAGAGATAATAACAAAAAGAAAAAAAAAAAAGCATATATTTATATGGGGAATACCTCCAAGCGGGTCTCTATATTATTATATTTTTCCTGCATTACTATTCATTCTTTCACTCTCTACTCTTATTTTCAGCATCTCTCTTTTTCTTTTTTTCTCCCTTTTCCCTTTCCCCTCTCCTCTCCTCCTTACCTCTCCTCCTCTCTTTCCTCCCTCTTCTCTCCATATCTCCCATGTCCCGCTACTCAGTCGGGTAAGGAGATTGGTCCCATCATCAGGGCGCTAAGAAAACTCTATTTCCCCTATACCCCCCTGCCCTCCCCCCTCAATCCGTATCCACCAGTGAATCCCTCATCTCTGTATTATACCCTTATCCTAGTGATAATATATCATATTTATTAACCTTTTATTCCCCCTACGTGACCTTCTGGTTGCAAGGGGTTGATTCAACCAGAGCAACCCCCAAAAAAAAAAAAAACACAAAAAAAAAAAAAAAAATGTTTCCCTTTAAACACCCAATCGTGTACTCATCTAATATCCAATTTTACAACATCAATCACAATTCAAAGACATACCTCTCTATGAGAGGAAGAGGAAAAAAAAAAAATAGAGAAAAAAAAAATGTTATATTTATATACCCAAAGTATATTATTATCAACCTATCTATAGTGCAATATTTTATTTTATTTATTCCTATACCTTTAATATCTCCCCCATCCCTTAAACTTTATTATACCATATTTAATTTAATTATAACACCTCTTAGTGTCTCTTATCCCACCTACCCTCCTCACCTCCCCCCTTCCCGGCACCCCTATATCTGGGTCCCACTCCCCCCCCCCCTCTTCGCCTCCTATTCGCCTCCTATTCCCCTTCATGGGATATATTCCGTTTTCTGTTTTCTGTTTTCTTCCCCCCCCCCTCAGAGGTCCCCCCCCCCCAAAAAAAAACAAAAAAAAAAAAACAAAAAAGAAAAAAATACAATAAAAAATTCCATGGATAACTAATCTCAAAAATGCATATTCCCAAACCCAGACTTAATAAAATTCTATTTATACTAGGATCCAAAAGTAGATCCTTATTACGCCTTCCTGATACTTAAACACAAAATTCATACGTATAATAAATTCTTTTTTACACTTTAACAAATCATAATACTTTAAATCTATTAATTCCCCCCCAAAAAAAAAAAAAAAAAAAAATTTTTCTTTGTAAGTTCATTTTGATTTATCTCGATCAGTCCATACTGATTTCTTCTTCCTATGATGGGCTTGGTCTAGATCTCTCCCTCTGCCATAAATTTTGTTGGGAGGGTCGTTCCAATAATTCTGTCCAATTTGGTACTTCAATAGCCTCTGCGCCCAGAAAAAAGAAAAGGTCTGGGAGTTGGGTCGCTTCCCTTAAGTTGAGGCTTTGCCCCCCCTTTTTCACTACTACTGCCAATGGGTGACCCCATTTATATGTAGCTCCTTGGCTTATCAGATAGTCTAGTAGGGGCTTTAGCATCCTTCTCCTCATTCTAGTTTGTCCACATATATCCGGATATATTTGTATTTCACTTCCTTCAAACTCTACTGTTCCCTCTTGCCAAGCCGCTCTTAGTATGTCCTCTTTTACCCTGTAAAAGTGTACCCGGCACAAAACATCTCGTGATTTAAACCGTGCAGGAACATGCATCCTGGGAATCCGATGCACCCGGTCAAGCTCAATCTGAGTGTTCGGGGGGTTATGCAGCATTTGGTTTAGGATAGTTGTCACTATATCTCTTAGGGTGTCCCCCTCGCTTCCCTCAGGGATCCCCCTAATCCGGATATTGTTCCTCCTACTTCTATTTTCTGTTTCTTCAGAATGCAGTTGTATCATAGCCATTTGCTGATGTTGTTTATTTAATTTGTCCTCCATAGCCACCAGCCTTATGTCAGTCAAATTATTTATCCTTTCTAGATTGCACACTCTACTATCAACCGCTATGATATTCTCCCGTGCCTCCTTAATTTCTTCTTTCAGTGAACCCACTATGCCAGCCAGAAGTTTTTGTATATCTTCCTTCGTTGGGAGAGCCTGAATAAGCTGTCTAATATCCGGCTCAATCCCCTGCTCCTGTGTATTACATATGGCATATGTACATACCTGCTCCTCTCCTCCTGAGGCTATAGGGGTCACCACCATATGTACCGCGCCAGCTGTCTCAGATATTGTCTCAGATAATATCTCTGATGATGTAACCGATTCTCTCCGCTGTAACTGTGATCGTAATTGCGAGGTCACCGTAGCTCCACGCTGTGTCAGCTCCACCGCCGAAGCCTGTGTCAGTACCCCCGCAATAGGCTCCTGTGTCCGCAGCATGCTGGTGTCCCCGTCTGCCGGCTGTTTAGGGTCCCGCTTTACCGCCAGGTATCGAGTGATGTATGAGCGGGTTGGAGTATGTGCTCCGGCGTTTTTCCCTCTCCTCGGCATGGGTTAGATAGGGTGTGCGTACAGGTACTGTCGGTCTCCTTAGAGGTGCAGCTGTGCTACCAAGCTCTCACGCCGCCATGCCTAGGCCACTCCCCTTCCGGTGTCCAATCCCCCGAGCCCACTGACCATCAATGTAAGGAACATCCTTCCAAGTGATTACAAATGTAATGCCGCGTACACACGACCGGACTTTCCGGCAGGTCTCTATTCTTCACATGTTTTACATGGGATTCCCAAAACACAACACATTTGCCACATTTGGCAAATGATGATGGGCTGGGTGTGTGAAGGAATGTATATATTTAAAAGGTCCATACATTTTGGATTATCACTGACCTGCTTTTGAGATCTTTTTAATAAGTTGCATTTCTACAACTATTCCATTTTGTGTTACAATAAGTGAAAAGTTGAACAGTAATTCGTCATTGCCAGGTTCTCAGAATGGGATTTGTTTATCAAGTGGCCTAAAACAAGAACAGTTAATGCTAATGCTATTTCAAAATGTATCAGATTTCATTCTCCAACATTGCAGTGGGAGAATAAAAGCGAGAAAGTAATTGGTTGCCATCATTGACCTATAGAGTTCTTACTGCCGACAGTTCAATTAAGTAGACCCATTGATTGCTGTATTTGTAAAGGAGGAATGTGATGTCTTTCATTGGTTCTTGGAAATTCATGGCTTTTGTTTTATTTTACATTATGATTGTGCATAATATGCTGCAATGTGCAGCTGTCTACAGCAACCAATGATCTATTACTAGACTTGACCACACTAAACCCAAAAATAATTGGTTGCCATTGTTTAAGGTGCTAATATATATTGGTAATAATAAATGATTCTTTCAATGTATTTATTTTAATTTCGATTCTTTCAAATTTAAGGTGCTAATATATACTGGTAATAATAAAATGATTCTTTCAATGTATTTATTTTAATTTAGATTCTTTCAATTTTAAGGTGCTAATACATACTGGTAATAATAAATGATTCTTTCAATTTATTTATTTTAATTTCGATTCTTTCAATTTTAAGGTGCTAATACATACTGGTAATAATAAAATGATTCTTTCAATGTATTTATTTTAATTTCGATTCTTTCAAGTGTAAGGTGCTAATATATACTGGTAATAATAAATGATTCTTTCAATTTATTTATTTTAATTTTGATACTTTCAATTTTAAGGTGCTAATACATACTGGTAATAATAAATGATTCATTCAATGCATTTATTTTAATCTCGATTCTTTCAAATTTAAGGTGCTAATATATACTGGTAATAATAAATGATTCTTTCAATGTATTTATTTTAATTTAGATTCTTTAAAATTTAAGGTGCTAATATATACTAGTAATAATAAATTATTCTTTCAATTTATTTATTTCAATTTTATTACTTTCAATTTTAAGGTGATAATACATACTGGTAATAATAAATGATTCATTCAATGTATTTATTTTAATTTTGATTCTTTCAAATTGAAGGTGCTAATATATACTGGTAATAATAAATGGTTCTTTCAATTCAATCTTGGGAATAGCAGGCTGTAATTGCACACAAAGATTTTACAGCAAACAGTAATATCTCCTTGTCTGAAAAACATTGGGAGAATTACAAAAGAGGCGTGTAGGCTGTATGCCTGCACCAGGTGAGGAAATGGAGCAGAATCTGCTCCTAATTAATTTCACTCTGAAATAGAAAATGGCATGGGTGGTGCACATGGATCTAAAACAGGCCTCTTTGTGAGTTCATTTGGTGCATTCCACCTGTGCAATTTTCCTGCACCAGTATAATGGCTAGTTATGTGCGATTCGTTTTGTTACAAATCAAAATTTGGTCAAAATATGTATGAATCTGAGCTTTGCATATATCCGAATCTCTGAATCACATTGGTATCAAATTGGTATCACATTGTTATCGAACAAACAAAGTCAGGTGGGAATGGGGAAATTAATTTAACTCAATAACACAAATAAATGAATATGTATTCATTCGGATTCATTTGTTTTATTTGGATGAGAGCAGTGCGGTAGTCTTTGACTCTTGGATAATCATCTGATTCTTTTTGCATTAACAGTTTTTATGTTATTATTATTTATCATTATAAAAAATGCACTACATATGAAATGGAAACCTATTGCAATAAATACAATAAGATATGCCTTACCAACCGCTCAGTGTCTACCACCCCTCTCTTACAATCCCTACACTGGCTCCCAATTACCCAGTGAATTCAATTCAAAATACTAACCACAACATACAAAGTCATTCACAAATCTGCCCCGAGCTACATCACCAATCTTGTCTCCAAATATCACCCAAATCGTCCTCTCCGCTCTTCTCAAGACCTCCTACTCTCAAGCTCTCTTGTCTCCTCCTCCCATGCTTGTATCCAGGATTTATCCAGAGCCTCTCCCATCCTCTGGAACTCCCTACTTCCACCTGTCTGGCTATCCCCTACTCTTGCTACCTTTATAATAATAATAATAATAATAATAATAATAATAATATAACATTGAAATAAAATGAGTCCTATTTATTGGGTTCTGGTTGGATGGAGGTGGATCCATCAAAATTTCCAAATCATAACATAACAAATTAATCCAAAATGAAAGCATATGGATATCCTGGCTAGATGTGAAGGGAACCCGGCCATAGAGATATATGTTGGGGGGAGTGAAAAGAGAAGGATATATGAAAGTATGTACAATCTATTGGGAATGAATAATGGGAAAATAAAGGAAGGGAAAAAGGTTATTGAAGGATGTGTTTTTTTGTCTATGTGTAAAAAAGTTTTTCAATAAAGAATATTTGATATTTAAAAAAAGCATTTGTTTCCCACAACATTTCATATCCATGATATGTGCCTTCTGTACCATGTACTTGTATGAGAAAGTAAGCTGTTCTCTTTGTATGATTCCTATATGTGAAATCCCTGGTGTTCATGCCAGTCAATCTGCTTTCTATTAAAAACTGACCACACTAGGCAGTAGGGATGGGCCAAGCACCCCGCTGTTCAGTTCGCAGCAGAACTCCTGAAGATGAGAAATGTTCTAACCCGAACAGCAAACCCCATTGAAGTCTATGAGAGCCGAGCAGGAAAAATCAAAAGTGCCCATTATGAAGGCTTATATGCAAGTAACTGGCCATTAAAGGGGTATGGGGGTCCTGGTACTGCCCTGGGGGACATGTATTAATAAAACAAAATAATAAAAAAATGATAGATTTTTCAGAAGCAGTGATTATAATGATGTTTAAAGTGCAACAATGAAAAATTCATCTACATGTTTTGCCTGGGGGGCCCCTTACTGTGCCTGTAAAGTGGTGCATTTGTAGCATATACAGAACATGCTACAGCAGAACTGACATTTCTAAAAAAAAATCCCATTTAAAATGGTTCCAATTATCGACACCCGGCTAATAAAAAAAACAAAAAACAGCCAATTAAAAAAAAAATATTACGTGGGGTTCCCCCCCCCCAAATCCATACCAGACCCTTATCCAAGCATGCAGCTTGGCAGGCCAGTATAGGAGGACGACAAGCGAGTCCCCTTCTGAATCATACCAGGCTACATGCCCTCAACATGGGGGGTTGGGTGCTTTGGGGCAGGGGGGGCTCTACGCCCCCCATCCCAAAGCACCTTGTTGTTGGGGACAAGGGCCTCTTCCCGTCAACCCTGGGCTGTGGTTGTCTGGGTCTGTGGGTGGAGGGCTTATCAGAATCTGGAAGCCCCCTTTAACAAGGGAGCCCCCAGATCCCACCCCCCTACATCATACCACTACCCATTCACCAAAAAAATAAGTCACATAAACCACAAGAGGCAGTTTTTGACAAATCTTTCATTAAAAAATAAAAAAAGAGTGTCCCGCAAAGTAATCCACTGTCAATCACGCAGCCCGGCGGATCTGAAAATTTGGAAAAAAATTAAAGCGCTCTGCCTCCATTGGAGGCTACCCGCCGTATGCGCTCTCTTCCCTTGACAGCTCTTATGACAACACATGATGTCAGGAGGGGGCGGGCCACCCAGGTAAGTCACTGAGTGGCCCGGCGCTTGCCTATATAAAAGCTGTCAAAGGTAAAAGAGCGCATACGGCAGGTAGCCTTCAATGGAGGCGGAGCTTTTCCTATCTTTTGGGTCCGTTGGGTGGTGTGATTGATGGTGGATTACATTGCAGGACACTTTTTAAATCTTTTTCTTTTTTAGTAAATTATTTGTCAAAAACTGTCTCTTGTGGTTTTTAGTTTTTTACACTTTTTTGGTGAATGGGTAGGGATTCATTCACATGAGAAGGCGGGATCTGGGGGCTTCCAGATTCCGATAAGCCCCCGCCCGCAGACTCCTAGAACCACCGCCCAGGGTTATCGGGAAGAGACCCTGTCCCCATCAACATGAGCACCTGCTGCCCCAAAGCACCCACCCCCACATGTTGACATGTTGAGCATGTGGCCTGGTATGGTTAAGGCGGGGGGGGGCGCTTGCTCATTCCCCCCAACCTGACCTGCCAGACTGCATACTCAGATAAGGGTCTGGTATAGATTTTGGGGGGAACCCCGCATTGTTTTTTTCTTTATTTCTTATCGGTCAGGTGCTGCCATTTGTAACCGCAAGTCATTTTAAATGGGATTTTTTTCTTTAGAAATGTCAGTTTTGCTGTAGCATTTTCTGTATATGCTACAAATGAGCCAATTTGCAAGCACATTAAGCCCCCCCCCCCCCCCCCCCCCCCGGCACAATTTTCAAAGGAATTTTTCATTTTTATTGTTGCCCTTTAAGCATCATTAAGTTCACTGCTCCTGAAAAAAACAATAGTTTTATTTATTTTCTTTTTATTGATACATATCCCCCAGGGCAGTACCTAGATTTTCTACCAGCACTTTTGTTTTTGTTATTCAGCTGTCAGTGGAGAAACCCATTGACAGCTGATGACTCATCGCTTATTATGGATGCCGCGGCTGGCTTCCGGACCCTTTCCTTAACAACCAGCTTACACTGCTCTCTGATTGGGCAAAGCTTGCACTGGATACACTGTGCAGCATTCAGTGTATTGCAGGGTGTTTGTTGGGGCGAACACCCTGCAAATTCAGATGTTCGGCAAATGGCCAAATTGGCAAATGTTCAGCCCAAACTCATGCTCGGGCCGAACCATTCGACCATCCCTTCTAGGCAGGCAAAAACACCATGGTCAGTTCTCTAGATATGCTGGGAACTCAGTGTACTATCCTCCAATGATCAGACTTGTCGTGACATGCCCCCACTTCACAGCTATTCACTGGGAAGCTCAGTGTAAAGCTGCTTCTCCTCTTCTCAGCTATTATGCAGCTGAGAACAGAGGGAATGTGATCACTTAGAAAAAAGGGAAAACAGGTATTTAGAATTTTTTTTATATCTATACAAAAATGTTTTGCCTTTCATTTCTATTTTAAACTGAATGGGTTGATTTACAAGGTGATCGTTTACAATCCCTTTAAAGAGGAAGTAAACCCTGATGGGTTTACTTCCTCTTTCATTCCCTCCAAAGGCAAAGCATAATGGACTACTATGCATCGCATAGTAGTCCATTATGTGTCACTTACCTGATACAGGAGCCAGTGAAGTCACCACTGTCCCCTGTAGTCCGGCACATCCATCTTCTCTGTGGGGTCTCGCAGCTCCGCCGCTGTCATTCGGTGAAGCCGCGATGACCTCACTCCCGCGCATGTGGACGGGAGCCAACACGTTGTGGATGACGCGCTCAGTGCGCCTGCGCGCCGCTGTATACGGCGCATGCACCGTAGACAGCGGTGCCTGTCTTCGGGCAAATATCTCCTAAACCGTATAAGTTTAGGAGATATTTCTTGGACCTACAGGTAAGCCTTAATCTAGGCTTACCTGTAGGTCAAAATGTGTTGTAAGGGTTTACAACAACTTTAATTTCAGATGCACACAATTTCAGTCAATATCATCCAATCAGCTCATTCAATTTCTCTTTGTGTGTTGGAAGACTCAGGGAAGACTCAGAGTGCATAAGTAATCTCATGAAATAACAATTTAACACATTAAAACAAATAAAGTCAATCTTTTGAAATAACAAAAGAATAACAGAACTTCTGAAAATATGGAATGAATATATACTCTCCTGAAATAACGAAAACATTCTGAAAACAAATCATTCTAACATAATGAATATGTTGAAACAAAATGATTTACTTAACGAATAAAATTGACACAAAACAAATTTTTCTGTTGTGCACATCTGGCAAGCTTTGTTAATTTTTTGATTTGGGTCAGTTTGCTAAAGGAGACTGTTCACATAGCAAAGTAAATGTTCACATTTTAAAGTGAATGTCAGTTAATTTGTGTTCAATTCAAATACCCAATAATGACCAAAGAAAAATTATAAAACAGGGCTGTCTCTATCTCATGATTGGATATTCAAAGTAAACACAGATTTATATTTTTCACTTACATGCACTCTGCAAGTTGAACAACCTCTACCCCTTTAGAGGTTTAACTACCCTGGTGATGTGAGAATGACCCATAACTCTCAGTGACACATCTTCCTGTCTTTTGCTATGAAAAAAAACATAATCCTATTCTGCCTCTAATATTAATACAGTAGGTTTGTACTTCTGAAGGTTTTTGACACTCAAAACAGTTGTAGCATTCATAGTTCTTGTTTTCAGTTGTTTTCAATTTATGCCTTGTACGCACTGACTTTTTCAACAGCAAATGTCTGACGGAAGGAATCCGTCGGACAATTCGAACATGTGTGGGCTTCATCGGACCTTTGCTGTCGAAAATCAGAGTTCAGATTCAGAACATGTTTCAAATGTTTCCGACGGACTCAAGTCCGGTAAAAAAATAATTTTGTCTGTATGCTAGTCCGACGGACGAAGACCGACGCTATGGCAGCTATTGGCTACTGGCTATGAACTTCCTTATTCTAGTCCTGTCATTCGTCATCACGTTTGAATCCGTTGGACTTTGGTGTGATTGTGTGTGGCTAAGTCTGTTCATTCGGAAAGTCCTTCGGAACTCTGCCGAAAGTCCGTCGGGAATACCGTTGGACCTAGTCTGCTGGAAAGTCCGGTCATGTGTACACGGCATGACTCTATAATCCTTAGTATTGTCAGCAATGCAAGTAGGAAAGCCTAACCAAACCAGTGTACCCAAGAAATTAATCAACACACGAGGATACTTAAATGTTGTTTTTATATTCTAGAAATGTAATGATCGCAGAAATAAAGCAGCTTACAGCAATGGCACCACATATGTGGCAGATCATACTCTTCTCCGAGTAGAAAAGCAAAGCACTTTTTCAGTAGACATATAACATGAGTTTACAGACTACAGAGCACTATATATGCTAACATTGCTGCAAGATCTTGTAGGAATTGCAGAGATTTTTAGCAACATCGTAGATCTTCTGTAAAACAACCTTTACTGGGACAGACAAAATGTCCCTCCTCTTTGTGTTTAAGTATTTAATATTGAGAACTCAACACCAATGATTAACTATCCTAAGTTTTAGGGTTCACGCATATTTTATTTTCACAAAAAAAAATTACAAATGTCTATCTATTCTACAATACACTTAAAATGTATCTAAAGACAAAAGTTTTTTTTTGCGTAGATTGAAGAAGTGTTAGACCCTGTGTCTTTTTTTTACTCTCTGTGAATCCACAGGGAGATTCATGTTCTGTATTTGTCCTGGTCACTGGATAGAAATTGATTGGAAACCCGAAATATTTCATTTGTCACCACAACGTGAAAAGAAATCTTCCAACTGAGATCCCGTAACATATGTTTAGGTTGAGAACTCAGCTCACTTTGCAGAGATTTCATCTCACAGGCTGGGTTGGGGAGACTCCTTCACTTGGAACAGAAATATTTATCAACAAAACTCCTCAAGAAAGCAATGAAAATAAATTAATTCCACCTTTTCAGACTACTGGGACATTGTATGAGTCTGTCTCCTAGACTGTTGTAGACTGTTGCCAGATAGTCTGAGGTGAGGTGAGGTTTGTTATGTGTTTATTGTTAAGTATGTTAATCCCATTGTGTGCATTCCCATTGATAATTGAGTCACCTATTGTTTCTGTCTGTTGGCTAATTTGGCTAACTTTTGGAGGTCCCTACATGATGGGATTAGCTTTGTGTTAGCTCTACCATGTTATCCAAACCTGTATTTCTGTTCAATAAACAGTCATAACTTTGGATTTTACCTCAGCATCTTGCCTGTGTATGATGCTTTGGGGTAAAAGGCTGGTACTAGCTCTCGGTCTGCTGGAACAGTTTAAAGGGCAAGCGGGTGCCAAGCAGTTCTGTCACAACATATATATATATATATATATATATATATATATATATATATATATATATATATATAATATACTATACTATACTATACTATATAGACTATTGGACTATTGACAAGGGTCTTAGCCATTCTCTATTATCCTAGAGATAGCAGAGTTATGCTTTAATAAGAAAATTGCTGTAGGATTTGTGAAGACTAATTATGCATCTCAGGGAGAGAGGGGTGGCTAAACATAAAGATTCATCGGACCATATCATTCTAAAGGTCTGTTGAAATGCACTTTAGAGAAAACCTATGCACCTTTCATAACATTTTCAATTGGTCTAACCACAGTGCAATCTAAAAATATACAGATTTTCATATTATTATATTTTTTCATACTATTTTAATACAGTATTAGTATATAGTTGTTGATTTTTTTTTAAACATATTTTAATACATTTGGAGGTTGCTATAACACACACCTGTTTCCTCCAGCTTTTTATAACGGAGGCCAAAGGTTTTGTCTGTATCTGCATTTTTACTGATTTCAGAGTGAACAAATGAACATCATTTTTTGCACAAGGGAGTGAGATTTGTACTGAGAACATATGAGCATTGGAATTACACTTAGAAAGCTCATACAAAATCACTTGGCAGCAGAAAAGAATTTCGTCATGAAAGGTTTTGCATGAATAAGAAGGAAAATCATTATGTAAATACCTAGCACATTTTGCTGCTCCATCTTTCCAGGAAAATAACAGGAAGCACTGACTTAACACATCAGAATACCATTATATAATGCTGTTCTTCTGCTTTACTAAGTAATCCTATTTTTTGGAGAGCACGTAGATTTTGCAAGATAGTGAAGTGGATCAAACAAGGTATATCAACACTAATATATGTAATATGGGCAAATGAGGTGCCTGAAAGACTACGCGACTGGATAGGTATTCGGCCCAATATTTTCTGCTTTTCCTGAAGCAGAAATATTGTTAAGATATCTAGTTAAGATGTACAGTAGATAAAGACATTTTATTTTTAGCTTTTTTCATGTCTGTGTTCTTTTGTGGATTTTCCTTCTTTCAATGTCCCAGAAAAGATACACTAAGGCAACCCATACATTGGTAATTTTTTTTCCTTCAACCAGTGGGTTAAAATAAAAAAAATAAAAAAAATTGACTTGATTCCCCTATCCACACATTTGCAGTGGATTGGGAAATCCTCCCTACTGAGCCTGTATATTCTGACAGTGGAGAGGCTTCCCCGCTGTCAGAATACACTGATCGACTCTATGGAACTGCACTTGCTAATGCCTAATCTAGGCAGGGAGCCACTGTCATGTGAAAGTCAACATTAGGGCGATAATTCAAACTTAGAAGATGGTAGCACTTACTCGTAATCCATAAGACCATACTTCTTACACTAATGACACTAAGCACTTCGGACACTACTTCTGTTAGAGAACACCACTCCAAAGGTTTCAAGCATTTCTGAGCCGGTACCGCAGAACTTGTACAGGTCTTCATAAAAGCAGCAGTTCTGTCACCTAAATTCCAGTGACAATGTTCTGAATGTTGCTACTGGACACAGAAAACACACTTCTCCATCACTTTGTAACTCCATGCTTGTTCTCCTTCCTGGGGCCCCTCTTTAACTCTCTCTCTTCCGTGACTCCTAGTTGAGTCCATAGGTACTCTATGCCATGGGATCAGTCTCAGTATGGAGACTAGTAAAGGAGACAAATTTAACACCCCTGCACTGCCAGGGTATTTGTCGCCTTTGGCATGTCACCCATTTCCTGGCTGGCTGTGTGATTTTGCAAGTAACACAAATATGGTAGTCTTTAGCAATGGCACTCTAGCTTCCTCTGGACAGCATTCTGCTCATTAGACCTCTGTACTGTAGCTCCTCTAACTTCAGTCCCCTTGTTGTAAGCCCTGTTCTTTTGATACACCATGCATGCATCCCTTTAGAGACTAGAGACCAGACAATTACAGTACATTAACAAAAAATATCTTTTACTGAAGTAGTTGCAGGTAACAGGTAACAGTTCTCAAACATATCTTCCACATGCTTTTCTATACAAAGTTCTCTAGTGCCCCAAGAAGTGGCTGTACCTTAGGGGGGTGGCAAAGTCCATAAAGAGTCCTTTCAGACAGAAAATCCAGAAGCAATCCCTTCAAGTCCAGGATTTGGTAATTATCAACAAAAGGCAGTAAGTCTATAACTGGCAGCCATATGTCCATAAAGATCCATTGGCTCCAGACCCCACTGGAAACCGCAACTGGGCTAAAAATCCCCCCCCCCACCCCAAGGGGTGATCCACTGTGGCAGAGTTACAGCTCCATATTGGAAGTTGTATGACCTGCAGGAGGAGGTAGCCTTAGCTTAGTAGATGAACAGAAGCTCTGCTGCCTTCCATCAGCCAATCATGTGCAAGTAAAAATGTTTTTTTCCTTCATGTGCTTGGGTATTGTTTGTAAAGTGAAACTTTACTTCATTTACTAAGCTCTGGAGTAACTGCACTTAGCAAAGTGCACAGTCTATTTGCCTTTAGTAAATCAACCCTATTGCAACAATTTGCACCTGGTTGACCCACTTAACTTGAGGGCATGAATACAGCAAGAAAAAATAATCCTTCAGAACCCTCTTGAAAGCATCTGACCTGCTTACACACTGATTGTGCTGGGGAAATCCAATAGGGTGATTGTACAGAAGTCAATCAGTAGATCAAATTCTGTACAACCACAGTGTTCATACATTGGCAGCTTTAGTAAGAGGAGATCTTTCCAAAGGGAAAATTCTCTCTTGGACAGTTGCGACAGAACAGGTGTCCCCACTAAAAAAATCCTCAATAATCAATAATGCAATCAAATAAAAAACACTGAAATTTGCTCAGTTGCAGAATTGTCACTGTCATTAGATTTAGGGTTTGATGACGAATTTCCCCACAAATCACTATCGCTCAATTCTGCAAGTGATTCTAATTTATTATCGCTATTTTCTAGCTGGTCTAAAACCACTTTTGACATAAAGGGACACTTTTTGGTTGCTATGGACAATCTCCAAATTCCAGACAGAAAAAACAGTATTTATAATATAAAAGTGCATGCAGGGCACTGGACAGACCACTAGGGACAAAGGGGATGTGTAATTTTTTTTATACAGTATTGTAATCTGTAAGATTACAGTGTACCATATATGTACTGTGTTTTTACTTTTTTGAATTTGGCACCATTCTCCGCCTCCGTGCATTACAACACTCGCAGGGAATGGAGCTCAGCGGAACTCGACACTGTGTGAATCGAGCGTGGCGATATCGCAGGACCCAGGGGACAAAGTAAGTAACTTTCCCTGTATCCTGGGATGCGATCCTGAGTCTGGCTCGGGGTTACTGCTAATGGTACTGAAATTCCACTCCGAGCCAGACTCGGGAATACTGCCAGGGAGGTTAAAGCAGTGGTGGCTGGTGGGTTTTTCTTTGGAGGGCAGTAAACAAACAACCACCCCCCCCCTCCCAGGCAGCCAGTGGTGCGGCACTACCCACCTCCCCCCATCTGCCAGTCAGTCTGGCACTTACCCCATCTAGGTGGCAGGCAGTGGATTGCAGGCAGCGGCTCCTGTGTCCTTAGCACAGCAGGTGGCGGGCTGGGAGCAGCGGCTCCAGAGGTCCTCAGTGTGGCGGGTGGCTGGCAGCAGCGGCTCCGGTGTCCTCAGTGCAGAGGGGGTGGTTGGCAGCAGCAGCTCCGGTATCCTCAGTGCGGTGGCGGGCTGGCAGTAGCAGCTCCAGTGTCCTCAGCATGGAAAGAAAAAACTAAATAATGTGTGGTTGCACCTGATTAGATGATTGAAGTCAGAACTGCTTCACCTCATTCACCAAGCAAAGGAAAAATTCTCTAGTAATGTTAACACCTATCTGTCTTTAATAAATCAACCCCTATGTATCCTAAGGAATCCAAAGGAATATATTGTATGTATTCATGATAACTGAATAGTAAATGTATTTACATTAAATATGCAATTTCCATGCAACTTAATACCTGAGAAGCAGCTGTAGATGACAAGTCTATCCAGGCAACTAATTCAAATCCATCAGATCACAGGAAGATCTAGTGGAAAACTAGTGAAGCTAAAAAAGTTCACTTATTTCACTTTTAAATGCTTAACATGATTCTAAAGCCTCATGATTTTTCACCTTAATGCATTCTATGCATTATATTCTCTCTCTCTATATATACACACATGTATATATATATATATATATATATATATATATATATATATATATATATATATATATATCTGCATGTATGTATGTATGTATGTATGTATGTATGTATCTATCTATCTATCTATATATCTATATATATATATATATATATATATATATATATATATATATATATATATATATATATATATATATATATATATATATATATATATATATATATATATATATATATATATAAATAAAATTAAACTATACAGGTTATATTGTAGTTGAATGGTATTAAACATTACCTTATGTTTTTAACCACTTCAATACCAGGCACTTTCCCCCCTTCCTGCCCTTCCTGCCCAAGACAATTTTCAGCTTTCAGCGCTGTCACACTTTGAATGACAATTGCACAGTCATGCAATGCTGTACCCAAACTACATTTTTATAATTTTTTTCCCACAAATAGAGATTTATTTTGGTGGTATTTGATCACCTCTGCGTTTTTTAATTTCTATATATATTATAAACAAAAAAAACGACAAAAAAAAACTGATGGGCACAGATAGGCGGCACGGATGGGCACTGATAGGCACAGATAGGCACAGATAGGTGGCACTGGATAGGCAGCACTGATGAGAAGATACTGACAGGCATTAATGAGTGACATCTGAAGAGCACTGACAGATATTACTGATGGGGCATTGATTAGCCCTTTTCTGGGCACTGACTGGCATTGTTGTGGGCACTGCCACTTTTATGGTCATTGGCAGGTGTTATTTCTGGGGCACAGGCTGACAGATGATGGGCACTTATTGGCAACTGATGGACCCATCTGATGGGGGCTGTACTGATAATCTGATAATCAATGTGCTGATTATCAGCACAGACCTCCCCTCTGACAGGGAGAGACGTTTATCGGAAAGCCATTTACCGGACCTTCCTGGTTCATGCGATGATCAGCTGTGATTCAGCTGTGATCACAGCTGATAACATGGTAAGAAGCCTCTGTCAAAGGCCCCATACCACCATCGGAGTTATGGTTTGTCAGACTGACACACAGCACCTATGGTCTCCGCGCTGAGTGCGCCCCGGGGGTGCTCGCCAGCTCGTTATTCTGATCACGTCATATGGTAGGTGGTTAATCTACAGCTCTATAATTCAAAATGCAATGCAATATGGCAACCTGGAGGCATTCTGTACACAGATGGTGTACACAACGCCCTAAAGATATGTAATTTCCTGCTTCTGTGATTCTGATTTTCCCACAAGTCTGCACTAAGATACAAGTCAAATTTTGGACATCCCATGTAACAAAATGTTATTTTGGTGCTGTGATGGATCTCAGATACACCCGCTGAGCATCTCCACCAGACCTGTGTCTCCTGTCCTGCAAACGCACCCGCAGCCTGCAGGCTCGCCATAACCAGCCCTTAACCCCTCAATCATGAGACAAGCCACACAGGTGTTAAGGGTTAAACATCCAGAGCATAAACTGTTTATTAAGTATCAAACATACACTTTTAAATACAGTTAGGTACACTCCTCTTAGCCTTGTCATAGAGGGGGTAGGGGACAAGTAAGAATCAATGGAAACTCCAAACTTGTATATTCAAATAACTACAGTTAAAACACATGAAGAGATTATGATATTTATGATAAGCAGGCAGCCCCTCCTTACACATCCCCTGCTGAGAGGTGTCTCCAGACCTTTGCCTTGACCCAACACAATTAAACACAGCAATAGGGATGAGCCGAACACCCCCCGGTTCGGTTCGCACCAGAACTTTCGAACGGACCCCACGTTCGTTACGAACGTTAGAACCCCATTGAAGTCTATGGGACTCGAACGTTCGAAATGGAAAGTGCTAATTTTAACGGCTAATATGCAAGATACTGTCCTAAAAAGGGTTTGGGGACCTGGCTCCTGCCCCAGGGGACATGGGTCAATGCAAAAAAAAGTTTTAAAAACGGCCGTTTTGGCGGGAGCACTGATTTTAATGACGATTAAAGTGAAAAAAAAAAGTGAAATATTCCTTTAAATATGGTGCCTGGGGGGTGTCTGTAGTATGCCTGTGAAGTGTCACGTGTTTCCTGTGTTTAGAACAGTCCCTGCACAAAATGACATTAAACGGAAATAACACCATTTAAAACTGCTTGCGGTTTTAATGTTATATCTGGTTCCTGTAATATGGTTGAAAATCATTGAGAAAAATGGCATGGGTAGCCCTCCCTGCCCATTACCAGCCTATTTGGGTCTTGTACGCATATTAAGGGGAACCCTGTACCCATATTAAAAAAAGGAAATGCGTGTGGCCCCCAGGCCCTATATACTCAGAACAGCAGTATACAGGCGGTGCAAACAAGACAGGGACTGTGTAGGTTTGTTGTGTTAAGTTGAATCTGTTTGTAATTTTCAACTGGTACATTTTTAAAGTGTAGCTCCAGTCAAAAAAACTATTTTTAAGCTTTTTGGAAAACATAGGGAAGGGTTATCACCCCTGTATAATTTGTTTTGTCGTCCATCTTTTTTCATCTCACTTGCTGCTGTCTGATGTTTGTAAGTTGGATGTTTGAAAGTAGGGGCCTGCCCTATATGCTCTGCAGAAATGGCGGAACAAGGTGTTGGTTTTGCCACAACATTGTAAGCCCTCAAAGTGACTCTTGGTGGGCGCTGGAGCGCCCTGCTGTGAACGATTATATCAAGAATTGTAATTACATGCCATTGTTGAACAGTGGTAGAAAAATTGACCTTTGGTGGTTGTGGTGCTGGTGCCACAACACTATAAGTCCTCACCGTTACTCTGGGTGGGCACAGGAAGGGGCCCTCCTGTGAAATATTATATCAAGAATTGTAATTACATGTCCCTGTTAAACAGGGGCAGAAAAATTTGGCCTAAGGCACTGCTGCTGGTGCCACCACACTGCAACCTCTGCCATATACTCTAGTTTTTTTGCTGGAATTAGCCCTGCTGCAAAGCATTGCATCAAAAATTGTACTTAAACGCCCCTGTTAAACAGGGGCAGAAAAATTGGGCTGAGGTGAATATCGCGGTGTATACTGCGGTCAGGGCACGCAGACAATAACCAGAAAACAGCAGAGATAAAGGGGTATATACAGATGTATACTGTGCTGTGCTGGAGGCACACACAACTTCCAATAACTCCTGCAGATGGCAATTGGGCTCAAATAGAGAACAGCTATGTAGGTGGATTATAGCAGTATGTACTGGGTACAGAGCACGCAGACAGCACGCACTATCTCCTAACACTACTGACTGCAAGCTCTATTATTAAAGATAGATCACTAGCTATATAGGTGAGGTGAATATAGTGGTGTATACTGCGGTCAGGGCACAGACAATAACCACTACACAAGAGCAAGATAGGAAATCAGCCAAAAACGATCGGTGTGTAACTGTGTTGAAGGTACACAGAACACCGACTGCTTCAGATGCCAACACACTACACGAGGCCGCCTCAAAGGCGGCCTTATATAGTGTGGGGCGTGCACTACACAGCCTGAGCTATGATTGGCCACAGGCATCCTGCCTGTGGCCAATCATGGCTCTCCTCGCTGCTGGCACTGCGATTGGCCAAGCATGCAGGGTCACAGTGCATGCTTGGCCAATCATGAGCCAGCAATGCACTGCGCCATCGCAGTGCATTGTGGGCCGTGCGCGCCACACGAATTTTGACGCGAACGGACCAAGAGTTCGGATTTCGCCGAACGGACGAACAGCCAATTTTTCGAGTCGAATGTACGTTCGACTCGAACACGAAGCTCATCCCTACACAGCAACAAGGTGGTGGGGAGAAGGGATGTAGCATTACATTACATTATCTCAGTGCCATTTTGTGCCAAAGTCTCATAGCCCCATGCTTTGGGAATACTGCCATCTTGTATATGTCTTTATCAGCTAAAAGTACATTGTGGAATAAAAGTATATATTTAGTCCAGCCGGGCCAATAGATATAAGTAGCCAGAAACTACTCCACAAGCCCAGCCACAGATACCGCGTTCACCCGGTTCCGATGAACCGGCGACCGCGGACACAAATTTCTGGAGGTGGCATCTTCTCCAGGTGGTGGGAGACTACAAATTCCCCCTCCAAATCTCACGTTCTCTGCTGGGCCATAGTCTGTGGGTAGGAGGCAAGCCCACAGCCCCTTCCAAAACACACAGTGACAGTGGGTTCTGTCACAGGTGCAATACTCCCAAAGGGAAATTACATCTAAAGGGATGCTGGCCCTGCCACTTTCTTCATTAGAACTCTGCACGTGCAGCATCTGATTGATAATCATAAAATGACTCCCATTCACATTAATTTTGCACATGAACACAGAGAAACAAATATCCATTTATTTTTATAACAAAAGGTAGGAATCTGCAACAAAGTTTGTTAAAATCCCTGCAATGTACATAGATCACCCAGAGGGGAAATTTTTTCACTACAGCGTTGAGTTGCTCTTTAACCCGCTTGCCGACTGCCTCATGCTGATATACATAGGCAGAAGGGCTCGTACAAGCAAACTAACGTACCTGTACAAGTATATCAAATATCCCCGTGCTACTATAGTGAAAGTAAACAACAAATTAATTATTGGTTGCAGCAAACCACCGACAGAGGTGCAAACCCCCCCTCAAAGTGGATACAAAAAAATCAATATATGGTGATGCACTCCAAAAATTATACTAAGCATACACATTATTAATCAATAATGCATTAAAGTAATAAAGTGCACTTGTGCCGTAAACAAGCATATTAGTGGAGCCTACACAAATATAAAGTGCATATGTGCCACAAAAGTGCAAAAGCTTATACAATAAAAGTGCACAGGCTTATACAATAAATGGGTGATCCACATGGGAGCAAGTGGAAATTAGCAAATAAAGTGCATCTGTGTCAAAACATACTGAAAAAGCATATGTTATAAATAAAATTCACATTAAAGTGCATACGTGCCACACATATAAATCTGTGAAAGCGTCCACTCAAATTAATCACGGTGCTAAAAAAATTACGGTGCCAAAAAACAACACAGATAAAACAGTCTGTGAATCCACAATGTGCCACTGGAAGGTTACAAGTCTGTGAATAGTGTTAGATGCCACAACTAGTGCCAAAAGGGGTCTTGGAACTTCACAGTGCCCACAGACGTTTAGGTGCAATGGCTCCTTACCTTACTGCTGTAAGATAAACAGCGTAAGTGTATCCAACATACTGCGCTTAATGGAGGATATATATAAGGCTCAGCAGAAATTCCAAAAAAATGCTCCAGCGATAGGGTATCATAGGAGAAATAAAAGGGCTCCAAACGGTGAAGTACCGTATATACTCGAGTATAAGCCGAGATTTTCAGCCTCTTTTTTGAGGCTGAAAGTGCCCCCCTCGGCTTATACTCGAGTCATCGCTGTCTGCCTGCTCGATCAGCGTGTCGAGCAGACAGACAGCGGACATTCTACCATTCAAACGCCGCGCCTCCGCCTCCGCCTTCGCCTGTGATAGGCGGAACACTGAATTTCCCAGCAGCCTGTGTTCCGCCTATCACGGACATCGTCTCATCCTCGTACTACGGACGAGGATGAGACGATGTCCGTGATAGGCGGAACACAGGCTGCTGGGAAATTCAGTGTTCCGCCTATCACAGGCGAAGGCGGAGGCGGAGGCGCGGCGTTTGAATGGTAGAATGTCCGCCGAGGCGCCGACGAAGAGCGGCGATCCTGGCAAGGCACGGGACGGAGGCAAGGCAAGGCACGGCACGGGACGGGACGGAGGCAAGGCACGACATGGGACGGAGGCAAGGCACGGCACGGGACAGAGGCAAGGAGGCAAGGCACGGGACGGAGGCAAGGAGGCAAGGCACGGGACACAGGCTCGGGACACAGGTAGGCTGGACACACACACACACACACACACACACACACACACACACACACACAGGGATGGATGGATACACACACACACAGGGATGGATGGATGGATGGAGACACACACACACAGGGATGGATGGATGGAGACACACACACACAGGGATGGATGGATGGATGGAGACACACACACACAGGGATGGATGGATGGATGGACACACACACACACAGGGATGGATGGATGGATGGACACACACACACACAGGGATGGATGGACGGACACACAGGGATGGACGGACACACACACAGGGATGGACGGACACACACACAGGGATGGACGGACACACAGGGATGGACGGACACACAGGGATGGACGGACACACACACAGGGATGGACAGGCATGTCTCACCCTCGGCTTATACACGAGTCAATAAGTTTGCCAGTTTTTTTGGGGGTAAATTGGGGGCCTCGGCTTATATTCGGGTCGGCCTATACTCGAGTATATACGGTATGTAAAACTGATTTGCAAATTTTATTAAAATTCCCTGATGAAGTCACGTGATTGAGTGACGATACACGCAGGAATACAGAGTGATACTCGGACACCAGAAGTGACGTCCAGAGCACGAGCGCACTGCTCGTTTTCTTTCGTATGCTTGCTTTGTTGTGATATGTGAGTACCCAGTTTATTTTTAATAAAATGTGCAAATCAGTTTTACATACTTCACCGTTTGGAGCCCTTTTATTTTTCCTATGATACTCTATCGCTGGAGCATTTTTTGCAAATGTTATTAAAAATAAACTGGGTACTCACATATAACAACAAAGCAAGCTTACGAAACAAAACAACATTTCACAAATCAACACAGATCTCGTTTACACAATAGCAGAATTAACACAAACAACAATGGGGATCTAATGACACTTAGATCCCATACTAGACTTATTTACAATAAACACATTCTAGCAGACAACATCAGCACCTACTATGAGCCTCAACATTATGAAGGCCATCACTATAATATGGCATATACCGGGTTCCCAGAGTCTGTGTTTTGCGGGGACATGGACTTGAATCCAAAGTAGCACCACCTCGAGGGTCCCCAGGCATAGAGCTCACAAAGAACACCGTTCCCCCAGATTCCAGGGCCCCTTATTCGGTCGGCAAGAGGCTCACATTCAGTCCCATCCAAAAGCCTCTGTCCGGACTAGGTCTGTCACACTATCATTTAGATCCCATTCACACCTGAGCATTTTGTAGCTTGAAGCCACAAAACGCTAGAGGGGAAAAAATCTATTATTCTCAATGGAGATGGTTCACATCTCCACTTCATGTCGCCTGAAGCTGAACGCCTGAAGCTCAAATAAGTTCCGGACCCTGTTGTGTTGCTCGAATTGAGCAGATTTGGGTGTTTTTCTTCTTTTAACATTGGTGACCTTTTGCCCGCCACAAAAAACGCCGCAAAATCGCAGTAAATTCACGCGATTTTCTGCTTGAAAACGCTACTCTCAGGTGTGAATGCTGCCTAAAGCTTTAATAATTTTTTTCAAGTTTGTAAACTGTTGTTTTGTTTTTAAGTATACAATGTTTGCTTTATAAAATAAACTTTTATTGCATGACAAAGGATTATGAAATCCCCATGGGTTAGCTAAAGTGAAAGCACCAAAATGAAACTTGCTCTTGTAAAGGCCTGAAATCAGTCTCACAAAGCAGAAATCTAAATTGATTATATTTATACCAGACATGTACTGTATACAGGGTCATTTGATGAGAAACAGCAACAGGACAATTTGAATGTGAACTATTTCTGTTTATATAACATAAAGGTTACCTAACTACTTTTATTTGCATTAGTCTCAATGCTTTGCTGACAATACACAAGGTCAAGATATATATAAGAAAACATTAGTTAGTCTTGTAGATGAAGGAAACTAAAATAGACTATGCTGCATAAACTTTGAAAAAAATATATATTTTTAACATTGTTTCACTTTAGAGCAGTTCTTTTTTTCCCCCTGGCCTGGGTTTACAAGTCATCCAGCATGTAGGATGTGTCCACTGAGTAAGTTTAAGTTAAAATTGTATATCTGACTGCACTTCTTAAAATATATTGGCTATGCTCTAATTTTAGGCTATAGATATTATTAGTAGTTCTACTCCAGGTTAATCTGTTAATTCAGCATCTTGTTTTGCAGTTGCAGAGCATTTTCGATTTTTTTAACAAGAGAAAAAATATAATAGAAGCCAGGCCATTTTTAAATTTCAAAACCTAATACCACAACAATGTGACATTTCACCTGAAGCTAGAAGATTTCATATCCGTATGGATGTCCCTGGCTGTTTTTCCTAGTATGCAAATTTCTTGTCCTGCTTGATTAATTAGTATGCTACTTTATAAGAACACAACATGATAAATTACACCTAGGTTTGCCAACAATGTGTAAGAAACAACACTGAAAACTGTGACTAGAATCTTGAATATAAGTCTTGCTGTGTTTATTGTGTTTAGCAAGGTTAGGATAGTACAACACAGTTCCTCAAGGTAAATTCAATTTGGGTTATAGGATTTCAAATAGAAAGGGATGTGACATTATGCACATGAGCCAGTGGTTCTAATTAAAATTCTATTACAAATTTCATGGCCTCATTTGTCCAGTCATACCCTGTCTTCATATTCAATTGAATCATAAAGTGGCCCAAGAACCAGGAACATTGTGAGGAATTAAATACTATTTAATGTATGAGGTGTGTCCAGAAAGTAATGAGAATGATATTTTAAAAATGATTTTATTGAAAAATTTTACAATTGAACGTTATGAGTGTATACAACGCTCTCAGCGATTTTTCCATTCTTCATGGCATCCCTGGAAGTCGTTAAGTGGGATGGAGTTCAGAGCCTGTGTAGTGGCTTTTTGGGCATTATCCACATTATCAAAATGGTGTCCTTTCTCATGTTCAAATCCTGAGTCACGATTTCATGAACAATTTACTTGGTTTTCTCCTTTCCTCTGCAACCATTCTGATAGTTAGCTGTTGGTCACGGTTGAGAACAGACCTCACTGCATCCACATTCTGTTCCGTTTTTGAATAACAGCTCACTATCAGAATCCCTATCAAAATCACTTGGGGGGCATTGTGTACACTCACAAGGTGCATACTTTGTAGGAGACAATATTCAATTGTACATTTTTCCAATAAAATCATTTTTGAAATATCATTCTTATTTACTTTCACGATTACACACTTCATATAATCTAGAGTTTTCTGAGCAAGGGTGCAGAGTTTTTAACCACTTGCTGCCCGCCATATAGCAGAATGATGGCGGCAAAGTGGTTGCGATATCCTGACCGGACGTCGATCGGCTTTTCCTCACTTACGTCTGACAGTGTAGCATGACCACGCAATTGTCATTTAAACAGCCACAGCGCAGAAAGCTGAAAATTGGCCTGGGCAGGAAGGTGCGAAAGTGCCCTGTATTGAAGTGGTTAATGACCTTGGCACCCTCAAAAAATAGAAAAAAAATATATGGTATTTGCAGGATACTGCAGTGGTTGGTACCACTGCACAAGTATGACAATGAGACATGGATGACCCTAGCCTTCAAAGCCATAGTCCTTGTACCCAAGATAATATCCTTAACCACTTACAGACCGGACCATTTTGCTGGTCAAAGACCAGACCACTTTTTGCGATTCGGCACTGCGTTGCTTTAACTGACAATTGCGCGGTCGTGCGACGTGGCTCCCATGCAAAAACGTCCTTTTTTTCCCACAAATGGAGCTTTCTTTTGGTGGTATTTGATCACCCCTGCGGTTTTTATTTTTTGCGCTATAAACAAAAGTAGAGCGGCAATTTTGAAAAAAACACATTATTTTTTACTTTTTGTTATAATAAATATCCCCCAAAAAAATATATATAAAAAAATTTTTCCCTCAGTTTAGGCCGATACGTATTCTTCTACATATTTTTGGTAAAAAAAAATCACAATAAGCGATTATTGATTGGTTTTTACAAAAGTTATAGCGTTTACAAAATAGGGATAGTTTTATGGCATTTTTATTAATAATTTTTTATTATTTTTTTTTTTACTAGTAATGGCGGCAATCAGCGATTTTTATTGTGACTGCGACATTGCAGCAGACACATCAGGCATTTTTGACACATTTTTGGGACCATTGTCATTTATACAGTAATCACTGCTATATAAATGCAGTGATTCCTGTGTAAATGACACTGGCAGTGAAGGGGTTAACCAGTGGGTGGCAGTTTAGGGGTTAAGTGTTCCTAGGGGTGTGTTACTAACTGTGAGGGGTTGGGCTTTCATTTAGTGAACACTAATCTCTGCTCCAATCACATGGAGCAGAGATCAGCAGGGGAAATGCTGTTTACGCGGCATTTCCTCCATTCAGCCGTCCCGTGAGACGATCGCGGGTATGCCCGCAGTGATCTAGTCCGCAGGGCCCCGCGACCGGACTCACGGGGGTCCCAACCAGAACGCAGGCATGTGCCCTGTCAGTTTTAGTTTCATGTGTTTTTTTTTCGTTATTTAAATAAATCGTTATTTCAAATAAATTTGTAAATTTGTAAATTTGAAAATTCAGAAATCTAAAAATTGGGAAATTCGGAAATCCGAAAAATTTGAAAATCGACATCTGAAAATTTGAAAAACTCAGAAATTCATAAATTCAAGAATTCAAAAATTTGAGGGAAAATCCAAAAATTTTAAAGAACAAGAATCTAAAAAAAAAAAAAATCTGAAAATCCAAAAATCTGAAATAATAACTAACTAACTAATAATAACTAACTATTAAATTATCGGTATTGGAATTTCTTTTCAAATTTGGCTAATAGTGAGTGTAACGAATGCAAACTTATCTGAAGTTACGAATCTGAAACGTATGAATGCTGCATCTAAATGAATGTAATGTAACTAATTAATAATAATAAATAATAAAATGTTTTTATTATTATTATTTTTATTATTATTAATTTGTTATGTTCCATCCATTTAGATGCAGCATTCGTTATTTTGGATAATTCGTAACTTTGGATAAATTCGCATTCATTACGTTCACTAACAGCCAAATCTGAAAGGAAATTCCAATACCTATAATTTAATAGTTATTAATAGTTATTATTAGTTAGTTAGTTATTATTTAAAATGTTATAATTTTTGGATTTTCAAATTTCCGAATTTCATATTTTCAGATTTCTGAATTTCAGATTTCAGAATTTCTAACTTTTCGAATTTCTGATTTTTGGATTTTCAAATTTCCAATTTTTGAATTTCTGATTTTTGAATTTTTTAATTTTGAATTTTGAATTTTGAATTTCCGAATTTCCAATTTTCCGATTTTAGAATTTAGAATTTCAAAATTTTCAAATTTCCAAATATCCAAAAAAATTGTTAAATAGGTTTACGTTAATTTGAATAGTTCCGAATTAATGCATTTTCAAATTTTGAAAACATTTCCCTGCATGTGAGGGATCCTGCATGTTTACTAGGAGCTGTGACAGGAGCTGTCTGCTGGTGGATCTAAACCCATCTGCATGCACGGGCACTTGTCCCCAATCTGCCGGGGCCTGAAGAAGGGTCATGTCCCTGAGGCTTTAATATCTGCTACTGGGAGTCCAATTCCAGGTACAGAAGAAGCAGTGGTGGCTGCAGCAGATTTGCTGGAGGAGATGTAGTCTGTCCCACAGGGAGGAGACTGACTGGGGGAGCAGCCAGCACCATTTTGTCACCCGCATGTGTGTCTTCTCCTGGCAGATTTTTAAAGTCATTCATGTAGGGGTTGGAGACTTTGGGGGTCTGTTGAAGGGTCTCCTAGAGCTCTTAGCAGCCCTTTAGCATCCTAAGCATAGAAGTCCCATTTTGTAGCTATAAACTGCAGATAGAGCAGGGTCGGAAAACTGAAAAGTGTATGTTACCAACAAAGCCACACACACCCTTTGTTGGACACACCCCTTGCAAACTTTTTTTTTTTTTTTTACTGCAAGTCTTCGTTTAAAAAATAATAATTGACTTTAGTCTCAAGAGTTGGTATTTTGGTGGTGGCAGTGGTGGGGGAATTTATTTTTTGAAGGGTACATTGGTTTTTATTTTATGTTGACAGTGCCTTTATTAGGTTAAACAGTTTTTTTTGGTACTATGCTTCTCTTTGTGGGCTTTTGCTTCAGGAGTGGTATTTTGGGATTCTCATTCCTTTTGTGGGCTTTTAAATTGTTATTTTATGCTGATAGGACATTTGGGGTGCTCAAAGGGGAGCATTTACTTGTTACTGACCATTTATTCTTAGAGCTGCCTTTTGTTTGGAGCATACTGCTACATCCTTTGAAAAGCTGGACGGTTTTGAACAAGGACAGACACAGAACTACTGGGCAATTTCTATCTACCAGTCAAAGTGGGCTTATTACCATTTGATGAAAGAGTCATTGCAAAAACTACCAGAAAAAAGCCTTATTTTTATCAAACTGAAATAATCAGATTAGGGTGCTGCTGTAAGACAAGCAAATTGTAAAAGAAAATAATAATTCCACAGCCAAATATGTGCTGCCAGTGTGTAGCATTGCTGAGACTGTCCATGAAAATTGTACTCTTCCCATCAAGCATGTTATTTACAGAATTTGTGTATTTTCAATGTTGTCCGTGAAGCCACAAGAAAAGACCCTCTTTCCGTTGTACAGTATTTTTTCTTTTGCACTCATATATATATGTCCCTCAAGGCAGATTTCTGTTTCACAGGCATTTTTAAATAGTAGTTTGCCCTATTAGCCCTACAAGTGGCCAACATTAAGGCTACATTCACACATGTATGACTCCAAAGTGTCTCGACTTTGGCGTGCAACTTTGATGCAAATTTGACACAACTTTGGATGGGTATGACTTGGACCAAAGTAATGCAGGAACTACTTTGAAGTTGCTGCAACTTTAAGTTACACATATATGAATGGTTATCATTAAATCACATGGGTTATGACTTGTCATCCAACTTTGATGTTCGAAGTAGGACGACAAGTCACACAAGTGTGAATGGTGTACATTCATATACATTATGTGCAACTTAAAGTTGCAGCGACTTCAAAGTTGTTAATGCACTACTTTGGTCTGATTTTCATGCAACTTGAGGGCCATAGACTTCAATGTTAACTCTCAAATGTTGCATGAAAGTCATACCTGAATATTTTACATGCAACAGTTGTCCATTATCTTTGGTCAAAGCCAAAGTCACATCCAAATCATACTCATCCAACGTTGCGTCAAAGTTGCATAAAAGCTGCACACTCCAATGTCAAGTTACTTTGAAGTCGTACAAGTGTGAATGGAGTCAAAATTTGCACATACCGACTTCAATTTGATTTGCTTCTAGGTCTGGGTTTGAGGGATTTGGAATGGGATGTGCTAAACCTTTGAAGAATTGAAGACAGACAGATGCACCCTTTTATTACTTATTAGCACTGATTATCTTCTGCAGCATTTTTGCAGCAACATACAGGACATTAATAAACAACAAAGTGTGTGGGCACCCAGCAGGAGGGAGGCACTGGCGTGGGACCCTAGAAGAGGAGGACCACTGCACAGAGCAGGCAAGTATGACATGTTTGTTATGTTACTGTAAATAAAAAATGAGGGTTTGGTAACACTGAACACCAAGTGCATTTATCTATAGCAAATAAAAAAATAATTATTTTTTAATTCAATCTTTTGGTAGCATGCATCCTTTCCTTAGAAATTTGTGTTTTCACCTATTGAATACAGTTGTAACCTTGAAGCCTAAATCTATGTTTATGTTCCTCATGCAGCCTATTGAGACTTTCTGACTCCACTTAGTAAACACTGCCAATCAATGACACTTAACCTTGTCTACATGTTTAGTCGATGTTCCAGGACACAGTTTGCCCTAATCAAATGACGAACACTCAGTACAGCTGCCTAGACAAGTCCAGATCGCAGTGGCTGAGACTTTTATTTCTCAGCACTGAGCAGTCTTCAAGTCTTCAAATTTCCCTGTTGAATACTAATGACCAAATGGGGGGTCAGAGCAGGTGTGACCACCATATTATTTAGATGATAATGAGTGATTACTCAGGATTCATACTGGTGTTTCCTGCGAATGATAACCTCTACCAAATGGACTATTACATAGCCCATTGGATATTGTGTACCACAGATCACCACTTTTGTTGAGAAAAAAAAAAAACATCCTCTCTGGATGATCAATGTACTTTGCAGGGATTTTAACAAAATTTGTCGCAGAGAAACACCTGTTTCTGCTCTAAAGAAAAAGCTGTTTGTTGTCTGCAGAGTGAATCTGCGTACTGTTACAGTACCTCCTTTTACAGTATTTCTTGCTGGCGGTTTGCTGCAAAGCCATGAGTGTCACCTTATCCTAGCAGCCAGTCATTGTAAGGGGCACCACTCAGGTAAGAGTTTTACTTTCAGGTGTATTGGAAGCGAACTATGGGCTCTTGCCATTGAGTCCCTCCGGATATTGCAGGCATCATGCACAGCCTAAATTGGGCCTGTGCCATCCATGCCTATGCACAAGCCCTGTATATGGGCCATACACTCTAAAGGAGTGTTTCCCCTCACCCTGTGAAAAGGGTTACTGAGCAGTCCTCTTCAGACTCTTCTAAAGAGAAAATACGGTCAAACGTGACTGCAAGAGTGCTGTCTAGTTCAAGCAACCAAGGATAAAGATGATGACACCTAACAAGTTGTCACATTCATTAAGCCTGTGGTCAATACACTCTAAGGCCGGGTTCACACTGGTACAACATCACAGTCGTACCACTTTGGATCTGACTTTGCCTGCAACTTGAAGTCCGGCATGCATCCGACTTCATTGAACAGGGATCCGACTTTGATCCCTGACAATACCAGGCACTGTGTCTGGTATGAATCTTTAGGGGGAACTCCATGCACAATGTAAAAAAAAAAAAAAACGGCATGGAGCATACCGGGCCCTTCGGTCTGGTATGGAATTTCGGGAAATTGAATTCACTGCATTTGTTTAAGGTTTTGTGATTGTGGACAGTCTGGCTTCCTGCCTCAAGATATACGTCTGAGTTGGCAGCTGGCGAATGAAGAACAGGATCACCTGACCCCTACACAGTCCTTCTGTAATTAGAAGCCCAATTAATCATGTTCAAAGTATGCCTTTCTCTGCTGCTAGAGAACATACCAGTGGTAAGGTACTGAATTGTCCTGGTGTTCCTCTCTTCAACTGTCAGCGTCTTCATGCCTGGTGACTATCGGGGCCATGGTCTCTCCTGTCCTTGTGTTGAATGGCTCAGTGGAGAAGAAACCCTCTCCAGGGGTTTTTCTTCAGCAGTGGATATGCACCAAACTATTTATTTCTCACAGACACCTAGTACAATTCTCAGTTGCCAGACAGTGGCACAAGGTCAAGTTCTCCATCCAGCTCCAGAGAAGCTCAAGTTAGCAACCTAGATTTTAAGAGACAAAGGTTTGTGGATTTAGTTTGCTCATCGAGAGAGGTAGATTCCTTCATGAGATCATGGAAGAGCAGCATGAACAAAGTCTTCAACAAAGTCTGGCAAAATTCCAAGAATATGCTACGTCTGAAGTTTTTTCTCTAGGGAAGCTAGAGGTTGTCAGGTCCTCGGTTTTCTTCAAAGAGATCTCGACACGGGCCTGAGTGCAAGCACACTCAAAGGGTGCACCTCTTCCATGTCAGCCCTTAGCGAGACTCAGCGGACCTCTTCAATTCTTAGGGCCGTAGTAAAGCTAAGGCCTTCCAGGGCCCCATCATTTCTACATGGGACCGCACATTAATACTCAACTACCTGTCTGCTCTAAAATCCATGATGGAGTTGTCGCTATTTGAATTGTTATTTAAGACCGCTTTCCTGGTAGCCAAACCCTCAGCTAGGAGGGTTTCTGAGTTGGTGGCTCTAGGGTATAAAGAACCCTATTCACTAAGATGGTAAATTCTGGTCATGTGATCGATGCCAAGGTATGAGTTGAGGTCTCGCAAGCCATTGCCAGTCATCAGTGTTGCTAAACCAGGCTTGTCCCTCTCCTGGGCAATTCACAGAATGGCTAAATAGAGATCGGAGCCATTGAATGTTGCTTAAAAGCCACACTTCCCTTACTATTTATAGCAAGGTCAGGTGCATGATAGGTAAGGGCCCCATCCATAGCCCACAAGGACCAAAACTAAGCCCCATTAACGGCTCCATTGTGAGTGCGAAAGTCATTTTATATGAGCAGCGTCTGCAGACTCTTCATAACTTCAGCTGTGATGACGAGAGCAAAAAATAAAAATAAAAAAAATCGGGTTCAGACTGAAAATGTTCCCTGTGCTGGTTTGAAAATAGACTGAAGAATCTGATTGGCAGTTGTGGGGTCAGCAAGATTTATTCCTTTTTTTTTTTTTTTTCTTTCCTCGGGCAATTGTGTTGATGAACGCTCGTAGGTTGCTGTTTGTGGGCTTCATCTGTCCTTATCCCTCCCCCCCTTTTTTTTATTTTTCTTCTTTTAATCTAGTGAACAGCCTCTCATCATTTCCAACATTCAGGAGCATGCAGAGAGACTTTTAAAAATTTCACATTTACATATTTTTTTTTTTTTTTACCCTTTTTATTTCAGTTAAACAAGGTTCTGTGACATTCAGTGAGGGCCACTACATTGCACAGAGCTCATTCATCTGTTCAGATAGTCTAAAAGAGAAGAAGCCTGTGATCTCTATAGTGTATGTATAACCATAATTGTAAATTTAGGTTTAAATGCGTTATGCACATCTATTCATCTGATGATTTGCACTTGTGGTATAATAAAATGATTATTAACAGTTAAAAAAAAAAAAAAAAAAAAAAAAAAAAAAAAAAAGAACCCTATTCACTAAGTCCTTCCTGGAGGACAGCATTATTCTGCTGCCGATGCTGGATTCTGGGGAAACACTGAAGATGTATATCCATGCTACTCCAACTTTCAGGGCATCAGATTGCCTGTTTGTGGTTCTTAGAGGTTCACGCAAAGCGGCCAGAGCTTCAAGCAGAGTGATTGCTTCTTGGATCCCACTCATGTAAGGATAGGGGGTTGGCCCTTTCAGAAGAGATAACTGCGCTCTCCAAAAGAAGCATCCCAACCTCCTATGCAACCACCTGTAGAGATTCGATGAAGTCAATATGCAATGTGGCAAGGTGGTCATCCATATAAGCCTTTATCTCTCATTAGTGCATAGATCTGTCATTATTGACAACTGTTAATTTGGGCAAAATGGTTATAGCGTTAGCCGGAGGCAATAATTAACCCCATTTTGTTTCCACATTGGAGCTGTCAGGAAAACGGAAAATTGAATATCAAATACTTACTGCAATTTTCCTTTCCTGGCGAGCACCATGTCAGCACAGACTCCCACCTAGGTGTGGGAATCGAGTTATGTAACACCAGCCTGAGGGCAGGAGTCAAATTTATGAGTTTGGTCCTGCAGGTGGGGGTAATGGTGGGGGTATGGGTGGAGCATACCCAGTAGTAGGCTGACGTGGAGCTCGTCAGGAAAGGAAAATTGCGGTAAGTATTTGATATTCAATTTTCCGTTTTCTACACTGATACATTGTATGCTTTTAATTCACTGGCCGGTGCAGATTTCCCCTCATTGTTATTGTGTACACTGCTAACATACTGATTGCCTAATGGCAGGTGATAAATAACGAATATGTGTTCTTTAGTGAATTGGCTTTAATGCTTTAAAAAAAAAAAAATTTGCGGTATTTACTACTATTGGTTGAACTAGATAGACTTGTGTCTTTTTTTCAACCAGACTAACTATGTAACCTCACATTTTTAACAAATATTTTACGCTGATGAATTGACTATTTTATTATCTCATGTGATATTTCTGAAAAGTGGATGACCTTCATATTGCATGCAGTAACCTTTAGAGAATCGATCCCTTAGCCTTGAGGCTGAAAAGACGTTCGATTGTTTAGGCTGGCCTGTCATCTTTGTAACGCTTAAGTGCATATGTATTTCTGGTCCTCTCTTATAAGCCATTTAAGCTCTTAACGCCACACACTCTACATCCAGGAAAGTCCCCATACTACATCAGTCCCGCTTATGATTCACAACAGAACAAGATGGGGATGCCCCATGTCCCCCCTCCCAACCCTATAGGCCTATATCACAGAATTTGCAGCCCTCTCTGGCTACCCATTAACCTCAACCACCAAACTCTACAAACTCTCCATTCTGCCCCATACACACTATCATTTTCTCTGATGAGTTTTTCCTTCAGATTTACCAAAACCATATAATATAAGGTCAAACCTTAGGAGTTTTAATTTGTATGCAATCAGGCCCTTGCACTACATGCTTTTGGTAAACCTGAAGGAACAACTCTGCAGAAAAACTGATAGTGTGTATGAGGCTTTATACAATTCCTTATCTTGGCATCAATCTAACAGCCTCACCACACCCTATATCAGTGATGGCAAACCTTGCCACCCCAAATATTTTGGAACTACATTTCCCATGATGCTCAAGCACTCTGCAGTGTAGTTCCAAAACATCTGGGGTGCCAAGGTTTGCCATCACTGCCCTATATAAAGCTAACTACCCTTTTTTGTGAACTTGTTTTCTTGTGAACAGTTTTTGCATCAATGGTCACTGCACCACATTCCATGGATGGGAAAGATAGCCTCAGTTAAAATGCCAATCATACCTCAATTGCTTTACTACTTTCAAACACTGCTTATTAAACATTTCCAAGTCACATTTCAGCAAATGTCAGCAAGATCTACTCTGGTTCACATGGGGAGATAGGATACTCCACAGAGTAGTGAAAGCTGTCCTATTTGTCCTTAAATCTTGAGGGGGGACACTAGTTTTCCCCAACATTGTTAAATATTATTATAATATTATTATGCAACCCTACTCAGACTAGTCATATAACAATTGGACAGAGATTGTAAAACTATGGCTAGCCCAAAACACTGAAGGTCCTAGAGAGTCTTCTTCTACATTGGAACACTTGGACCTTCTACACATTATGAGCATTACTAGAGTGATTTGGAGCACTTGCAAGTCTAAATTCCATACAGTTTCTTCCATGTCTCCACTGATCTCCTTTCTTTATAATCTAGCTTTACCTGATGACCACACACCACATGGTTCTACCATGGAAATATAAATATTTGGTCCATCTTGGCAATATCCTGGATGTCCACACCAAAATGGTCCTAACTTTTGCTACTTTCAAAGACAGATATAACTTACCTTCAAATTAAACACTTTGTGCAATTGATTTCACCTAACCTGACTTTTTCTTCTTTTGCTGACAACACTCAGGAATGTTGTTCCATATATATTGGACCTGTCCGGGGATAAGCTCCTTTTGTTTAAAAGTTAAGGCCCTTTTACACGCTCTCCTACAAATAACTGGTAAGTTTGATCTGCCCATATTCTTGCTTGGTCTTCTACCACACAATATGCATAAGAACACAAAAAGACTGACTCTACATGTATTAACGGAAACACGATGTTCCACTTCTGTATTAGTTTTTTATTAAAATCATGGGATCCCTTAAGGACAAAAAAAGTTAATAATATGCTCCCTATTTATGAAGGGGATGGGACCCTTAGACCTGGTTTTTGGGTTCTACCTGAGACATCTTGTGGCCCCTTCCCCACCAATCCCAGTGCTCCCTTGCTACCTACCCCTTACCTTCCCGTCTGTACTCTATCCACATTTATTCTCTTCTTTCCCCCTTCTCTTTCTTTTTTAATTTTCTTAATTTCTTCTCATGTTGGTCTATGTGATAGAAATACAGCCTTCAGATTATATTACAAGAAAATGCATCACAGGCTACTGCTCTTTATCATATTTTGTAACTACATATTGTTCATATAAGCTAATTGCAGGTTGTGAGATGATTTATACTTACATATAGGTGGTAATTGGTTCTTCTACTGTACTTTCTCATTGATGGACTGTTACCTCTTCCTCTACCTAGGGTTACTGAATATCAGATCAGCTGAAAGTGACTGCTGATCAACCAAAAAAATAAAGGGGAAATACAAAAAAAGACTCCAATAATAATAATCATAATAATGAATGCAGAAAATAGGGTTGTTACATGAAGAGTCAGCAATAAGAATTAGCAGACAATTTTCTAACTGACCCTAACCTCCCCTATGCAGTTAATTTCTTACTGATCCTAACCTCCCCTATGCAGTTCCTGAGATTTCCCTATGCTTTTCCTGCAATGGTTCCCAATTTGAAATCTGTTGACCATATTTCAAAGTCCAAGCAATTCATTATGGTTCAAAAAATATATATATCCTTGGCAAGTTTGCACATCAATTCTCTGGGACCACAAATCTCAAACCTCATGCCTACTGAGATGCAGCAAAGGATGAAAGAAGTTGAAAAGAGTGTTTAAAATGGTAACTGTTTATTATAGGCAGTTCTTTAAGAAAATATAAGGTGGATTTACTAAAGACAAATAGGATGTTCCGTATTTAAGCAGAACATCACAGTTTTTGTTTGTTTTATAGTTTAAAAAGTAATAATTAGGTCAAACGTTTTGGGGGTCCCTCTCACATTTGTTTACGATTCCATTTTAGCAGCCAACTTTTCAGATCTCTTGTATTGTGCAGAATTAACTTGAAATAAACACAACCTGAAATCAAGGACATTCATTGATAACGCTTTCCTCCAAGTAATTACTGTATTGTTGTTTAACTTAGCTAACATATGTCACCCATATCCTTTTAGGAACTTGAATGCATATTTAACCCTAATAATTGCAATTCTCATTGAAAATATTTTTCTTCAATGTGCTTGTTATTGAATCTCCAAATTGTACGCCCTTCCTGCTTACATCTAAGTTTGACACCTCTAAAAAAGACAGGAACTTACAAGAGCTAATACCCAACACAGGGCCTCACTGTCTGTCCAATGCCAATAACGAACAATGAAAATGAAGTACTAAAGGAAATCTTTAGGCAAAATACAAAATTCAGTAATGAACAAGCTACAGTATTTAATATTTTACTTTTCAGTACCCTCATTGCTCATGATCCACTTCGTTTTTCATTCTAACCTAAAACCTTGCATGTGACAGGAGGACATCTGAGCATGTTATGTGCTATTATGGTCCTCAGCAAACAAAGTAATTCTGCATACTGCAAGATCAGAAACGACATACACTATATTACCAAAAGTATTGGGACACCTGCCTTTACACACACATGAACTTTATTGGCATCCCAGTCTTCGTCCCGAGGGTTCAATATTGAGTTGGCCCACCATTTGCTTTTTTTCTCGGAAGGCTGGCCACAAGGTTTAGGAGCATGTCTATGAGAATGTTTGACCATTCTTCCAGAAGTGGATTTGTGAGGTCAGGCACTGATGTTGCTTTGTGCACAGGTCCAAATCATTTGGTGGAGGGGGGATTATGGTGAGGGGTTGTCTTTCAGGGGTTGGGCCAGTAAATGGAACTTTTAAGGCGCCAGCATACCAAGACATCTTGGACAATTTCATGTTCCCAGCTTTGTGGGAACAGATTGGGGATGGCCCCTTCCTGTTCCAACATGACTGCGCACCAGTGCACAACGCAAGGTCCATAAAGCTATAAATGAGTGTTGCTGATTTCTATAATAGTGGAGGTGATGGAATATTTTTTTTTTTTTTTTAGCAAAGTGAAATCTAGAAAGTTTGAAACAGCCTGCTATTACATGTGTTTGTATAGCTGCATATCGACACGTAGTTTATGTCGTGGTTCCCAAGATCAATATCAATAAAACATTCCCACTACAAATCTACCTTTGATTTCAAAACGCCTAAATGCACCGTATTTTTCGGACCATAAGACGCACTTTTTTCCCCCAGAAATATGGGGGAAAATGTGCCTGCGTCTTATGGTGCGAATATATGCTTGGCACGGCCCCCCGCCGTGCTCCGGAGCACTCCGCGTCCTCGGCCTTAAGGCAGCGGCTTCGGCCTAGCTCTGGAGAGGCGACCATCTTGGTGCACCTGCTGTTTGCAATGTGATCGCTCTGTCAAATGACGGAGCGATCACTTGTAAACAAACCGGCGTCATGATATCATGACGCCGGTTCCTCTCTCCCCTCTGTGTACAGATCTGTACAGTGGAGGGGAGAGATCGGATGGCAGCAGCACTGTTGGCTGCATCTGTAGTGCCCACAACGCTGCTCTTTGACAAGTGCAGTCATATCCATCCATCCATACCCTGCCAATACTCTGCCATACCCTGCCAATACTCTGCAATACCCTGTCAATACTCTGCAATACCCTGACAATACTCTGCAATACTCTGCAATACTCTGCAATACCCTGCCAATACGCTGCAATACCCTGCCAGTACACTGCCAAAACCCTGCCAATACTCTGCCATACCCTGCCAATACTCTGCAATACCCTGACAATACTCTGCCATACGCTGCCAATACCCTGCCATTACTCTGCAATACCTTGCCAATACTCGCCAATACTCTGCAATACCCTGCCAATACTCTGCAATACACTGACAATACTCTGCAATACTCTGCAATACCCTGCCAATACTCTGCAATACCCTGCCAGTACCCTGCCAATACTCTGTCAAAACCCTGCCAATACTCTGCCATACCCTGCCAATACTCTGCAATACCCTGACAATACTCTGCCATAGGCTGCCAATACCCTGCCATTACTCTGCAATACCTTGCCAATACTCGCCAATACTCTGCAATACCCTGCCAATACTCTGCAATACCCTGCCAATACACTGCTATACCCTGCCAATACTCTGTGATAACCTGTCAATACTCTGTGATACCCTGCCAATACTCTGCCATACCCTGCCAATACTCTACAATACCCTGCCAATACTCTGCAATACCCTGCCAATACTCTGCCATACCCTGCAAATACTCTGCCATACCCTGCCAATATCCTGCCAATACTTTCTATGGTAATGGTCACTCTGCATTTTCTATGGTAATGGTCACTCTGGATTTTCTATGGTAATGGTCACTCTGCATTTCATGGGCACTGGAAAATATTTTAGTACACCATTTGGTTCAGAATATTTTTTTTTATTCTTTGAAACCTCTAAAAGCTAGGTGCGTCTTATGGAGCGAAAAATACGGTACTTTATGAAAAATTTAGTGTGAGATGACAATTTGCTTTCTCACTTTACAACAAGCTGTTAAAGCATCCCTGTCAATAAAATGATGATAAAACTTTCTGTGTAAAGAAAAGAAAAATAACCTTTCCTTATGCACGCATTGATGAACTCAGTAAAAAGAGCAACAGGAGGGTTGAGCAACCAATGTTTTGTTTGCAGAGAGACATCTAATAGAGTTTTGATTTTAGTGAGTCAGGAATATAGGTAAAAGGTATGACAAATGTGTAAGAGACAAGTACAAACTAGATAAATAAATTTTTTTTTTGCATATAGATCAAGATTTGTGGAAAGCTCCTATTGGATGGGTTAAAGGTGGTATTTTTTAGGGAGTCAAAGACAAGTCTGGATTCCAGTCTTGCACCCCTAGCCACATTTACCATTGTTCTCTTATTAAACCATGAAAAAAACACTTGGCTGCTGCTTTTTTCCTCCATACCATTCAAACTCTGTCTCAATTGCATCATATCTGGGCAGACCATGACCTATTTGACAAATGCTACCCAATTCGGAACTTATAAAGACAATCTTATTGTGAGGCATGGTTTCACTTTGAATTAAATATACGTACAATGTGCATAAGAGGATGCACACTGTAAAAACCCACATCTATAAATCAGGTTTAACATTTGCCTCATTGGAGTGCAGTCAATGGAACTGTAACTGTATAAAGTGAGGCCCGGAGTGAATGGACTAGGAGGGAAGTAATGGAGGGCCGGGCATGACAGGGATGTTTAAGGGAACTAAAGGGTTAAGCTGCAAGGGGATTAGCCTTAGGGGGAGGAGCTGGTGGTGAGTGTGGGGACAGGGGAGGAGCCCTATAAGAGGTGGAGTGGGCGGAGCAAAGTCCAGTTCGACGGAGGGGACAGAGAGAGGAGGCAGTTTTTTCACTGCTCCTCTGGAAGATGGCGGCCAACGAGACCATGCTGGCGGGCCTGCGGCGGCCAGCGGAAGAACACGGATCGGAGTGGCTGCGGGAGCAGCGAGGAGGCCTGGCGGGGACATCGGGACCGGACCTGAGGAGGGGTGAGCACTTGCAATGCGCGCGGAGGTCACGGCCTCCGGCGCATTTTTTCGTCTGGACCGGACCCTCTGCCACCTCGGGTAGTCAGCAGCCCTGGGGAGGATGGATCGCTCCCCCCAGCCGAACGGACACAGGGGGACTCAGGGGGCCTGGAGCGGCCTTCACGGCGCGGCCCGGGGGGGGGGGGGGGTGGGGTGGATGAGTCACGCGGCCGGCGTGCGGCTTAGGAGCCAGTGGGGGGGGGGGGGCGGGGGGGATGCTGCAACAGGACACAGCGTGGGGTGAGGGATGGCTGCTCGGGCTGGCTCTCACAGGGATTCAGCGGCCCGGAGCAGGGGGACAGCCAGTAAGCCTGGGCAGGTTCGTGGTCTGCCTGCAGGCTGCTCCACCCGGATGGATGTGAGGAGCGCCCGATGGTCCACCGTCCCAGGGGCTGGCAGGGTTGGCTCACTTCGCCGGGCTGTCACGGGGGAATCAGCCGGGGGCGCGGACTCACCTATGCGGGTGGCGGATTCGGCTTCCGGGGTCTCTTCCCCCGGGGGGCTTGCACCCCCGCCACCATGGGTCCAGGAGGACCGGTCCGAGGGGGAGTTGTCGGATGCAGAGGAGTTGCCCATTCCAGGGGGAGATGTCACCGGTCCGGCTGTGAGGAGCGTTCCGGGTCAGCCAGGTGAGTCCCCTGATGCATTGTTATGTCTAAGGCATTGCAGGGTTCGTTGGGGGTGGTGCGGGCGGGCGCGGGGGGGCCAGTGACGCCTGGGGTTTGGGACGCGGGGTGGCGGGGGTTCCTGCGGCGGCGGTGCCAGGTGGTGCGGGATCGGCGGGACAGGGGCGGTTGCGGGCCTTGGCGGGGCATTTTGACCGGGGGGCAGGCCTAGCCGTCGTTGGCGACCCCATGGGTGGCTCCCCCGGCGGGGGGCCTCGGGGTGGCCTCTGATACCCCGGGGTGTACGGCGCCGGTGGCACCTTTGGTGCCGTCTACAGAGGGGGGGCGGGGCATCGGGGGTTGACGCGGGCAAACAATATTCGGTGGCGCGGTCGGACATGGTCCGGTTGGCCGACGCGGCGCGGTGTGCGGGGTATGTATGCTTTGAGGGGCCGCTGGGGGAAGCAGCGGTATCGGCTGATACCGCGCACTTTTCCAATTGGCGCCGGGCGCTTGCCATTTTGGCTGGCGTCATTGGGGGCGGGAGCCCCGAGCATTGCTTGGCGCTTTTTCTGTTATATGGAGGCGATCGGGGAGGCCCGTCGGGTTTATGGGGGTGGTGTGGCTCCGGTACGATGAGCAGTTCTGGCAGCGCAAGGCGGTGCGGTCGGAATTGCGCTGGGACCACAAGGACATCAGCCTCTGGATGAGGCTTCTGTCGTTGGCGGGGGCCCCCATCTCAGTTTCTTCGGGGGGGGGCCAGGAGTGCACTTACCTTGGGGCTGCCGGCCGGAACAAAGTGGGGGGGTTTGCTGGCAGTACACCGTGGGGGCCTGCAAGTTTGGAGGAGCGTGCACGTTCAAGCACGGGTGTTCCGGTTGCGGCGGGACTCCCATGTGGTCCCGGTGCTGCCGGAGGGGGAAGCGAGTCGGGTATGCTGCGCCGGAGGGGGAGGACGCCGGTGATGCTGGCAAGGATGCCCCCCCCCCTTTTCTAAGTTGGTATCCGGACGGGGCGGCGGCGCGTTTGCTGGTGGCGGGGTTTCGGGATGGCTTCAGGATTCCGTGTTCGCTGCCTGTAGTCCACATTGGAACATCCGTGGGTGGCGGATGACAAGCCGCGGAAGGAGGTGGCGTGGGGGCGCATGGGGGGGGGGGGGGCCGTTTGGGGATAAGCCGTGGCCCGACTTGGTGGTTTCCCCATTGGGGGTGGTCCTCAAGAAGGAGCCAGGGCAGTTTCGGCTTATTCCTCACCTGTCTTTTTTCCTATTGGGGGCTCCGTGCGTGATTTCAGTGACCCTGAGGTGTGCACGGTGTCCTACGCTTCGTTTGACGCTGTGGTACGGTGGGTGCGGCGTTAGGGCCGGGGGGCGCTGATGGCCAAGACCGATGTGGAATCGGCGTTCCGGCTGCTTCCGGTTCATCCGGATAGCTTTTGGCTGTTGGGGTGCCACTGGCGTGACAAGTATTTAGTGGCTATGTGCCTATCGATGGGTTGCTCGACCTCGTGTGCGTACTGTGCGACGTTTAGCTCCTTTTTGGAATGGGTGGTGAGGGACGCTTCGGGTCTGGAGTCAGTTGTCCACTGTTTGGCTGACTCCCTATGTGTGGGCCCGCCTGCCTCCGCTGTGTGTGCGATTTTCTGTCTACGTTGCAGCACATCGCGGGCAGGTTTGGGGTTCCCTGGGCGGACGATAAGAGGGAGGGCCCGACGTCGGAACTGAGTTTCCTGGGGATCGTGATCGACTCCTGGGGGATGGTGTGCCGGCTGCCGGAGGACGAGTTGGTGGAGCTTCAGCGGGTAGTTAAGGATATTCGGGGCCGGCGCAAGGTACCGTTGTGGATGTTACAGTCGCTCTTGGGTCAGCTGCACTTCGCATGTAGGGTCATTCCCGTGGGAAGGATTTTCTGCCGGCGGCTGTCGGCAGCTACGGCGGGCGTCAGCGTTCCCACCCATTTTGTGCGGTTGGGAAGAGAGCACCGGGTGGATTTGCGGGTTTGGCACGGGTTTTTGGGCTCATACAATGGGAGGGCCAGGTGGATGGCGGGCCCGGTCGGCAATTTTGACTTGGCTTTGGTCACGGCCGCGGCCGGTTATACGGGGTACGGGGCATTTTTCAGGGGCAAGTGGTGCGCGGAGCCGTGGCCGGAGGCTTGGAGAACGGCGGGGTTTTTGGGCAATCTGGTTCTGTTGGAACTGTTTCCGGTGGTGTTGGCTTTGGAACTGTGGGGGGAGGAGTGTAGGAATCTGAAGTTGTGCATTCATTGCGACATCATGGGGGTTGTGCAGGTGGTGAACCGGGTGTCGGCTTCATCCCCTCCAGTGATACGGTTGATGCGGCAGTTGGTCCTTCGTTGGTTACAGTTGAATGTTTTTGCTTACGCTGTGTACATACCGGGTGTGGAACTCGAGTGGGCTGACTCCGTCTCGTTTTCAGTGGGACAGGTTCAGGGAGCTGGCTCCGGGCACGGAAGCGGAAGGGGCCCGTTGCCCGGAGTGGATTTGGGGGTTGCCATTGGAGTCGCCGCCGGATGGATCCGGCAGTCTGTGAGTGCGCCCACCTGGGCGGCCTATTCCAAGGTTGGTCTGCAAGGTCAGGTCTGGTTCGGGAGGCTGGGGTACGTGATCGAGGCTCCGATTGGCGGTTGTTGGTGCTTCAATTTGTGGCCCGGAATATGGAACGGGGGGTGTCGGTTCCTGCGCTCGGTCGGCATATGGCGGTTTTGACGTTTTTTGTTTGAGCTGTTGCGGGTGGTAGCCTGGACTTAGGATTTTTTGGGTTCGTCAGGCGCTGAAGGGTTGTGGGAGGCAACACGGGACGAGGGATACGCGGAGGCAGGTTACGTTTGCCATCTTGCAGGCGATCTGTGCTCAGCTGGAGCGGGTGTGCTCTTTGGAATATGAGACGCGGCTGTTCACAGCGGCGTTTTCTTTGGCCGTCTATGGGGCGTTTAGGATTGGGGAGTTGGTTGGCCCGTCCAAGAAGGTGGCAGGGGGTTTGTTGGCTGGGGAGGTTCGAGTTGCAGTTGATCGGGTGGGGCTCTGGCTCCGCAGGTCCAAAAGGGATCGGCTGGGCAAGGGGGTTCTGGTGTCCCTGTTTGCGTTTCCGGGTTCCAGAGTGTGCCCGGTGGCGGCAGTGCGGGTTTTTTCGGGCAGTGAGACGAGGGCCCTTTCCTGTGGCATGAGGGTGGGTCCTTTTTTGTCTAAGTACCAATTTATTTCGGTGTTTCGGAAGTGCTTGCGGGCGGTGGGGTTGGTTGGCGAGGGATTTTGCGTCCCATTCGTTCCGGATAGGGGCTGCCACGGAGGCGGCCCGGTGCGGTTTGGAGGAGGCGGCAGAGCGCCGGATAGGGAGAGGGGAGTCTCGGCGTTTTCGTTCTTATGTTAGGCCACCGTTGGTGGTTTGATGGTCTATATAAAAAAAAAAAAAAAAACTTTACATGACACAGGAATAATAAAAACGTAACGAGCAGACATTATGTTCTTAGGGTTGCACGCCTGCACAAATCTTTTGGGCTTCCTCTGGGTTTGGGGGGCTGGCGTGGTTGTTGTCCTGTCGGGGTGGATGCCGGGTTACTGGGTGGAGGCTGTTTACGCTGTTGATTTTTCTTTTCAGATGGAGGTCCGGCTCGCCTCGTCTGGATCGTGGGGCACTCCTACGTATGTTGGGGGGCCAGGAGAGGTGATCAAAGGCCCGAGGGCAGGCAACTTGGGATTTCCCGGAGGGAGGCATGCTTGCAGTGGTTGGGTATCCCTGGAATGCGGTGGGGACGGTTGATGGAGGAGATTGAGAGACATGTGTCTCGGGACGGTCCCCCGGCGGTGCTGGTAATCCATGCGGGGGGGGAACGACCTGGGGGTACGGAGGGTTAGGGATTTGATTGCGGACGGCAAGTCCGATTTCATGCGGCTGCGCTTCCGTTTGCCGGGTACTGTACTGGTGTGGTCGGGCACTGTGGCGAGGATGGCCTGGCGCTGGGCTCGTTCGGTGGCGAGCATCCATAGGACCCTTATTGGGGTCAATAAGGTGGTGGGGAGGTTTGTGGCCCAACAGGGTGGGATCGTGGTTCGCCACTGCGAACTGGAAGGTTATGTGGGCATGTACCTGAGACTGGATGGGGTTCACTTGTCGGATGGGGGGATTGACTTGTGGTCATTGGGGTTGCAGGAGGTTATCCACATGGCCTTGGGGGTGTGGGGTGGCCCTCAAGGGTAAGGGAGTCACCCTTTTGGGCTGTGGCGGTTGTGTCTGGTGGTCTTTGACGGTTGGCGGTAAATCAGAAGTCATCTGATATGGGGTGGGGGGCCCATTGCTAGGATGGGTCCCTCCGGTGTATTCCTGAACGTTGGAGGGAATACCGTTATGGTTGTCACTGCGGAGGTTGTCTCCGAGCGGTCACAGCTGGAGGCCTGGAAAAGTTACAAGTGGGTACCGCAGTGATTGGTTGGTTGGTAAAGTTGGTTGGTAAAGTTATGGGTCACCGTCAGAGATCACCAGACCGGCCATGTTAGCTATATGCTATTCGTTACCAGTTGTGGGTTATGGTTATATGGATATGGTTATATTTATGGTTATATTTATACTGTTTGGTTATTTATATATAGATATAGATATATTTATATATATTTTGATTGGAGTATTTGAGTATCGTAATAAAGGCTGTTATGGCCATTTTACTCCAAAGCAAGGTGTGGTCTCTTACTTTATGGGTTGATAATGGGGTGGAGGTTGGAGTGGAATAGGTAACAGGTAAAAAAAAGGGACCTTTAGACTACCCTGGTCAAGTGAGGCCCGGAGTGAATGGACTAGGAGGGAAGTAATGGAGGGCCGGGCATGACAGGGATGTTTAAGGGAACTAAAGGGTTAAGCTGCAAGGGGATTAGCCTTAGGGGGAGGAGCTGGTGGTGAGTGTGGGGACAGGGGAGGAGCCCTATAAGAGGTGGAGTGGGCGGAGCAAAGTCCAGTTCGACGGGAATTAGGGCTGACGGGGGCGTGGCTTGACCTCGGCGGAAGATGGCAGCATAGCTTGTTAGCTCCCGCTGACGAGAGGAAAACCTAACAGTTAACGGAGGATAAACCACCCTAAGAGTACCCAGCAACATGGGCACCTCGTCCCGCGACTCGTCCGCCTCCAGATCGAGATCCCCGAGAGACGAGGCGAGCAGGATCTCGCAGAATATCCCGGAGATGTTCCGCACCCAGCACAGCAACATGGCGGCCTCACGAGGTCAGTCACAGAGAACGGGCTCTGTCCCAGACTCTTCACCGCAAGGCCCGCCATCTGAGGGCATCACACTCACCCCTCACCTTCAGCCCAGCCTACATGATCTACGCTCCGTGGCAGCGGACATCAAAGAAACACTTACCTCAGCCCTTACGTCCGCCATCTCAGACCTGCGGTTAGACCTACAAGCAATGGCGGGAAGAGTTCAAGACGTGGAGAAGATCACCGCTACACACTCCACTGTTCTCCGGAAAGCTTGCCAAGTGATTGATACTCACACGTTACAGCTTCGGGACCAGAATCGCCATCTGGAGGACCTCGACAATAGGGGGAGAAGGCATAACCTTCGCCTCCGAGGTCTTCCAGAATCAATAGAATCGGAGCATCTAGCCAAAGAAGTGTCCATCCTGTTTAACACCATCTTGGAACAGCCTCCGGATTCCCCCATCGGAATGGAGCGCATTCATCGTGCCCTACGCCCGAGATACAGAGAATCGGATCCTCCGCGAGACGTGATCTGTTGCCTGATCGACTACAGGCAGAAGGAAGACATTCTCCACAGGGTGAGAGCATTAACATCCCCAGTGACCTATAAAGATACTGTGATAAACATTTTCCCTGATCTGTCTACTATTACTCTGCAACGGAGGAGGGAACTTCGGCCTATCTTGGAAGTTTTACGTGCGAAGGGAATCCCGTATCGCTGGAAGTTCCCCTTCGCTTTATCAGCCACAGCGGGAGGACGAACGGCTGTTCTCCGGGTCCCGGAGGATATCAGGTATTTCTGCGAAACGATCGATATCCCCCTCACTGAAGCACCAGATTGGTACGCCGAATATCGTCCGCAAGCAGCAAAAAACGGACACGTCCAAACCGAACAAATGGAGTTCCAGGAACAAAGATCCAGACGTAGGCGCTCGCCTTCGGATCATAGGAACCCTGACGTGAGAAACGACGAGATTGTACGAGAGAGCCCATCGAAGGCCCCTCACTCTAGAAGAGCCCGAAGGGATCGCTGAATGAGAATTGCTTCGCTTCATTCTACACGTTGTTTTTATTCGTTATTGTTTTAGCAACCTTAACGTACGAAGACATCCTTGTTTTCTCTCTTTTCTTCAAAACGAAGAGTGCACTCTACGATTCTGAAGTCTTGTAAACGATGGTTTTGTTGTTTTTTGATGTACGATCTACACTTCATCGGATCGTTCTTCCTCTTCTTCCAGTGTGATCACTAGGACGAGACCGAAAGACTGAACTATGTACCTATGCTTCTCCCGTCTACTAAACACCTTTCGTATTGTGAGGACCCTAGAGGCTAGGAAAAGGAATTTGGAATCCCTAGAATTTCTTAACAGGTTATCCTTTTTAGAACTTTTCATTTTTACACGATGAACACGTTCCAGTAGGTTTACACTGTTCATAAGGGGGGTGCTCCCCAATTAACCATCTCTTTACGGTCGCATTACATTCACTGCTTTCTACAAACAGTAGACATTCTCTTGAAACGTTTATTAGCAGTTTATTTGTCTAGGCTATGGCTCTAAACTTTTTATTTTGTTCTGGTTAAATGATTGACAAGGCTGGTGATCAAGGATAAGTTCCTTAACAATACATGTTACACTCTGCGACACATAATACTCTAATAGTTGGTGCAAACTGCCCTATAAGTCATGCTCTACAACTCAATTGCCTTTCACGCACTAAGAGTTTTTCAGATATGAACTCTCTTCTCCTCCAACCGCCTCTTTATTTCCACACAGGGGCCCTTTCTTTTCTTTTCTTATGTTATTTCTCTTATGTTATTATTCTTAATTTAATTGTTATGCCTCTCACCAGTTGCATTATTTACAGATACTTGGTTTTCCCTCGTTTGGCGGGTAGACACTGGATCACATCCTTTATCCATCCAATCGACCCGAGCCTATACCCCACATACAGTGGTAAACAGTTAGCATACCTTCAGTGATAACATTTCATGTGTTACCCAGTATAGAATCCGGACACTGTGCTTTGCACCGCCCACCACTGGTGGATAGGATCAGCAAGCTGGTACTTGCTTTTCTCCGGAATTCTGACCAGAGTGAGACTACATCACTCTCTTTCGAGTGAGTTATTCTCTCAACAATTTCAGTTCACCAGGCACAATTCCCTACTGTGTCTGGTGAAATTCCTTTGCTAGCTCGACCCTGAACATATCTACCGACTATAGTGTAGTACAGATATACATTAATTGACTAATTAACCCAAACAGGTAGAGTTTTCTTTTTTATCCCCCCTTCTTTTCCTCAATAGGGATTGTAACATTCCCACAAATTCAGGATGACAAGACCACACAAGACCAACCCCCAAAATTGGACCAAAATTATTTCCTTAAATATTCAAGGGCTGAATATACCCGAAAAAAGATCCCAATTATTATTTTCTCTTAAACAAAACAAGGCTAAAATAGTATTTTTACAGGAAACACACTTCAAATCTTCCTCCATTCCGAAATTAACGGACAGGTATTTCACCACAGCAATACACTCCACGAATTCAAACAGTAAATCGAAAGGGGTTTCCATCCTGTTCGCGAAGCATTGCTCCTTCCGCGTTGAGGACATCCTCCGTGATCCAGAAGCTCGTTACCTTTTCGTTAAAGGCACGATGCTAGGCAAGCGTGTCACACTGGCTAACATATATGCCCCTAATAATGGCCAGGCATCTTTTTTCACTTCGACCATGAATAAGCTATCAGACTTTCAGGAGGGAGTCCTCATTGCGGGAGGAGATTTCAATGTACCGCTTAATCCCATACAAGATTCATCGAACAAAACTTCCTCAATCTCACACAAGACCTTGCGCAATATTAAACTGAGATTGCAAGAACTAAATCTACATGACTCCTGGCGGACCCTCAATCCGCAAGAATTAGATTACACCTTTTTTTCTTTCCCACACAAGAGACACTCCAGAATAGATTATCTATTCCTGTCGCAGAGAGATCTACCTTGTCTGGTTGGTGCTACCATTGATCCCAAATTCATTTCGGATCATCACCCTATATCCATGACCTTAGCACTTTCAGATAAACCCCCTAACACGCCAATTTGGCGATTAGACCCTTCCCTTCTCACTGACCCCATTATAGCTGCGACAACGAAGGAACGTCTGGTGACCTACTTTGCAGAGAATGCTTCCCCTGATATTTCCCCCATGCTGCTATGGGAGGCACATAAATGCACCATTCGGGGAACTTTCATGGCGGCTGCGGCTAAACGTAGAAAAGATAGATCCGCTCACCTACTGTACCTCACCAACAAAATTAAAACTTTGGAAAAAGCACATAAATTATCCCAGGTAGAGAATTCTATTACCGAACTTATAGAGGCCAGACAAGAGTTATTAAACTACATAACCACACGAACTAAAAGAAATTACATACTTTCACGCAAAACCTTCTATGAGTTTAGTAATAAATCAGGTAAACTTTTAGCCAGAGCGCTCCGTAAACAGAAAGCCACAAACACTATCCACCATTTGATAGACAAAGCAGGAAACACGATCTCCTCTAATCATCAAATTGCTGAGCAATTTGTTCAATTCTACAAAAATCTATACAACCTGAATGATACCCATCATTTTTCACCGAACGCACAACGCACACAACTGATTAGAGAATTCTTACACCAATATGGCCCTAATCCTATAACCCCTGAAACAGCCACTAGTCTCGAAGCACCAATATCCTCACTCGAACTGGACATAGCCCTCAAAAGCCTAAAACCAGGCAAAAGCCCTGGTCCTGATGGGTTAACATCTGGGTACTATAAATCATTTATTGACATCTTGAAACCTCACTTTCTAGCGGCTTTTAATTCTTTTTCCACCGAAAATCCCCCTCCTCGAGATCTGCTTACAGCACACATCACGGTCATTCCCAAACCGAATAAAGACGATTCCCTAGTTTCGAACTATAGACCCATTTCCCTACTAAATGTGGACCTTAAAATTTACGCTAAAATCTTATCTAATCGTCTCTATAGTATTGGAAGGAACACACTGCTAACAAGAGCAAAAAGGGTGCTGCTCACCCCTATGAATCAGAAAAATAAAACAAATTCCCCCACCAACGGGATTTTTAGGCAGCAATAAACAGTAAGCGTAGCATACTATATAAAAAAGATTAGTTTATTATGTGGTAAAAACATGAGCTTCACCCAGGTATTTAAAATAAACAGATATAAATAGAACCAAGCTTGTACATACAAAAATTGCAATGACAATTGGGCATACACTAAGCAGACCTAACTATAAATATACTGTATAAAATTAGTAACAGCAAAAATAAATTTATAGTTCTAACGCGTTTCAACCACTAGGGTCTTCTTCAGAGAAAGTCTGTTGATAGAGAGACAAGATACAACTTAATAAATCTATCGAATAGGATTAGTATTAAACATATTCTAGATTTGTCAGTGTAATTACCCAGTATGGTATTGCCGAGAGGTTCATACAAATTATAGTGCTTAATGGTGGAGTTTACCCAGGTTCATGCTTAGACGTCCTTCACAGGTTACAAAAGATATATGGTCCATACATCTCGCCACAGAATCCAGCAGTGGGGTGAGGGTCGAAGGCCCAGAGGCGCGGCTCACGAGCGGTCACACGACAAAACCCTATGCCCCACAAAGGTTGTAGGGAATAGGTGCAAGCGTAGGCAGCCTGCCTGTATGGTAAGTCACGCCTGTGATGAAAATCCCAACATAGTCGCAATTAGACATATATATTTATGTGTTTGTTTTTTATATTCTATATTATATATATATAGACCCACATATGGGGTATGGAGATATCTTATATATGATTTGTGTGCATATAAAGGGAATATCCCCAGATATCTGTATTCACATCCAAAAAAAAAAAAAAAAAAAAAAAAAGAGGGGGGGGGGGGGGGGAAGAAGAGGGAAGGGGGGGAAAAGAAAAACAAAACTCAAAAGGCAAACACGTATTAAAAAGAAGGAACAGAAACAGCAAACGTGGTTGAAATCAAGAGAAAACAAACGTGCAATGACATGTGGTAGGAACAGTGTGTGTGATGACAACCCGATATTGGGTGACTGTAGTGAATGAGTGAGTGAATGATGTGCAAGTGAAGTGAATAATAAGGTGAGAAGTGTGGGTGTAGGTGTGATGAAAAAATTTTTTTGAGGGATGAACATGTTAGGAAATCAGAGTGACAGTGGGAGGAGTGCATAGGGGTGCTAGTGACGGATAGAGGTAAAAATGAAAATGCATGGAAATGCTAATGTTGAACTGGTGAGAGGTGACAGAAAAAAATAAAAAAATAAAAAAAAAAATAAATAAAAAAACATTCAGATGTGATAAACCATGTTTATACTGAAAGTGATAACAGTTACCTGGATAGCTGGGCTGAACAAAAGATTCCCAAAATGGAAAGGGAGAGACAGTAGCTGGGAAACTATCCCGGGAAGAGTGCCAGATACGGTCAATGACTCCTAGTCCATAGGGGCACCCCCATCTAAGAGTAAATAGAATGATAAAGCGAGCTAGCTGTTAGAAAAGCTAGTTTTTCAGAAGTTTATTTAAGTAAAATGGGGGCATATCAGCCAGGTTAGCAAATAGTCAAACTTACCAACCAGGGATTCAGAGGTACGAGAGTCCTTGTTTGTGTACAGGAGCTGATGTTTGCTGCCAAGTGTACTGTGTTATATAGTGCCCAGGGATTGCATCACAGGCATGGCCGCCCACCCATTGGCTGGAACCGCCTATTATTGCTTGGCCGCCTAAACAGGTCGACCTCGTGTGAACGCCCCGGCGTCCCGGAAGGTCGTAAAGCGACCCCGAAACGACGTCACTTCAGACGCAAATGCACGACGTGATTGCGTCACGTCCGTCCGTACGAAGGGTCAGACGAACGTGAGGCACGTCCGGAAGTGTTCAGGGACGCCACCGACAAGGAAATACGTGTCTCCAATGGCTGGGCGGGACCAGCCCGCACCCGTCATATAGGGAGACATCTGTGGAGAGAGCCCTGCATGTGCACAGACAGGGGTCCCTCCTACCCTTGTCGGGGAGTCGCGCTAAAGAGGCAAACAGCCCCCCACACACCACCTCCTCCACATAAAAGCGGAAGGGCATTTGAAGCAATGTGCGGAGGGACCATAAAAGTGGGGGACAAGCATAAACCCGGGTCAGGTCAATGTGGGGATATGTCGCTACTGTCCAATACCTCCCCTGACCCCCAGAAAGGGGATGGGGTGAAGGTGTGTGGGTAGAAGGCGGGGAGGGAAAAAAAAAAAAAAAAAAAAAAAAGGGGGGGGGGGGAAAGGGACAGGCGACCGATCCCAGCACACCATTAGCTAAAAGAAGCCATTTGCTTAACCAAAGACAAGAATAAAATAACATCTTTTTCAGATTATTACATATACACATATAGCATGCATGTCCCGACGTGCAAACGCACGTCTTTATTCAAGGACAGACAGAGTAAATATATAGCTAAGAGAATATATACAAACAGCAAAAATGAGGTGATGACATAATTATACAATGAATCACAGAAAAATATGGTGTTCAATTGCGAACACTATACCATGGTACCCTGTTTGGTTGTAATCATAATAATTAGAGATTATCAACAATTTATGAGAGGGGCATGGTCAGGGGGTGTTCCTAGACACTTACTAAGGAGTTAGAGAGGAGAAAAAGAGGAAACATAAAGGAGAACGGGCTCACAAAGAAAGGGGGCAGGTACATCCGGTATCTACTGTGTCCTCCCTGAGGAGAACCCCTTTAGGAAGGGAGCAAAAGAGACCGATTCGTTCAGGCCTGGAAAAGAGGTGGCATCCAATTTATGTATCCACCTCTGTTCCCGTTGTAGTAGGGTCTTATTCCAGTCGCCCCCCCGAGCAGGTATGTGTATACGGTCCAGGGCTGTAAATGTAAACTTGGGCATTCTATAGTTGTGTGTTTGCACAACGTGACGTCCAATCGGCAGGTAATAGTTGCCAATTTCCATGCTGTACACATGTTTAGACATTCGGCGATGGAATTCCTGTTTTGTTTTGCCTACGTAGTACGCCCCACACTCGCATTCTAAGAAGTAAACCACACCCCGTGTCTGACAATTCACGAAGTGTGTGGGTCGAAAGTTGGCACCGTTTGGTAGACAGAAGGTTTTATCACGTCTAATATATTTACAACATGAGCAGTGATTGCAGGGGAAGGAGCCGAGAACTGAGCAGTGTTTGGACCTTTTGTTCTCATTCCTATATTCGCTCTGCACCAGTTTATCGTATAGTGAAGAGGCCCTTTTGAAAGAGATAAGGGGGCGTGCTGGAACCAGACAGCCGATCTTAGGATCGTCTTTTAAGATCGACCAATATTTTTGGATGATACCCAAAATAATATTGTGTTGTTTACTGAAGCGCATAATGATCCTCAGTGAGTCCGCTGTAGGGTCACTGCGTTCCTTTTTGGAGAACAAGAGGTCCCTGCGTGGTAACACTGCAACTTTGTTGTAAGCCCTGCGAAGGCAGGAGCGACTATATCCTCGCGCAAGGAATCTAGTCTGAAGTTTCTGTGCCTCTTCTTTAAAGAGACTGTCATTAGAACAGTTTCTGCGGAGGCGGAGATATTGGCCGTAGGGTATAGACCGTTTTAGGGCCACAGGGTGAAAGCTATCTGCGTGCAGTACCGTGTTGCCGGCAGTGCTTTTTCGGTATAGAGAGGTGAAAATGGAATTATCTGGGGTGCGTCCTATAGTGACATCTAAGAACGTAATGCTCTGAGTGTCATAGGTCACAGTAAACTTGAGATTATATGTGTTTATGTTCATGCAGGACATAAATTCCAACAGGGCAACCTCCGATCCCTCCCAGATGACGAGGACGTCATCGATATACCGCCGCCACATAGCAATGTGGCGCGTGTATTCGAGGAGGCCCTCGTCATCCAGGAGGGACTTCTCCCACTCCCCCAGGTACAGGTTGGCGTAGGCCGGGGCACAACAAGTGCCCATGGCCACGCCCTGCACCTGGAGGTAGTGGGAGTCATTGAATAGGAAGAAGTTGTGATGTAGGATGTAATCAAGTCCGTCCACTATAAATTCGTTGACTTCGAATTTATATCTCCCACTTAGTTGGAGTAGATTTTGTATAGCCTTGATCCCCTTCTCATGTGGGATCGAGCTATACAGTGCCTCCACATCAATTGCCACTAAGATGGAGTTAGTAGTTAAGGTATGGTTCTCAATGGTTTGTAGTAGATGCGTTGTATCCTTCACATATGAGGGCATACTCAAAACAAATGGCTGTAGAAATGAATCAATGACTTTACTGAGATTTTCAGTTATTCCCCCTTTCCCTGAAACGATCGGCCGGCCAGGAGGTCTTGTTTGGCATTTGTGGATCTTTGGTAAACTATAAAAGGTGGCAGCCTTAGGGTATTTGATTCCAATAAAGGCATGTTGGTCCTTTGTGATGCCACCCTGAGCCAAGGCTGCATCTATTAACTTATAGAATTTGTTGTAAAAAGTCTGTATTAATGTACTCGGGATAGTCCTATACCATTCTTTGTTGTCTAGAATCTCTTGACACATGCGTACATAATTTGAGTTGTCCATAAGGACAACATTGCCCCCCTTGTCAGAGGGTTTTATTGTGATGTTGACATTGTTTGTCAGCATGTGAAGAGCTTTTATTTCTTCTACATATGTCTAATTGCGACTATGTTGGGATTTTCATCACAGGCGTGACTTACCATACAGGCAGGCTGCCTACGCTTGCACCTATTCCCTACAACCTTTGTGGGGCATAGGGTTTTGTCGTGTGACCGCTCGTGAGCCGCGCCTCTGGGCCTTCGACCCTCACCCCACTGCTGGATTCTGTGGCGAGATGTATGGACCATATATCTTTTGTAACCTGTGAAGGACGTCTAAGCATGAACCTGGGTAAACTCCACCATTAAGCACTATAATTTGTATGAACCTCTCGGCAATACCATACTGGGTAATTACACTGACAAATCTAGAATATGTTTAATACTAATCCTATTCGATAGATTTATTAAGTTGTATCTTGTCTCTCTATCAACAGACTTTCTCTGAAGAAGACCCTAGTGGTTGAAACGCGTTAGAACTATAAATTTATTTTTGCTGTTACTAATTTTATACAGTATATTTATAGTTAGGTCTGCTTAGTGTATGCCCAATTGTCATTGCAATTTTTGTATGTACAAGCTTGGTTCTATTTATATCTGTTTATTTTAAATACCTGGGTGAAGCTCATGTTTTTACCACATAATAAACTAATCTTTTTTATATAGTATGCTACGCTTACTGTTTATTGCTGCCTAAAAATCCCGTTGGTGGGGGAATTTGTTTTATTTATCTAATCGTCTCTTGCCTCTCTTGCCGGGACTGGTCTCCCTGGATCAGGTGGGCTTTGTCCCGGGGAGGGAGGCTAGAGACAACACAATTAAAGCAATTAATATACATAATTGGCTTTCCTCTTCCAATACCCGCGGATTCCTCCTCTCCTTGGATGCGGAGAAGGCGTTTGACAGAGTGGCCTGGGATTATATGCAAGAAACTTTACAGAGTATAGGACTACCTAACAAATTTATTTCACATGTTATGGCGCTATACGCCTCGCCGAAAGCCCATGTAAGAGTGAATGGCCATCTGTCGGACGCCTTCTCCGTATCCAACGGGACTTGTCAGGGATGCCCCGCTCTCGCCCATTCTATTTGTCCTCACGTTAGAGCCCTTACTCAACCGTATTCGAGCAAATAGTGATATAAGAGGTGTGTCAATGGCAGGTACAGTACAAAAGATAGCAGCTTTCGCTGATGATATCCTATTGTTCCTTACAGAACCACATGTTACATTACCCAACCTCCTGAAAGATCTAGATTTATTCAAACACATCTCCAATTTACAAATAAACTTTGGCAAATCTGAAGCGCTTAACGTATACCTTAGCGAACCTGCTGTGGAGCAATGCCAAAGAAATTTCCCTTTTAAATGGAGCAGCTCAGCTATCACGTACCTGGGCATTAAACTACCTTCCGACCTTAAGAACCTTTATACGCATAATTATCTCCCCCTACTCCAAACCATTCAAACCGATCTTAAAAAATGGTCCTCGGGAATCTTTTCTTGGTTTGGCAGAGCCTCGATCATCAAGATGAATATCTTACCCAGATTACTTTACTTACTACAAACAATCCCCATTAGGATCCCAATGACCTTTTTCAACTCATACAAATCGATTTGCACCCATTTCCTGTGGAACGGAAAGAGGCCCAGATTAAGCCACGACAGACTAACAATTCCTAAAACAAAAGGTGGTATAGGCTTACCAGATATGAGGAAATGTTATTGGGCTTGCCATTTATCCAGAGTAGTAGACTGGAAAGTACATAACACTACTAAAGCTTGGGTACATTTGGAAAATACGCTTGCACCCATTCCGACGAGATATTTACCCTGGATGGACCAGAAACACATCCCTACAATATGCAAACAGCACCCGTTAGTTGCTCCTACCTTACATGTGTTTCGCTTGGTGTGCCAAACACAGCTTATCTCGTCACACCGCAGCCCACTAACACCTATTAGACATAACCCAGACTTTCCGATTGGTCAGTCTGAGTCCTTTCTCCGTTCCATATGGCCACACTCAGAGATGTTAGCACAGCACTTTTTCACCAATGGGAATCTTTTACCGCGTACATCTGTACCGTGTTTAGACACCAGACGGCCTATTCCTCAATGGGTATACTTTCAAATTAGACACTTTCTAATATCACACCAGCACCAACCAGACTTTGCTAGATCACTCACTCCTTTTGAATCTCTCTGCGACACGATAGAACCTCAAAGACACCTCATATCTAAAATCTACGCCCTCTTCTTCTCGGACTGTAATCCCAAATCTCTTAAATCCTCCAGCAGTTGGGAATCAGACCTGGACCAGCAATGGTCAGAAGATGAGTGGGAAACTATATTCTCCCATATACACAAGGGATCTGTCAATGTGTCAGTACAAGAAAATGGTTTCAAGCTTGCTGCTAAATGGTATAAGACTCCTTCCCAGTTACACAAATTTTTCCCCCAAGTGTCCTCTACATGTTGGAGATGCTCCCAGGACGAGGGAACCCTCCTCCACATTTGGTGGTCATGTCCCAATATCCAACCCTTCTGGACGGAGGTACACCGTATCCTCTGTAAGATCACTACCCTATCCGTTGATTTTACTCCTGCACAATTCCTTCTTCACCATTCCTCGATCTCGAGATCAAAATATCGAGGATCACTGACGCAGCACCTCATTAATGCCGCGAGAATGTGCATCCCAGTCCTATGGAAATCCAGCACCCCACCTTCCATCTCGGATTGGTTCCATCGCATTTCTAAGGTGGCTGAGATGGAAGAATTAATACACCAATCGAAAGATTCCCCATTAAGTTTCTGGAAAATTTGGGCTTGCTGGCAGCATTTCCGAAATTCATCGGAATATTCCTCATTAATCTCCTAGGGCCTTACACTTTCACTTTTATTTTAACTTATACCATTCTTTAGGGCTTCCCCTAATTCTTTCTCCACTGTCTAACAACTGGTCTAAATGGTGTCTTTTTGTTAAGAAAAAAAAATTTTTTTTTTTGAGAATGTGAACTTCAATTGTCTTCATTTTTGGGTTAAGCTACTGTTTCAATCCTTGAGGTCTATATATCTGTAGATCATTTCAAGAATTTAAAGCTATTCAAGTTGTTTTAATGTATTGTACCATTTCAGGGTTTTTACCCTCCTCACAGATTTGTCATGCTTGAATGACTTTTGAGTAATTGCGGTACTTTATGTCGGCTTTTCATGCTGTAAATGTTCATATCTTTTATCAATAAAACTTTTTTTGGTAAAAAAAAAAAAAAGTCCAGTTCGACGGAGGGGACAGAGAGAGGAGGCAGTTTTTCCCACCCTCCCGCCCTATGTTTCGGTTGTTGGGGTTTGCAGGTGTTGTTTCTTTTTTTCTTTTTCAGGTGGCGTTATCGGATGTCATGACAGCTGTGCAGAAGGCATTGGACGTTGGCGGTTGTGTCTGGTGGTCTTTGACGGTTGGCGGTAAATCAGAAGTCATCTGATATGGGGTGGGGGGCCCATTGCTAGGATGGGTCCCTCCGGTGTATTCCTGAACGTTGGAGGGAATACCGTTATGGTTGTCACTGCGGAGGTTGTCTCCGAGCGGTCACAGCTGGAGGCCTGGAAAAGTTACAAGTGGGTACCGCAGTGATTGGTTGGTTGGTAAAGTTGGTTGGTAAAGTTATGGGTCACCGTCAGAGATCACCAGACCGGCCATGTTAGCTATATGCTATTCGTTACCAGTTGTGGGTTATGGTTATATGGATATGGTTATATTTATGGTTATATTTATACTGTTTGGTTATTTATATATAGATATAGATATATTTATATATATTTTGATTGGAGTATTTGAGTATAGTAATAAAGGCTGTTATGGCCATTTTACTCCAAAGCAAGGTGTGGTCTCTTACTTTATGGGTTGATAATGGGGTGGAGGTTGGAGTGGAATGGGTAACAGGTAAAAAAAAAGGGACCTTTAGACTACCCTGGTCATGTACATTCAGACCAATACCATATAATTAATACCTGTGTTCTAAATACTTGGATCTCTGTGCACCTTCCATTTTTTTCAAGACAAGTTGTAGAGTTAATAGAGTGAAGACTTGGTTCTAGGCCAGCTTTGAAACATCAAAGACATTATCACTTAAGTGGTTGCATTTTCTGTTGGGCGATTGCCAAGATGTACAAGGAGTGTAGCTTGGCACATAGACTGAGATAACGAAAGGAAGGTGAGCATTGAAAGGTCGCAGTTTAAAAAAGTATATCTATCTATCTCTTCCTATCTTAGCATTTTTTAAACTATATGAAGCTTTCTTGTGTTGCACTAAAATAGGAATCATCTGCTAACCTCAAAGCGGTAGTAAACCGCTGAAAAAAAAACCCTGCAAGACAATAGCATAATGTGCTAGTATGCATTGCTTACTAGCACATTATAAAATACTTACCTTAGAACAAAGCTCCCGCAGCGCACCCGGTCAACGCTGAGGGAGCTGACAGGTTCCATTTGTTTCTTCCAGGATCACTGGCTCTGGCGCTGTGAGTGTCCAGAGCCGTGATGATGTCACTTGCGCTCATAGCTGCTGGGAGCCCTTTGCTCTGGCAAGGTCGGGCAGGATATGCCAGGTCTGCAGGGCACATACGCCGCTGATGTCAACGGCTGCATGCAGGGTTAATATTATATGCTTATTATAGGCTTACCTGTAGGTAAAAGTCAACAAGCGAGCAATACAACCACTTTAAAGTAACTGTAAAGCTTTAAAAAAAGCTTTAAAAAAATGTCATTAAAATAGCAAACATGTCACACTGTGCAATGGTTTTGCAGAGAGCAGCCCCAATCCTCCTGCTGTGGGGTCCCCCGCTGGTGCTCCTGGCTCCTCTTCCCTGCCGAGTGCCCCCATAGGAAGCCTTTTCTTATGGGGGCACTTTCTATGTGTTTGAACCCAAGTCGAGGCTGTTTGCCTCTATTCAGACATACAGCCCATCTTGACCCCGCTCTCTGCTCGCAGGTTTTGAATGACAACACCAGAAGTCAATGGCTCCCGCTGCTCTAAAACAAGCCTGTGAGACAGGGAAGAGGGGAAAAGAGCTGCTGCAGACATGCACAGCGATGGGAGATGGGGCTCACGTGAGTATTTGGGGGGTGGGTACTATCAAAAGTTTTTTTTTTTTACTTTATGCAGAAGCCGGCCAGCAACCCTCTCCCGCTGTGATTGAACACAGCGGGAGCCAATCAGCGAGTCTGGCGGGACTTGCCGATCGTTCGGGATACAGACAGAACAGCCGGTCTGCCTATGTAAACAAGGCAGATCGCTAAGCAGGAACATGGATCTTTACCTTCCTCCAGTCAAAGCACCCCCCCCCCCCCCACTGTTATCAAGTATTCCCTAGGAATACATTTAAAGCGGGAGTTCCACCTTTTTTTTTTTAAGTCAGCAGCTACAAATACTGCAGCTGCTGACTTTTAAAATATGGACACTCACCTATCCAGCGCACCCGCGATGTCAGCACCCGAAACCGATCTGTCGATCAGCTCTCGGGTACTGCAACCGCGATCTTCGGTATGGGAATCGGGAAGTGAAGCCTTGCGGCTTCAACTCCCGGTCCCCTACTGCGCATGTGCGAGTCGCGCCGCACAATACAGATGGTCCCTGCTGTCTCTGGGACCCGTGTGTTTCCCAGCAGACAGCGGAGAAGCGACAGGAAGTGGCGTAAATACCTACAGATTCTGCGGCTATCTATGCCCGGAAGTGGGTGCAAATACCTGTATTGTACAGGTATCTGCACCCCCTCCCCCTGAAAGGTGCCAATTGTTGCACCGGAGGGGGGAGTTTTCTGATAAGCAAAAGTTCCACTTTGGGGTGGAGCTCTGCTTTAACCCTTCGATTGCCCATGATGTTAAGCCCTTCCCAGCCAGTGTCATTAGTACAGTGACAGTGCATATTTTTTAGCACTGATCACTGTATTGGTGTCACATAAAAAGTATCAAAAGTGTCAGTTATGTGTCTGATATGCCCCCGCAAAATCGCAGTCCCGCTATAAGTCGCTGATCGCTGCCATTACTAGTAAAAAAAAAAATTAACGAAAAAAAAATATATATATCCCATAGTTTGTAGACGCTATACATTTTTTTTTTTTTTTTTAAACTGAAAATATGTAGCAGAATACATATTGGCCTTAATTGATGAAGAAATTTGATTTTTTTTTTGTACTTTTTTTTACTAGGTATGTTTTATAGCAGAAAGTAAAAAATCGTTTTTTTTTTCCCCAAAAGTGTCTTTTTTGTTTATAGCACAAAAAATAAAAACTGCAGAGGTGATCAAATACCACCAAAAGAAAGCTCCATTTGTGGGAAAGAAAGACAAACAATTTATTTGGGTTCAGGGCTCAAACTTAATAGACGATGAAATCCAGCGTTGTCTTTTTTGAAGCAGAGGTTCTGCCTTTGCTCCTCTTCCCCAGTGTGGCTTTTTATTGTAGATCATGTGTATGTACAGACACTCTGTGAGTCTCTACCAGGTCTACTCTGGATGAGCCCCCCCCCCCCCCTCATAACTGCGCATGCACAACATCTCACAAATGGCTCTTTGGATGCTATGATCAAGAAGCTGTTTTTCTGTGCATGACATCATTCTGCCTAGGCTAGGATTTAAAAATAAAAAAAAACAAAAAGTAAAAAAAAGTACATTTTTAAATATTTTTTTAAAAATTATGTAAAGGGGTTTGGGCACGGGAGAGGAACTTACAAAAATTTGTTAAGTTCTGCTTTAAAGGAAAAATAGCAAGACACTACATTTATATGGTATCTTTTAATTTAACATTTAAAGATAGAATAGGCTTTTTTTCCTGGAGACCTGGAGTCTGCGGTTGCTCTGTGACCTTCAGTGCTCTTGCCAACCTGTTTGGGAAATCTTACCACTAGAAGGTTGCTGCTTGTAGGTCCGCTTCTAATTAGCAGGCTGATTAGTCAAAGGTCATTAGACAGGGCACATCACTTCTGTTTTAGTAACTAGTAATAATACACCATAAGGAACTAAGGAGTAGAGCCAACAGCAAAGCAGCGTCCTGTGACTCCCCGGGCCTTATTTTGTATCCACCAGACTAACACCGGGAATACAAAGGTAAACTAAAAGTGACTCATACAGTATATCTTTGTTTTTGGATGCATCTCATAAAAAAAGAAATAGTTTTAATTTCCTAGACAAATTGGAAAAGTAAGTGGAGAGCAATGCTATTCCTGTCCACTCCTGACCCCACATAGCCATTTCACATAATGCAGTTTGATCCTTTGTTCTTACTCTAGCTCATGATTAAAAATGTAACACTACAGGCGCTCATCACCTGAGATCATAGACATTCGCTTTTATACTGATTGTATTGTTATATATTTTTTTAAATAAATGTTTATTGAGATGTGTACAAATAACACATAGAAATGCTTCCATGCATTGTGGTATAACAATTAAAAATGGAAAAAAACTCTGTTGTCATAAAGGACAAAAGAAGATTTAACTTCCGCAAAATGAAGGTAGATAAAAGATATGTCTAAAATATGGTTGTGAGCAAAAAAAATCAAACTCACTGCTCCTCTTATGCTGCTGCCTCCCTCCTCCCCCATGCTCTCTAGCCCCCCAGTGCTCTCCAGCCCCCCTCCCTGTGCCCTCTAATCCACCAGTGCTCTCCACCTTCCCCCATGCTCTCCAGTCTCCCAGTGCCCTCCGCCCCCAGTGCTCTCCAGCCCCTTCAGTGCTCTCTGCCTCCCTCTTGTGCTCTCAATCTCCCCCCATGCACTCCACTGCCCACCTGTACCCTCCACCTCTCCCCATGCTCTCCAGCCCCCCACCCAGTGCTATCCAGCCCCACCTGTGCTCTCCAGCCCCCCTGTGCTCTCCACCTCCCCCCATGCTCTCTGCTGCCCCCTGTGCCCTCCGCCTCTCCCCCAGTGCTCTACAGTACCCCCAGTTGCCCTCCAGCCCCCCTGTGCTTTCCGCATCCCCTTGTGCTCTCCACCCTCCCCATGCTCACCGCTGCCCCCTGTGCCCTCATCCTCTCCCCATGCTCACCGCTGCCCCCTGTGCCCTCCGCCTCTCCCCCAGTGCTCCTCAGCCCCCCTGTGCTTTCCACATCCCCCTGTGCTCTCCCCCCCCATGCTCACCGTTGCCCCCTGTGCCATCCGCCTCTCCCCCAATGCTCTCCAGTCCCCCTTTGCTCTCCACCTCCCCATGTGCTCTCTACATCCCCCTGTGCTCTCCACCTCCCCCATGTTTTCCGCTGCCCCCTGTGGCCTCCGCTTTTCCCCCAGTGCTCTCCACCCCCCCCAGTGCTCTCCACCTCCCCCTGTGCTCTCCGATGCCCCCCTGTGCCCTCCGCCTCTCCCCCAGTGCTCTCCAGCCACCCAGTGCTCTCCAGCCCCCCTGTGCTTTCCACCTCCACCTGTGCTCTCCATCCCCCTGTGCTCTCAATCTCCCCCTGTGCTCTCCACCTCCCCCCATGCTCCCTGTTGCTCCCCTGTGCCCTCCGCCTCTCCCACAGTGCTCTCCAGCCCCCCCAGTGCTTGCCAGCCCACCTGTGCTCTCCACCTCCCCCTGTGCTCTCCACCTCATCCCTGTGCTCTCCATCTCCCCCCATGCTCACCGCTGCCCCCTGTGCCCTCCACCTCTCCCACAGTGCTCTCCAGCCTCCCTGTGCTCTCCACCTCCCCCTGTAATCGATACCTCCCCCTGCGCTCTCCACCTCCCCCATGTGCTCTCCACCTCCCCTCATGCTCCCCCCTGTGCCCTCTTCCTCTCCCCCAGTGCTCTCCAGCCACCCAGTGCTCTCCAGCCCCCCTGTGCTCTCCACCTCCACCTGTGCTCTCCACCTCCCCCCATTCTCTACACTGTCCCTCTGTGCCCTCCGCCTCTCCCACAGTGCTCTCCAGCCCCCCAGTGCTTGCCAGCCCCCTGTGCTCTCCACCTCCCCCTGTGCTCTCCACCTCATCCCTGTGCTCTCCATCTTCCCCCATGCTCACCGCTGCCCCCTGTGCCCTCCACCTCTCCCACAGTGCTTTCTAGCCCCCTGTGCTCTCCACCTCCCCCTGTAATCGCTACCTCCCCCTGTGCTCTCCACCTCCCCCATGTGCTCTCTGCTTCCCCCCCTGTGCCCTCCTCCTCTCCCCCAGTGCTCTCCAGCCACCCAGTGCTCTCCAGCCCACCTGTGCTCTCCACCTCCCCCCATTCTCTCTGCTGCCCCCTGTGCCCTCCGCCTCTCCCCCAGTGCTCTCCAGCCCCCCCAGTGCTCTCCAGCCCCCCTGTACTCTCCACCTCCCTCAGTGCTCTCCACCTTCCCCCTTTGCTTTCCACCTCCCCCGTGCTCTCCATCTCCCCCCATGCTCACCACTGCCCCCTGTGCCCTCCGCCTCTTCCCCAGTGCTCTCCAGCCCCCCTTTACTCTCCACCTCCCCCCTGTGCTCTTCACCTCCCCCTATGCTTTCCACTGCCCACCTGTATCCTCCAACTCGCCGCCAGTGCTCTCCAGGCACCCTAGTGCTATCCAGCCCCCCTGTGCTCTCCACCTCCCCATGTGCTCTCCACCTCCCCCAGGCTCTCCGCTGCCCCCTGTGTCCTCCGCCCCTCCTCAGTGCTTTCCAGCTTCCCCAGTGGTCTCCAGCTCCCCTGAGCTCTCCTCCTTCCCCTGAGCTCTCTACCTCCCCCAGTGCTCTCAACCTCCCCCTGGGCTCTCCACCTCCCCTAGTGTGCACGGCTGCCTCCCTGTGACCTCCTCCTCTTCCCCAGTTCTCTCCAGCCCACCCAATGCTCTCCAGCCCCCCTGTGTTCTCCACCTCACCTATGCTCTCCGCTGCCCCTCATGCCTCCGCCTCTCCCCCAGTGCTCTCTGCAGCCCCCCAGTGTTCTCCAGCCCCCCCAGGGATCTCTACCCCCCTGTGCTCTCCACCTCCCCCCTGTGCTCTCCACCTCTCTCCTGTGCTCTCCAACTCCCCCAATGTGCTCTTCTGCCCCCTGTGCTCTCCACCTCTTCCCCAGTGCTCTCCACCTCCAGCCTGTGCTCTCCACCTCCCCCTATGCTTTCCACTGCCCACCTGTACCCTCCACCTCTCCGCCAGTGCTCTCCAGCCCCCCTAGTGTTATCCAGCCCCCCTGTTCTCTCCACCTCCCCCATGCTCTCCGCTGCCCCCTTGTGCCCTCTACCTCTTCCCCAGTGCTCTCCAGCCCCCCTGTGCTCTTCAGATCCCACTGTGTTCTCTACCTCCCCCTGTGCTCTCCACCTCTCCCCTGTGCTCTCTACCTCCCTCCTGCGCTCTCCACCTCCCCCTATGTACTCTTCTGCCCCCTGTGCCCTCCGCCTCTTCCCCAGTTCTCTCCAACCCCCCAGTGCTCACCACCTCCCCCTATGCTCTCCACTGTCAATCATGCACTCTGCCTCTCCCCCAAGTGCTCTCTGCAGCCCCCCAATGCTCTCCAGCCCCCCCAGGGATATCTGCCTCCCCCTGTGCTCTCCACCTCCCCCCATGCTCTCCGCTGCCTCCTGTGCCCTCCACCTCTCTCTCAGTGCTCTCCAGCCCCCCCAGTAATCTCTGCCTTCCCCCTGTGCTCTCCGTGCTCTCTGCTGTCCTGCCCTTCCTGTGCTTTCTGCCCCTGTGTGTTTTTCTTCCCCCTTGCTCTCCAACCCCCCCACACCCTGTGCTCTCCAACCCCCCCACATCCTCTCCAGCCCTATTGTGCTCTCCTCCTCCTCCCTGTGTTCTCTGCCTCTCCCCTCTGCTTTCCGCACCCCCCCTCATGCTCTCCACCCCCCCCACAATTCTCTCCAGCCCCCCTGTGCTCTCGCCCTACCCCACCCCATGTTCTCAAGTTTCTTCCCTGTGCTCTCTCCCGCCTGTGCTCTTTCCTAGTCCCCCTCGCCCCTTGCACCTCTGTTGGGTTTTCCCTCCCCTCTCCTGGGGAGCCGTCAGGGAGGAGAGTGGGGAAGGGGCCTGTTAACATGTCATGGGCTGCTCATTCCAAAATGCCCGTGCCTATTTTATGTCCCAGTTTAGGAATGAATGCTGAAATGATAGGGTGGCTCACTTCCAGCAGCTACCCTGGTTGTCGGTCATGTGAAGTGTAATGCCAGTAACTTTTATCTTCTTCCAGAGAGAAGGAGCTCAATTACAAATCCTGTTCCTATTCTGAGTTTTAGGAGAATTCAGAGTCAGCGAACACAAAAAACTTGGAAATATGTGATTTATTTTCAATCTTAGCAGTCATGTAATATGTAATACAATTTACAATGGGAGAACAGAGCTGTAAATTATATGGTAACATCAGAAGGATTTACCCCCTTCCTGACCAAGCCCTTTTTTGCAATACGGCGCTTCAATTGACAATTGCGTGGTCGTGCAACATTGTGCCCCAACAAAAGTCCCTTTTTTTCCCCACAAATAGAGCTTTCTTTTGGTGGTATTTGATCACGTCTGCAGTTTTTATTTTTTGCACTATAAACAAAAAATGAGCGCCAATTTTGAAAAGAAGCAATATTTTTTAACTTTTTGCTATAATAAATATTCCCCAAAAAATATATAAAAAAAACTTTTTCTTCCACAGTTTAGGCCAATATGTATTCTTTTACATATTTTTAGCAAAAAAAAAATCGCAATAGGCGTTTGATTGATTGGTTTGCTCAAAAGTTATCGAGTCTACGAAATAGGGGATAGATTTATGGCATTTTTATTATTTTATTTTTTTATTAGTAATGGAGGTTATCTGCAATTTTTATTGTGGCTATGACATTGCGGCAGACAGACACTTTTGACACTATTTTGGCCCATTGGCATTTAAACAGCGATCAGTGGTATAAAATGCACTGATTACTGTGTAAATGTCACTGGCAGGGAAGAGGTTAAACACTAGGGTGCGATCAAGGGGTTAACTGTGTTCCCTCAGCATGTTGTAACTGTAGGGGGGATGGGCTCAATAGAACATGACAAAGATCACTGCTCCCGCTCACTGGGAGCAGTAGATCTCTGTCATCTTGCTAGGTAGAACAGGGAAATGCCTTGTTTACATAGGCGTCTCCACGTTCTGCCTCTCTGTGTCACAATCGTGGGCCACCAGCGGACATTGAGTCAGCGGGACCCGCGGGCATGCTCCCGCGGCATACGCACGCTAGCTAGCTACGGATGACACAGTGACGTATGGGTACATCGTTTTGCGCACTTATGCCACTTTGCCAACATATATTGGAGTGAGGCGGCTGGCAAGTGGTTACAAATTACCTAGCATCAGATATATTTTTCATGTTACAAGCATAGAGATTAGGGCCTCATGCACACAGAACGTTTATGCAGAAAAAATGCCTGGCGCTGGTAAAAGTTTCTAAAGCTTTTATAAGCTTTTACAGGCTTCAAGCTCTTGGGTACTAATTAATTTCATTGGCCAGAATAAATAATTTATTAAAGCGGAGTTCCACCCAAAAGTGGAACTTCTGCTTTAAGCACTCCTCGTCCCCTGACAATGCTACATTTGGCATGTAATTGTTTTTGGGGAGGGGGGAAATGTGTACCCTCTTTTTAGCGGGACTTCCTGTCCCACTTCCTCCTTCCTGTTCTAGGCCACCTAGGCGACTCCAACTCTCGCCCTCGCACACAACACAGGCCCCAGAAGATTGACTGCCAATAGCAGAGCACAGTGCGACTCGCGCATGTGCAGTGCGCGAACGTCCATGGAGCCTAAGCTGTCACAAGCGTTTAGGCGCTTTTAGCAGCTTCTCACTGTCAGAGCAGTAAGGATGTGGAACTCTCTTCCACAATCGGTGGTGTCGGCAGGCAGTATGGATAGTTTTAAAAGACTCTTGGATGGGCATCTTAGCGAAAACAATATACAGGGATATGGGAAATTATTTTTCTACACATACAGACCTACACAGGTTGAACTGGATGGACTATTTCTTTATTCAACCTACCAACTATGTAACTATATTATTACCTCTTACGGGGATAAATAATTAATTCATTGTTGTAAAGCATGGCGCAAACTGTTGGCGCTATATAAATCCTGTATAATAACAATCCCCCAAATAATACTTATATCTGTATTTCTCTTGAAAAAGCTGGCACTGTGTATTATATATCCACCATAATCGGCGTCTACTTCCTGAACTAAAAATCCATCCTCAGTGATACATTCTTATACTGTAAATCTGTATAGTTCTGGTCTGTTTGACACATGAGAGTTGATTTGTTAAAGGTAAATAGACTGCTCACTGTGCAAATAAAACATTTTGCAAAAGAATTATCTCTAGAGCTTAGTGAATGTGCTGAAGGTTCACTTTGCAAAGAAAATCCAATTGTGTGCCAGGAAATTAAAAAAACAGCACATATTGCTTGCACATGATTGGATGCTGGAAGTCAATAGAGCTTCGCCACATTCACAAGCTCTGGAGCAAGTTCACCTGCAAAGTGCAGCTTCCCTTACAAAGTGAAAAACGATTTTTCTTCTAGTAAATCAACCCCGTGTTGTCTTACACAGATACACTCTCTGCTGCTGCCTTTCACATTGTGGATTGCTACAAAGGTATAATGTATAGCCTGAGAGATCATTGGGGGAAGGGAGATTGAAGAAACACTCTCTTTTGCTTGCAGCAGGCTGATGTCATTTTCATAGCTCCCAACATTTTGAGATGGGAATGAGGGACACCTACTAACAAATGTATGTAGGCATAGGACACGCCTCCTGCCACACCCCCTTAAAAGAGAATTAACCAAAAAAAAAAAGCTAATTAAATCCACAAGGACTTTTTTTTACCACTATTATTTCTTTATATTGGCGTTTAAAATATACAAATGCAGCAATTTAGAAATCAGATGAAAGGTTTAGCACTGGGAAACACTTTTTGAAAGATAAAAGTGCATTTTATATACAACTATATAGATCAGATCAAAATGAGGGACAAATAAGGAGGAATGAGGGACAGAGGGATATTGCTCCAAATCAGGGACAGTCCCTTGAAATCAGCGACAGTTGGGAGCTATGCATTTTCCCAGATTCCTCTTCTCAGGCAAGGCACGGCCCTTAGAATGGAGCTCAAGGACTGATAATAATAAAAGGGACTGAATTATTTTTTTAATAATACTCTGATTGTTTATTGTAACATTAGAACTTTATTAATGCTTACTTGTCCCACTAGTAGATCAGGTGCACTATAACAAAGTGTGTGTCTGCTTTCATGTCGTAGAATTTATTATTATTTGTTTAAGATTTATTAAGGCTAAGAGTTCCATTAAATTGCGTGTCTTTTATATCTGCCTGGAGTTCAGTTGAAATAAAATATTATTTATCGATCATACTGCAAAGTCCTGTTTATTAAGAGTTCCTGTTACAGACCCGAAAATGAAGAAGTACTTCATCATGCTTTATAACAATTACCTGCCTTTTATAAAAACCACAGTCCCTAGTATCTGTGTTCAATGCAGCATTAAACAGCATTGTCACTCCAGAAATGTAAAGCCTACACCAACCAAAAATGTTCATTTTATTTTTCCAAACAATTATATTTCTCTCTGTATTCTTTTATTCTTTATAAAGGATTCTTCTTTTTTTTTCTTTTTTCTTTTTTTTTTTTTTTTTACTTGGATTCCTTGGAGATGTTCATTGTGAAATAAGGCACTTTTCTGGCTTCTTTCAGCAGCATGACTGATTGTGTTTTTATTCTTTTTAAAGTTTGCAGTGCTCCCAGACAAAGCATCATTTGTGTTGCTTTACTTTTCATTTTGTATCTGTCATGTAATGAGAAAAAAGATAACAGAGACACTGCGGCACTCAGTAAGGATACAAGAAATCCAGCTTGACAATGGAAGGTAAAAAAAAAAAAAACTTAAAATTGCATGAGGCTGCACAGTGAAGTCCTTTAGGAGTTTCTCATTTCACCTGCTGTCTCCTCCTCTTACTGAACTCTCAGTTCATCTGTTATGACGGTTATGTTAGGAGTTATTGACAAGAGATCACATTTCTACAAATGAACCATTGTCTCCCATTAAACATGCTGACTGTTTCTACTTCATCTAATGAGAAGAATTAACCGTGTGTGTGTGCGCGCATGCACGCGTGCACAAGTGCAACAGAAGATAATTTTGCCTTAAAAGCCCTAAACATACCAATCAAAATTCTTTTTCTGATTTTTATTTCTTTTTTCAAAGTATTGTATCGATTTTTTTTAGCTACTCACAAATATTTTATTGATTTTCTTGAGATGCTGAAATGTAACCCCATACATTTAGGTGGAGAGAATGGCAAAATTATCTCAGAATAATACAGGATGATGACTCTTTGAAAATGAATAGAAAAATATTCGCTCTTTAGAACCACCAACATTTGCATATGTGACATATTCACAGTTTAGTTTTTCGTAAATGTGCCTAAGATGTTTCAGCACATTATTCTGTTGGCAAATGGCAATTCAATGACAGCTCCTCTACCTTCTTTACCACTTAGAAGTACTTACTGTTGTATATTTCTTCTTAACTATGGCACATTTTTGGGGACCCAAGCTTCCAACACTCACAGAAATGTCAAATGCTGAAGACATTAGCAGAGGCTGTAGACTGGAACAATAATACATTTTTAGAATGACACAAATATACATTTTCACAAAGTTTTCTGCTTCTGTGTTTGTAGGTCTTTTTGTCAGATGTTACTATGGTATACTGAAGTATAATTACAAGCATTTCATAAGTGTCAAAGGCTTTTATTGACAATTACATGAAGTTTATGAAAAGAGTCAATATTTGCGGTGTTGACCCTTCTTTTTCAAGACCTCTGAAATTCGCCCTGGCATGCTGTTAATTAACGTCTGGGCCACATCCAGAATGATGGAAGCCCATTCTTGCAAAATCAATGCTTGGAGTTTGTTAGAATTTGTGTTTGTATTATTTTTGTTCACCCGCCTCTTGAGGATTAAGGTCTGGGAGTTTCCTGGCTATGGACCCAAAACTTTTGATGTTTTTTTCCCCAAGCTACTTAGTTATCACTTTTGCCTTATGGAAAGGTGCTCCACCATGCTGGAAAAGGCATTGTTCATCACCAAATTGTTCTTGGATGGTTGGGAGAAGTTGCACAGGAATTATTTGGTTTGATCTATTCAGTTTCACAGACTGGGAGTTTGTTTGCTTCCTATGCTTATAGAGCTTAGGAAAGGAAAATTCAAGTAACCAGCTTGAATATTGATCAGGGCCTAGCCAATCCCTGGAGAGGTGCACCCTGATGGCAGTTGAAAAAATAGTCTGAAGCCCTGGAGAGATATTCTTTCCCCAAGAAGGAGAGTTCTCAGCCTCGAGGGGTGCGGGGGGGGGGGGGGGCGGGGTGGTTGTTGCCCCTGAGGCAGCTAAATGACTGGGTTGCTGTTCTACAAGGTTTCAGGAGCTACAAGACTAGGGCCTAGAAGAAGCCTGGATCTGACTGCAAGCTTTCTTCGAGGGATTTGGTCTGGTGTGGGATTGTTTCTCTTACACCATAGTTACATAGTTATATACTGTAGTTAAATAGTTAATCAGGTTGAAAAAAGACAAAAGTCCATCTAGTTCATCCAAAAAAAAATACAATCCTATACCCACAGTTAATCCAGATGAAGGCGAAAAACCCCAGAAAAGCATGATCCAATTTGCTATAGCAGGGGGAAAAATTCCTTCCTGATCCCCCAACAGGCAATCAAATTTTCCCTGGATCAACTTTACCTATAAATGTTAGTAACCAATTATATTATGTACGTTTAGGAAAGAATCCAGGCCTTTTTTAAAGAAATCTACTGAGCTTGACAGAACCACCTCTGGAGGGAGTCGATTCCACATTTTCACAGCTCTTACTGTGAAGAAAGTTTTCGGTATTTGCAGATGAAATCTTTTTTCCTCTAGATGTAAAGATCGCCCCCTTGTCCTCTGTGATGACTAGTGATGAGCTCGATGTTCGGGTCGAACATTAGTTCGACTCGAACATCGGGTGTTTGCCTGTTCGCTGAAGAGGCATTATGAGGCATCCGCGGAAAATTTGAGCGACGCAGAACACCCCCTAATGCGATTGAGATTCCAGTACATTGCTGTATTATGATGATTGGTCAAAGCATGCAACTGATATGTCCAGTGTAGCCTATATCTACAGTGCATTCCGTGGTGTACTGTTTCGAATACACTTACAGGCGGTGTTGTATTTTATATATATATATATATATATTGCATTCTGTGGTGTACTGTTTCCTTTTTTGCTAATTTTTTTACATTTTGTTTTATACAATACATGTTATAACAAGCCACACATTGTGGGCAACAACCGGCCACAAACTTACCGATACAGAAAACAGTACTACATAAGAGTAGAGGAACATCTACTCTTTATATGCACACATGTAATTTAATACGTCTTAAATATATTAAATTTTTTATTATTTTCTTCATTTCACTGACATTACATTCATTACTTATTATTTAGCAGTTTATCCATTTCAATTGCGGGCCTCAGGGGAACCACCACCACTGGGTCGGGGTTATATCAGTGTATGCCACCTCAGGTATGTACTTCCCCACCCAGTACATTGAGGTTTTTACCATCACCTGACTTTTTCATATTCCCACTTTACCCCTTCTCCCCTTTTTCCATAGGGCGCTGAGACCAACTTTTCCACACTTTCCCTGCCGTGTCTTGCTGTGTGGTTATCTTTGGCGCCCTCTGTTGGAGCTCCTCTTTGTTCCCCCCCGGGGACGCCTTTGGTTTTGGACAGAGAGAGAGAGAGGGGTGCTTTTCCACCTTTCTCCCCCTTCCCTCCCCCTCCCCCCCCGCCCTGACCTGCTACAGCAGTCCCTGGGATAAACAACACGTGGATGTCCCGGATGGTTTCTTTCTTTCATTGTTTTTAACGCAGCAACTATACAGATGCAGCAAGTTATTATGCCTCCTGGCAATACTTTATGGTTAGTACTGACGGTTATATTCCCTTTTTTTCGTTATGACTATCTAATATCGTGTTAATATATATATATATATATATATATATATATATATATACATCTTTGTTTTTTGTTTTTTGTTCCTTATTTGTTTGCATACATACCTTTTGATATTTTGCATATTTCCTGATCAAATGCTCATGAAATATTCCCTTATTTACAGATATATGTATACCGTGCTATTATCAAAAAGTACCCCTGAAGAAGAGGGATTTACTCGAAACACGTTGGGTTCTTTCCCCCGTACATGTAGTTCACATGTGTTGTGGTTCTTATGATTGTGATTGCCTCATACTGTATTGCTTTTGAGTTTATGTACAGTGCATCCTATATATTACTTGTCTGTACACACACTTTTATGTATACTTGTATTCCCTACAGAAAATATATTATATATATATATATATTTTTTTTTTCATATGATCACTTTAAATAAAATCTAATACGCATTCAACCACAAGTAGACTTTTTCCTACTAAAAGTCCCACTTAAGAGGAACACTTTTAAACTTTATTATCCATTTAATAAGGATGCAGGAAAACCCTACTTTTTTAGCCCCACTGCACACCAACCCCCTTTCTGACACAAAAAGGAGGGGGTCATGGCATCTATTGATTTAAAGATGGATTTGGGGATCCAAACCGGGGAATTCCTAAGGTTGTACAATAGAAGGGGTAGAATTTTCATTTTTATCAAGTTTATCTTCCCAATGAGAGGCAGAGGGAGATTTTTCCAGGCCTGAAACTTCTTGGTCATTATAAGAAGCAGCGGGAAATATTGAGATTTATGAAGTCAGACACTGAGCTAGTAATCTGTAGTCCTAAGTATTTGATTCAGGACACCCATTGGAGGGGGATGGTGGGGTCAACTTGTTTGGGGATAGGATGGGAGCTCAAGGGGAGTATTTTGGATTTAGACCAATTGACCCTGAGCCTAGAGACCAGTGTGAATCTGTCTAAGAGTGCCAACGCAGCCTGTAGAGAAGATCTTGTGTCACTGACAAACAAAACCAAGTCATCTGCATAAAGTGCTGTGGTTTTAGTTAGGATGCCTAACTTAATGCCCTGGATTTGGGAGGAGGAATGCAATGCAATCGCCAAGGACTCCGTTACCAATACAAAAAGACCAGGGGAAAGGGGGCACCCCTGCCTGGTGCCCCTGGACACTGGAAAAGTCTCAGACCCCCCCCCCCGTTGACGTGGAGGGCCGCTACCGGGCACTCATACAGCAGCGAGATCCATTTGAGGAAGTTAGGGCCGAACCCCATACGTTGCAGTATATGAGTCATATAGCCCCAATAAATAGAATCAAAGGTCCTTTCCAGGTCAAAAACACCAGTGGACGACTCCGCCCCCAGTTGTGTATGGGTATATACTCTCCATATGTTGATATCTGTGGCTTCTTTGGGCATAAATCCTGTCTGATCAGGTGATACTAAGTGGTTTATAATCTTCATCAGTCTGTTGGCAAGCATTTTGGTGAGTATTTTTAAGTCCATGTTCAGCAGGGCTATGTGTCTGTATGAAGAACAGCAGAACAGGTCTTTGTCAGGTTTGGGTAATAACACTACATATGCCTCGTAAAAGGGAAGTTGGTAAACTCCCTTTTTCCAAACAGTCCATGTAAAGTCCTAGAAGTCTGGGCGACAAGACATTTTTGCAGACTTATTAAAAAAGAAAAACTGAAATATCACATGGTCCTAAGTATTCAGACCCTTTGCTCAGTATTTAGTAGAAGCACCCTTTTGATCTAATACAGCCTTAAGTCGTTTTGGGAAAGATGCAACAAGTTTTTCACACCTGGACTTGGGGATCCTCTGCCATTCCTCCTTGCAGATCCTCTCCAGTTCTGTCAGGTTGGATGGTAAACGTTGGTGTACAGCTATTTTTAGGTCTCTCCAGAGATGCTCAATTGGGTTTAAGTCAAGACTCTGGCTGGGCCATTCAAGAACAGCCACAGAGTTGTTGTGAAGCCACTCCTTCGTTATTTTAGCTGTGTGCTTAGGGTCATTGTCTTGTTGGAAGGTAAACCTTCAGCCCAGTCTGAGGTCCTGAGTACTCTGAAGAAGGTTTTCATCCAGGATATCCCTGTACTTAGCTGCATTCATCTTTCCCTCGATTACAACCAGTCGTCCTATCCCTGCAACTGAAAAACACCCCCACAGCATGATGCTGCCACCACCATGCTTCACTGTATTGGACAGGTGATGAGCAGTGCCTGGTTTCCTCCACATATACCGCTTAGAATTAAGGACAAAAAGTTCTATCTTGGTCTCATCAGACCAGAGAATCTTATTTATCACCATCTCAGAGTCCTTCAGGTGTTTTTTTTAGCAAACTCCATGCGGGCTTTCATGTGTCTTGCACTGAGCAGAGGATTCCGTCAGGCCACTCTGCCATAAATCCCCAATGGTGGAGGGCTGCATTGATAGTTGACTTTTTACAACTTTCTCCCATCTCCCGACTGCACCTCTGGAGCTCAGCCACATTTTCTTCTTTATCTCTCTCAACAAGGCTCTTCTCCCCCAATAGCTAAGTTTGGCTGGATGGCCAGCTCTAGGAAGGGTTCTAGTCATCCCAAATGTCTTCCATTTAAGGATTATGGAGGCCACTGTGCTCTTAGGAACCTTACGTGTAGCATACATTTTTTTGTAAACAAAGGCAGGCTGCCTATATCCCTTATATTGTAAACTCTCAGGGACAGAGAGTGTCCCTTCCGAAATAAATTTCAGGGGAATTCAGCGACTTTTACACTAAGCTATACAATATACCACACGACAGGCCCTCGCAAGTGGCTGTAGATGAATACATCAGGACATCCCAAATGCCTACCCTTCCCCAGGAGGTTTCAGCTGAACTAGAGGCACTGATTACTTTAGTTGAGCTTCAGGCGGCCATTGGAACCATGAAACCAGGTAAAGCCCCAGGCCCAGATGGATACACCATCCAATATTATAAAACGTTCCTCCCTGTCATTGGTCTGCGTATGGTGGAGTTTTTCAATGCTATCGGAGCGGAAGCAGTTTTTCCCAGGGAGATGTTGAAAGCTCACGTCTCCCTGATCCCTAAAGAGGGCAAAGACCCAGCCAGCTGTGGCAGCTATAGACCCATTTCTCTGTTAAACATAGATCTAAAAATATTTACCAAAATACTTTCCAGCAGATTGGCACGACATACTCAGTCCCTAGTTCATCTAGATCAAGTGGGTTTCATACCCACTAGGGAGGCAAGGGACAATACCACTAAGGTTCTGAATCTCCTCCATACGGCCAATGTTACGGGCTCTCCATGTGTATTTCTGAGCACCGACGCTGAGAAAGCGTTTGACAGAGTGGATTGGAACTTTATGCTCTCGGTGCTTCGCCATATCGGCCTAGGGGGAAGGATGCTTATCTGGATTGATAAAATCTATTCTAACCCTACGGCACAGGTCACTGCCAACGGCCTCTTGTCGCCACAGTTCCTCATCACAAATGGTACAAGACGGGGTGTCCACTATCCCCCTTACTTTTTGCACTCTCACTAGAACCGTTCTTATGTAAGATCAGAGGGAACCCAGATGTGCAGGGCCTCCGCATAGGAGACGTTGAATGTAAAATTTCGGCATATGCTGATGATCTGCTATTTTGATTGACTAACCCTATGATCTCTCTGCCCAACCTCCTTAAAGAATTTGATATTTATGGTGCACTGTTGAATTTAAAAATGTATTTCTCCAAGTCAGCAGCCATGGGGTTAAACATATCCCCGGTAGTTCTGAATTCCATGCAAACCCATTTCCACTTTAAATGGACTCTTAAATACTTGGGGACCCTCATTCCCGCGAATATTAAACGCACATACGAGCTGAATTTTCCACCCATGTTGGTCAAGATTCGATCTTTACTGGAGAGGTGGAATGGGGACCTACACTCCTGGTTCGGCCAATGCAACCTCATAAAAATGTGCATACTTCCCAAAATCCTTTATTTACTGCAAGCCTTTCCGAACCATATACCGCTCTCATTCTTTAAACAAATACAAGCTCTGTTTTGCGCGTTTTATTTGGGCCAACAAAAAGGCGCGTTTGAGTAGAACACTGATGTCACTTCCCAAAGATCATGGGGGCTTAGTGATTCCGGATATTAGACAATATTTCCAGGCCACCCAATTAGGCTGAATGCTAGATTGGAGACGTAACGGAGAAACCAAGCTGTGGGTACGGTTAGAACAAGAGCAGACGGATATCCCTCTTCAGGGTGCGTTGTGGTGTTATGACTCCCTCCCTGCGGCGCTGAAATCCCATCCCCTCTTGGGGACCACATTGCGTCACGGAAAACAAACCACTACACAATATTCTCTCACCTCCAATAGGTCCCCACTCTACCCAATACTGGGACACCCAGACTTCCCACCGGGCCTTCCCCCGACCGAGTTTGGGTCATTGAGGAGGGCGGGATTGGATCATGCTGCAAAGTTTTCAGGGACAGGACATTGGCCCTCTTTGGCAGAACTGACAGACTTGACAGACACGTACTGTCTGCTTTTTTGGAAGGGGGTGCAGCTCCACCATTTTCTTCATTCGATCCCAGACCCTCGGGACTTTACCCGCCCACTGACACCCTTCGAAGAATACTGTAGAGGTTCAGAACCCCTAGCGCAAATCCTTTCTAAAAGGTACAAGCTTCTAAATTCTCCCATGTCTCGACCCCGCTTACTTGGGGTAGAGGGATGGGTGAGAGACCTCGGATGGACATTCTCTGACACCCAAAAACAGAAAATGATTGTTTGTGCCCTGAAAACATCAATATGTGCTAGAATCCAAGAGACAAATTATAAAATTCTGACCCGTTGGTACCTTACACCTACTAGATTACATAAATTCTTTCCTGACACCTCAGATAGATACTGGCGATGTGAGGGGGAGGTTTTTGGAGCACAGTAAGATGAATTACTCAATGATATGCTGCTACCTGGGCCATCTGGAACCTGTTTGTAAATTCGGGGGAAGGAAGGTCTCTATGGGGTCATAAGTGGGCATGTATCATACAAGACATGGGACGGAGCACGCAGCTCGCCGATGGTCGCCCTCGCTACGGCCAGGACCCCCCCCCCCCCTGTTTTCCCACCCAACCCTCGCTATATTCTTCCTTCACTTCAATTATTCTTTTCTTTCTCCTTTCTCTGTCTTCTTTACCCTGGATTTACTGAGAAAATGTGGAAAATGCAGGGAAGTGCCCCGATTGTCACCAACCACATGAATGGAAAAAGGTACTGTACAGCTATATAGATTAATGTTTTATTAGATACTAATGAAGTTATATTGCAGATTTGACTACTGTGCGTGTTTGTACCTCCTATTTTCCTGTAATGTCAGGATCTTCCCTGTTTTGGTGTTTAAATAAAATTTATACTTGAAATTTTTTTGTAACCTTGGCCAGATCTGTGCCTTGCCACAATTCTGTCTCTGAGCTCTTCAGGCATTTCCTTTAACCTCATGATTCTCATTTGCTCTGACATGCACTGTGAGCTGTAAGGTGTTATATAGACAGGTGTGTGGCTTTCCTAATCAAGTCCAATCAGAATAATCAAACACAGCTGGACTCAAATGAAGGTGTATAACCTTGATCAGAAGAAATGGATAGAGTTAAATATATGAGTGTCACAGCAAAGGGTCTGAATACTTAGGACCATGTGATATATTGGTTTTTCTTTTTTCAATAAATCTGCAAAAATGTCAACAATTCTGTATTTCTTTCAATATGAGGTGCTGTGTGTACATTAATGAGGAAAAAAAGTGAACTTGAAGGATTTTAGCAAATGACTGCAATATAACAAAGAGTGAAAAATGTAAGGGGGTCTGAATACTTTCCGTCCCCATTATATATATATCTCCACTGAACACAAGAACTGCTTCCTTCCTGTCTCTGCCTGCTCTGATTCACTCCCCTGTGTGACGTCTTATTCAGTCACAAGGGGGAGTATCAGGAAGACTAGAATCATTGATGCATCACAAGACTTCTCCTCTGTGCTATACAGAGGGGAATCTCGCTCACAGTAAATTCCCGACATGCAGGAAATAAACAAACGGCACAATATGCATGCCGTTAATGAAAGAGCATACTGCGCAATCGCGCATGAGGTCATCAAAGATAAACAGACAATTTTCACTGAAACTACACAAGTAAGTGCCCTTTCACAGGCAGCGATCAGCTGCCTGTGTTATGTAGTATCTGCTAAGATTAAGTTGCATCTGAGGGTTTACAACCACTTTAAGGTATTGCAGGATCAGTGATCTTTTAAATTTGGAGTTTAACCCACTGACATTCCATGAAAGAAGTTTAAGATTACTCATTAGGTAAGGTTGTGTATAACATGAGGACAGGCATGGGACTCAGAAGGGGGAAGACCTGGGGGGGAGAAATCTGAATACAGAGAGCCACGGTCATCAAGTAACTATAGGTGAATTCCATGTACCATACTGGGCAAGTAAAATATCCCTTTGCACCGGCCTTGTCAGCAGGGCGCAGACGGAGCTTAAAAAAAACAGTCCAAAAAAGGAGCAGTTCAAGAACCCAACGCCTGTTTGCTCCAGGCCAACTGAACAGAAAAACTGCTGGAGAAACTTTGATCCCAGAAACAGAAAAACATTAGTGGATAGTTCTAAGCCCTTGTACACACGGTCGGAGAATCTGTCGGAATGAGTCTTATTGGACCGTGTCGTCAGATAATCCGACTGTGTGTGGTATGCATCGGACTGATTCCGTCCGAATCTCCGTCCGACCCAATTTTCCAACATGTTGGAAATATTTCCCGACCAACTGGGCCGGACGGACCTAATCCGATCATGTGAAGAGCATTTTCATCGGACCAAGTGCCACGCATGCTCAGATCAAATTCCTACATCAAAGCTATTGGCTACTAGCCTGAATGTAGTCCCATCGTAACGAAATTACGTCATCACATTCTGAAAGATCGGATTTTTCCCCAACTTGGCCCGACCGTGTGTATGCAACAGTTTCGGACACAATCCGTCAGACTAAATCCGACGGGCAAAATCCGACGGATTTGGTTGGCAAAATCTCCGACCGTGTGTACGTGGACTAAGAGTTCTTCCACTCAAGTGGGGGTTTTAAAGATAGACGTGCAGTTCAGTGATACAAGACAGAACCAGAGCTTCTACATCTACCAGATTAGTATACTTAGGTGGTATGGCACATTCCCTACATCCGATAAGGCAGTCACGGCAGGAGGGGAAGGTATTGACGGATGGTCTTGACATCAGGTAATATTACTTCCAGTAAAACATCCAGCAGTTATGTAAACAGTCCAGTGATACTACATCTTGGGTATTAGTCACATTATATATCCAACACTTTCACCTTTCTATGCAATGGTGTCAAGCCAATCTTCCGCTTCCACAGGGGAGTCAAAGATTTTTTTGGCCCCTCAATGAATAACTTTCAGGCAATTGGGATATAGCATACTGTACATCAGATTTTTCTCCCTCAGACGCCCGCGGACATCCGTAAAAGAGCGCTTCTTCTTTTGCAGCTCCAGAGAAAAGCCAGGATATAAATGTGTGACAGTATTATCATGTTTCAGTTCAGAGTGTTTATGAGTCTCTGCCAGGATGAGATCCCTATCCCTGAAGTTGAGCAGGCGAACCAGAAAGGCACGTGGCCACATGCCAGCAGGCCTCTGACCAGTGGGCACCCTGTGTGCATGCTCCACAACATATACAAGTGACAATTGCTGCAGGCCCAGGAGTTGTTTAAAAAAGGTTTCAGCAAACACAACAGGGTTCTGTCCCTCCGCACCCTCAGGAAGCCCAACCACCTGCACATTGTTGCACCTGAGGCGGTTCTTGGAGTCCTCTGCATGAGCCTATGACAGACTCACCCGGGACAGAGGATTTTGGAGAGGACTGAATGCCAGCCTTGCGATTATGGTTCCTGGCATTTGGGGGAATGGTGCTCTTTGTGAGCTGTATGCCTGGGGACCCCTGAGGTGGTGTTACTTTGGATTCAGGTCCATGTCCCCCCCAAGACACACAGACTCTGGATATGCCATATTAGCAATAGTGACTGAATCATACTGTTGGGACACAAACTATTAGATGCTAATATCATCAACTCCAGCCACCTGTCTGTTGTCTTCTATAGTGTAAATGAGTCTAGTCTGGCTTGACACAGATTATTTCACCTATTGTTGTTTGTGCTAATTAACCCTGTAATTGTATGAAGGAGTCCAGTGTTGATTTAGATAATTAGCTCATGTTAATTCTGTTTCTGGCTACAGTTGTATTTTTAGAGTAATATGAGCAGGAGGGGGGACCTCCTCTTCTACTGTATTATAGATACTTGTCATTTTGGTTCTAATAAAGCAGTCCATGTCAGCAGCTAACCAAGTCTCATCTAGTTTTGTGCTTGGGAGCAGTTGGAATATCTGATATCTATATAGACTGGGAGGAAGTGGTATATGATGAAAGCACTTAAGCGGAGTGTAGGGACATTTCGTCACAGAGCCATAAGAATTTTAACCTGTTGTTGCAATTCAGTCATGGATTGCACAGTAGAGGCAGCTGTATCCTCCACCTCCGATATACGGTGCTCCGCTTCAGTAAGGCGGCCTCTAAATTTGTCCATATCTTGTCTTATTAGCCTGCATTCAATATCCAGAGTGTCAATTTTTCCCTCCACAGAGGACTTACGTGGTGTACTGTTTCTAATACACTTCAGGCAGTGTACACAGTATCTAATACAGTGTGTACAGTTTCTACTACACTTCTGTTGCTGTACACAGTACAGTGCAGCCATAGTACAGTTTTACTACTTTTCTGGTGGTGTACACAGTATCTAATACAGTGTTGTCAGTTTCTACTACACTTCTGGTGATGTACACAGTACACAATACAGTGCAGCCATAGTACAGTTTCTACCACTTTTCTGGCGGTGTACACAGTATCTAATATAGTGTGTACAGATTCTTCTACACTTCTGGTGGTGTACACAGTACACAATACAGTGCAGCTGTAGTACAGTTTCTAATAAAGTGCAGGCAGTGTACACAGTATCTAATACAGTGTGTACAGTTTCTAATACACTTCAGGCAGTGTATACAATATCTAATACAGTTTAGTGTGGTGTTGCAAAACAAAAAATACATCATGTCCAGAAGCCCACCAAGGAGAGGCAGATGCTCGCAGCCTACTAAGAGAGAGAAAGAAGCCTTTGTGTCTACAATAAACAGTGGTGGTGGTGGACATGGTGCATCCTTTGCAGGGGGTAGTGGGCACGTTTGTTCTTTTTTTCTGCTGCTGACCGTGTTATTGAGCCAGAACATGCAGAAGAGTTGGTGGAGTAGATAACTCCTCCTCATCCTCTGTCACCCAGGCTCAGAGTAGTTTGCCTTCCAATGCAGCTGCCAAAGCAGCCTATTCTACCAGCTCCATGTCCACAGTCATTCCTTCTGCAGCCCCAACATCATGCACAAAGGATGCTGCTGGAGGATGTGTAGTGATTTGAAGGTTCCAATGTTGATTCCCAGGTTGAGGAAGGCAGTAACGTGAGCCTAGAGAGAGGGGATGTCCAAGAAGGACAAGAAACTGGCAGTCATGTTCCCCCAGCTGCAGCATACTGCCAAGTTTGCTGCAGCGATGAGGAGGGAGGGGATGATGAGGTCCCTGATTGTACTTGGGTGCCTGAGAGAAGAGAGGTGGAGGAGGCACAACTCCAATGAGGCAGGATGTCCTCTAGGGGCAGCTTAAGGACAGCCACCCTAATGCATCACACCACAGAGCTCCGCTTCAGGAGGCCTTGAAGAAAGTTTGTGCAATGCATTTCCAGACCCTGGGAGGCTACAATTTTCTGGTGCTGGACAATGTGTTGCTAAGGCTTTGTTCAGTCAGAGGAAGAATGGTAGAGAAGGTGGCCAGCTGACCGATGCCTTCAAACTATTTTTCAGTCCTCAGCTTCAAGGTCTGATTGGTTTAAGCAACCATCACATTACATGGTGCATGAATATCTAGGAGCAAGAGCAGACTTGGAGACCTTTCCAACAGAGCATCCACTGGGTTACTGGGTCTTGAGGATAGATCACTGGCCATAACTTGCTCAATATGCAGTTGAGCTACGGGCCTGTCCTGCATCCAGCATGCTTTCTGAACGCACATTTAGTGCTGCTGGAGGGTTTTTAACGGATCGAAGAGTCCATAGACTCCATTGATAGGCTTACATTCATAAAAATGAATCAGTCTTGGATCAGCAGCTATCAAGCACCAGATGCTGATGTACCTGTTTGAATTTGCTATGGATGTGGGATCCTTTGAAGACTGCCTATGCTGACTATCCTATCCTTCCTCAATCTTGATGATGATAGCATCCAACAATATTTTTGTTTTCAGGCACCACCACCACCACCACCTAAGGCCCAATTTTTCTGCCCCTGTTTAACAGGGGCATGCAATTATAATTTTTGATATAATATTTCACAGCAGGGTCTGTTCCTGCGTCAAACAAGAGTATCTATGAGGACTTACAGTGTTGTGGCACCATCACCACTAAAGGCCCAATTTTTCTGCCCCCATTTAACTGGGGCATGTAATTATAATTTTTGATATAATATTTCAATGCAGGGCCCATTCCTGCACCCAACAAGAGTAACTGTGAGGGCTTCCAGGGTTCTGGTACCACCAACACCTAAGGCCCAATTTTTTGCAGAGTATATAGGGCAGGCTGTATAGTATATATACTGTTGTTCAGAGTATATAGGGCCTGGGGACCTGGGGGACGCCAACACCAATTTCTTTATAAATTTGGGGTGGGATTCCCCTAAATATCCATACCAGACCTTAAGGGCCTGGAATGGATTTTGGGAGTGACACACACGACAATACATTACAGCCGCAAGCAGTTTTACATTAAATTTTTTCCTTTAGAAATGTAATTTTGCTGTGGCACTGTTATAAACATGGGAAAGATGCGCTACTTTACAGGCATACTAAGGACACTCCCCAGGCACAATATTTAAAGGAATATTTCATTTTTCCTCGATTCACTTCAAGCATTATTAAAATCATTGCTCACGAAAAAATGGCAATAACTTGCATATAAGCCTTTGAAATGAGCACTTTTGATTTTTCACATTCGTGTCCCATAGACTTTAACAGTGTTTGCGCGTTCAAACAAATGTTTTGCCTGTTCTACTGCAAACCAAACCAAAGGATGTTTGGCTCATCCCCAGTGATGACCTTAAAGTGAATAACTCAACACCAAGTTCACTATATGGACCACTTATGTATTTGTACATATACCCCCGTAATCTCTACTTCTCAAGAGGGAATAAATTACGTGGTGTCCACAGGAAGCTGGAAGGAGGTAGCTGTCCTGGTGACTTGTGAGTAGAGACACTAAAAGTGATCACTGTGACTGCATAGTGTCCTGAAGATAGCATCGGGTGCCAACAAGTATATATTAGAACCAGTTAACAAGATGCCATGGTGTTTTTGTCCCAATTGGTCTTCAGCTGTGAGGAAATAGATTGCTCAGTATTCACATTTACTTTGGGAGAAGAGTGTCCACTAACTTTTATTTGCTAATGGTTTTGAAGTATCGCATGCCCCAATCCCTCTCCTGTTTAAAGTTCTTCAAGCAATAAATCCTAAAAAGATAACCCATAGACCGTTTACTGGAGCCAGAGTGAATGGACTGTTGCTTGGGGGACTGGCAGCCTCTGTAATGTTTGGGAAAGAACTGGTTAAATTTAGCGAAACTTGTAAGCTGACAGGGTCATTTTAAAAGGCATCTGTGCCTAGACTATGGATAACAAAGTATTTATATTTTCTTAATGAGAAGAAATTATCTTTAAACACACACACACACACATTCACTTTCTCACATTCATTATTGATGTTAAAATTTCTCCAGACTAGGGTTCCCTTTTAAGTTCATCTTTGCCTCCCACACAGCAGATCATTAGACAAATGTATTGCATCATGACTATTTTATAAGATTGTTCCCTCTTAAGGTCATAGCCAAATACACTCTCACAAAAATTAAAGAAATGTAATTCACCTCATAAAAGTCACAGAGCGAGATTAATTTTGCTAATGGAAGTTACACTGCATCTGCAAGGTTGTTCCTTAAAAGTTACTTAACAGGGAAAAAAAATAAAACATAACTTTCAATAAAAGTAGCACATTTAGCACGTCCTGAGTATATTAACATTATCAACCAAATGTCTTAGAACAGTATTAGTCCTAATAGAACACAGGACTAATGTACAGCTTACATTTCAGCCAACCAGGGGCAAAGAAATGTTAACTGTTTGAACCTAACTAAACTGTATGTAAACTCTTACCATGAACTTCACTTACTTGCTCCATTGTGGTCTGTTAAATAATTGAACACTGTTGTGTGTGTTTGATATGGGGAGGAAATACCCATTGAACATGCCATAAATTCAGCGCTGTCTTCTGTATTGAGCACGATTCCTATGTTTTCGCAAGGAGAGAAGTTAGCCCTCCTACACCTCATCTTGGGAATATGGAGTGATTAATGTCTTTGTTGTGGAGATGAGGAGCCTGGGAGAGTTGGAGTAATTCAGCAAAAAGAAAACCAAACATGGTCAGCCCACAATGCTGTGAACATAGGAGCATCTTTGTTTTTTTGAAAAGCAATGTTTTTTTAAAATGTGGTTGCAGAGTCTTTAACCGCTTCAGCCTGGAAAATTTTACCCCCTTCCTGACCAGAGCACTTTTGGGGATTCGGCACTGTGACGCTTTACTTGACAATTGCGCGGTCGTGCATCGTTGCACCCAAACAAAATTGACGTCCTTTTTTTTCCCACAAATAGAGCTTTCTTTTTCTGGTATTTGATCACCTCTGCATTTTTTTTTTTCCACTATAAACAAAAAAAGAGCAACAATTTTGAAAAAAAAAATGCATTATTTTTTACTATTTGCTATAATAAATATCCCCCAAAAATATATATAAAAACGTTTTCCTCAGTTTAGGCTGATATGTATTCTTCTACATATTTTTGGTAAAAAAAAATCGCAATAAGCGTATATTGATTGGTTTGCGCAAAATTTATAGCGTCTACAAAATAGGGCATAGTTTTATGGCATTTTTATTATTAATTTCTTTTTTTATTAGTAATGGCAGCATTCTGCGATTTATTTATTCATTATGGCAGACACATTGGACAATTTTGACACATTTTTGGGACCACTGGCATTTTTACAGCGATCAATTCTATAAAAATGCATTAATTACTGTAAAAGTGTCACTGGCAGTGAAGGGGCAATAAAGGGGTTAATGTGTTCTCTAGTGTGTGTTCTAACTGAAGGGGGGAGGGGGCTGTGTAGGTAAAGAGATAGATCGCTGTTCATACTCTGTATGAACAGATGAACTGTCACTTCTGCCCTCAAAGAACTGGAAACTGTGTGTTTACACGCGCAGATCCCTGTTCTCTGTGTGCCCCAATCGATCACATCAGCTCCATGGCTGAGCAGGGGGCGTGCGTGCCTCCGACGGCACGCATGCGCACCCCCTAGTTGCCGTGCAGCGTAACGTTGTTTCGCCCAGCCGTGCCATTCTGCCGTAGTACAACTGTGGCGGATGGTTGGCAAGTGGTTAAAGTGGATCTAACTAACTCAATTAGGGCTGCTGTTAGAAATCATAGGGCCATGTACAGCCTGAATTCAGGCAAAAATTCAGGCCTGAAACGATAAACAGGGACGCACTGGACCTCCTGCTGTGTCCCGCGGCCACATATAGTGTGAACCCAGCCTTAAACTTTTTTTTTTACATTTCATAAGTTGCGTCCGGGTTTCTGGCCTAGGCCACAATAATGTCATACATCCTGCATGGGTATTTTGTTTTGTTTTATCTGGAGGAGCAGCTTTCTCAGCTAAGCAAACCCTCCTACCTGCATGCCTGAGCTAAGGACTGATGGATTTCTGGAGGTAAATGCTACAATCAACTGGCCTTGCTCAAGATGACCTTGGCTAAAAATGCTAGGGAGGAGTTTTTCATGGTCATTCCTCAACAAAAAACAGCATGGGGACATGGATGGATTGGTGAGCTTGCTTTTGATAATAAAAATGAATCAAATAGCATTGTCCATTAGTCATGCTCATATCCAATTTAGTTCCTTTTAAAGAGATAAAACATTGGGAAATGTGCAGGTACAGTACTACAGAAATGTACTGCTTTTTTTTTTCTTTAGATTTTTACCCTGACATACATTTTAAATCACACATGACACACCAACAAATCCACAATGTCAACAATTTGCTAAATCTTTGTATTTGGTTATCTTGTTGCATTTTTTTGGGGGAGGGGTGCCTTAAAGCGGGAGTCCACCGGGACTCCGCGTTTTTTTTATTTTTTTTTAAAAGCCAGCAGCTACAAATACTGCAGCTGCTGACTTTTAAATAGTGACACTTACCTGTCCAGCGCGCCCGCGATGTCGGCACCCGAAGCCGATCGCTCGCTCGGCTGCCGGGTCCCGCCGCCATCTTGGGTATGGGAATCAGGAAATGGAGCCTTTTGGCTTCATTTCCCGGTTCCCTACTGCGCATGCGCGAGCCGCGCGGCGCAATCCGGACGGTCCCCGCTGCCTCTGGGAGCTGTGTGTTTCCCAGCAGGCAGCGGGGCACTTGCTGAAGGGGGCGGGCGCTTGCGGAACGGAGGCGTAACCTACGCTCGTTCCGCAGAGCGCTAGCCCGGAAGTGGGTGCAGTTACCTGGATTATCCAGGTAACTGCACCCCCCTCCCCCCTGAAAGGTGCCGATTGTGGCGCCGGAGGGGGGGGGGATTCCGATGAGCGGAGGTCCATTTTAGGGTGGACCTCCGCTTTAATTTTTATATATATATAAAAGAGAAGAAAAACTCAAAAACGTGGAAAATAGGAAAAAGGAAAAAAAATGGAAAAGGAAAATAATGAATTCAATGATGTTCAGAGTGGCTAACATTTTTATTTGGGTTAAAATTTAAATCATTTTTGGATCATTACAAAATGGACAAGATGATTTCGGGCTGAAATCGGACCTGAAGCGATGAACGAGGACGCACCGGACTCCTGCTGTGCGCCACTGCATGCTCATATGTGAACCCAAACTGAGAGTAAAAAGCAAACACACAACTCCAAAAATTCTGATAAGTGCATATAACAGTGGTATTAAATATATATATTTTTTAAGTCTTATTTATAATTTCTCCACATGTCCATATAGACCAAGTGGTCCAGCAAGGGTTTGGGACAAAAAATAACACTGCTTGGGGTAAATGAGCAGTGTCAGCATAAAAACCCCCAAAAAACTAAACCAGGTGGAAAACCAAAGTCATATAAGTGATATAGTTTGCCCCAGCCCCTTCTAATGTAACTTTTACTGGTCAGGTTTGTCAGCATGTAATTGCAAAAAAATATATAAACTATATTACCAAGATTATTGGGACGTCTACGTTTACGCACACATAAACTTTATTGGCATGTCAGTCTTAGTCCGTAAGGTTCAATATTGGGTTGGCTCACCCTTTGCAGTTATAACGGCTTCAACTCTTCTGGGAAGGCTGTCCACAAGGTTTAGGAGTGTCTATGGGAATGTTTCACCATTCTTCCAGAAGCGCAGGTTGAGGTCAGGACTGTGTGCAGGCCAGTTCCTCCACCCCAAACTCACTTATCCATGTCTTTATGAACCTTGCTCTGTGCACTGGTGCGCAGTCATGTTGGAATAGGAAAGGGCCATCCCCAAACTGTTCCCACAAAGTTGGGAGCATAAAATTGTCCAAAATGTCTTGGTGTGCTGAGACCTTAAAAGTTCCCTTTACTGGAACTAAAGGGCCAACCCCTGAAAAGCAACCACACACCATAATCCCCAATCTACAAAATGATTTGGATCAATGTACAAAGCAAGGTCCGTAAAGACATGGATGAGCAAGTTTGGGGTGGAGTAACTTCACTGCCCTGCACAGAGTCCTGACTTCCACCTGATAAAACACCTTTGGGATGAATTAGAGCAGAGACTGCAAGCTAGGCCTTCTCGTCCAATATTAGTGCCTGACCTTACAAATGCGCTTCTGGAAGAATGGTCAAACATTCCCATAGATGCACTCCTAAACCTTGTGGACAGCCTTCCCAGAAGATTTGAAGCTGTTATAGCTGCAAAGGGTGGGCCAACTCAATATTTGAACCCTACGGACCAAGACTGGGATACCATTAAAGTTCATGTGCCTGTAAAGGCAGGCGTCCCAATACTTTTTGGTAATATAGTGTGTATCTAGCATAAGTTACAGTTACAGGGGTTGGGACAAACCATATAAAACTGCTTGAGGTGCTTACGACAGTTACCTTTTATTCCTGTAGTTTAAGCCTTTTTTTTCAAAAGAAAACCTGTTGCTGTAACTGTCTAAACTGTTTTGGCTAGAGTAAAGCCCCATACACACTATCCGTTTTTCTGCTGAGTTTTTCCTTCAGGTTTACCAAAACCATGTAGTGCAAGGGCCTGCCTGATTGCATACACATTGAAACTCCTAATGATTGACCTCATATCATATGGTTTTGGTAAATCTGAAGGAAAAACTCAGCAGAAAAACTGTTTGTGGGTTTGGGGGTTTTGACTTTAAATTGTTTTTCAAACAAATGGCAACCACCCCAACCTAACTAGCCTTTGCAGCAAGAAGCACAACTCATGTAAAAAAAATAGCAAACAAAAATTCCCAGCTCACTTACCAGCCAGCCTGCAACAAACCAAATTGTCCTAATAGTTCATGTTAAAAAACGGGTTTAGTTTACAAACATTTGTAAATACCCCAGTGTATCGCAATCCTAATTCTCTACATTTTGAGAGTCTCCAAAGCTGGGGCACATACTGTATATAATAGTGGATAGATTAAGGGCAGGTATGCCTAGAGGGAACCTATCCCTCCTTAAAGGTATTTGAACACCCAGCAATAGCACAATGGCAGTGAAAGTAGCCAGTGTGTCCCCTCACGACTTCAATTGAGTTTTCACGTTCCTAAAGTCTTTAAAACTACATATCAGTCTCAGACCCCATTCACACATCCAAAATTGTTATGATCAGCCGAGGCCTCTGAAGCTGTACACCTGAATGACAGGCTGATAGGAGCTGTAGAAATGTATCTGCATGTATCTAGACATCCAGCAGTTATCTGTGGTTAGGGACAGATGTTCGGCCTTGGACACAACCTGTCCGCGTCCAGAGTCACACATCTGACCCTAACTGCAGGATGTGCAGATACATGCTTGTAGGCAGGTAGAGTTCCCCTTTATGAATAGTTCCTGCGCTTAGGTGGTGTGGTCTTGTGGGTGCCCCTTTATAAGGTGGAAGGAGCTTGCATCCAGGAGAGGGAGATACTCACAGAAAGGAGAGGAGAGCTGAGGGATTTCTAGTGTGCTCTCCCCTTCGATGGAGGGAATGTGGAGGACTTTGCCCTTAACCAATGGGAACTTGGGTTATGGACCATTATCTGGTTGTGAGTATCACCTTGTTCAAGCTACTGTTTACAAGAAGCAGTAATGTAAGAGACTGATGTGTTCTACCTCACCATCATTTGAGAAAGTTTCTACCACCTTCATGGACTGTTGGCTGTGCTAGCAATTAAAAGAGGTTTTTAGGGCAATTTGGCATCAGCCTTAGTCATAGGCTATGTAGAAAACACATCAGCTATTTGCTTTTTAATGCTCTTATGTAGCCAATACATTTTTGCATCAAGGACTTTGGAGCTTCGGGTTCTTATATATTGTATTTAGTGTGATAAGACACACTGAGCCTTGGCACCTGTGCTACAGACCGCACACTAGGACTGGATTGCTTCTGTTGAGAGCGCTGCATGTTTTGGCTATGACTAAAGCCTCGTACACATGATCGGATTTTCAGCAGGAATTGTGTGATGACAGACTGTTTACCCAAAATCTGACCGTTAGTACGCTCCATCAGACAATTGTTGTCGATCTTTCTGCCAACAAATGTTGGATGGCAGGCTAGTAAATTTTCAGCGGACAACAGTCTGTTGTTAGAGTTTCCTATCGCCTGTACACAAGTCTGTCACACAAAAGTCCAAAATACAAACACGCATGCTCGGAATCAATGCTCACCAAACACTACATTAGCAGAAGGTGCCCAAAGGGTGGCGCTAAAGAGCTGAAATTCCATGTAGTTTGTCACATGTTCGTGTTTTGTTGGCCGACAATTGTGTACCGTTTGTATGCAAGACAAGTTCCTGGTACATGCCCTGCAGACAAAAGTCTGATGCTTTGTTGGCCAAAAATCCAATCGTGTGTACGAGGCTTAAGGCTCATGCCAAAATGTGTCAGGTGTTTGCTTTTTAATGCTCTTATGTAGCAATACATTTTTGCATCAAGGACTTTGGAGTTGTCGGGTCGTCTCTATTTTATATATTATATTTAGTGTGAGAAGACACACTGAGGCTTGGCATCTGTGCTGCAGACTGCACACTAAGATTGGATTGCTTCTGTTGAGAGTGCTGCACATTTCATCTTTTCGCACGGACTCAGCTTCCATCTAGACCAGGGATATGCAATTAGCGGACCTCCAGCTGTTGCAAAACTACAAGTCTCATCATGCCTCTGCCTCTACCTCTGGTTGTCATGCTTGTGGCTGTCAGAGTCTTGCTATGCCTCATGGGAATTGTAGTTCTGCAACAGCTGGAGGTCCGCTAATTGCATATCTCTGATCTAGACAATGTGTAAAACACGAGCCTATGTGTGAGTACTCCACATGTGAAAGGTTTAATGTGTGCCATGACCAGTGTAGACTAAATGTTCCACTCTCTCTCATAACCCTGTTACACCAGTATTGCAAGCGCCGTTTACCTTCCCATTTAAAAGATGAGACCCCACCTTCTTTGGAGTAAAATGGCCACAACAGCCTTTAGTAACAAACTTAATATCACTCCAAAAAAAAAAAATATATATATATATATATATATATATATATATATATATATATATATATATAAAACATTAACATAACCAACCATAACATTCCCTAGTCTGGTGATCTCTGATGGTGACCCATAACTCTACTAAAACACCAAAACGCACTGCGGTATAACTTTACCAGGCCTCACCCTGTGACTGGTCGGAGACAACTTCCAGCAGTGAAAACATACCAGTATTCCATCCACCATTCTGGAATACAATGGAAGGGCCGATACTATCGATGAGCCCCCCACACCTTCAGATCACCTCTGATTTACCGTCAACCGTCAAAGACCACCAGAAACACCGCCCACCCCGATGAACACACTCCGCTGTCATGACGACCTTCACCACACCAACACCACACCAAATTCAACACGCCTTACATAGGGAGGGAGGGTGGGAAAAACTGACTCCTCCTACAGCTTCCTTTTCACAAGTGCTCTCTGCTCCTCCCACTCCCTTTATAAGGCTCCTCCCCTTCCTCTGGCAAGTTAACCTGCGAGCCTACCTCCTATTCTTCTGCTCCATCCTGCTGTACTCTTAACTCTCGATGTTCCCTTAGTCACCCTGTCATGTCCAGCCCTCCATTAACCCCTGCAGTGTCATTCCGTGCCTCTCTTGACCAGGAGGATGTGGAAGAGAGGTCTAGGACCAACATCCATGCATATAAACAGTATGTGGGTTTGGGCTGAACACCAGCATGATGCCCTGTATGCAAAGGTGGAGTTCCAGCTGCTTGCACGCTTACAGCCGTGGACAGGTCCTTTCAAGCCTGTCATTGAGTATTGGCTGAGTCACCAACGCTTTTCAGAACACTTGGGATTTTACAGGCATCTCACTGGGATCTCACAGGCATCTGCAATACACTTGCCGTATCATGGTTAATTAAAGACATGTGAATGAGGCTGTTGACTACCCTGTCCACAGGGTGAATGCTGCAATGTGATTTCACTGTAGAAAAAGCAGGATTGTCACTGTTAAAGGATATGAATCTATACCAGATCTACTAGAAGAATCAATAAGTGATAAAACTTTGTTTCAATCAGAAACTGCTGTGATAATGCTACTGGCAGACTGCATCATATATTATTGATTTTGCCCATAGTTACACTTGAAACATATACATTTTGATCAGGTTTTTTTTTCTTTCCAAGTGTATAGGTGTAGCATAGTCATTCACTCATCTCAGTTTGGGAAATTCTGAAGGTAAACTCTTTTTTGTGTTGTCGTATTTAATTTATGATTTTAATAGTATTGTTAAAGAAGTCTGTTTTTTTTTCCTCCTTGATATTGAACGCCCATAAACCAGACCAGGCAGTCTGGACATGTTCACACAGCTGGGAAAGGCTGCCAGCAACGTTCCCATGCAAGAGGCACTTTCAGTGGAATTATTTGCCTATTGATTTTTAATTCTTGCCACTATAATGCCTCTTGACGAGTAAGTATGAAATTATATAAACACATCAGTACTTTATTCATATAAAGGGTAAATGTTCCATTGGCAGTTAATGGGAATAGAATGGTTGGTATACTGTTTGCTGAAGGTATGTCTGCTGTTTGTTGTTCCAAAGTGGTTTTAATATTTGCTTGAAATAAAGATGACCTTTCGTTCACTTTGTTTTTTTTTTCCTTCTCATGCCAAATTTGTGTTATGCAAAAAAAAAAAAAAAGTGTGCCCTCAATAGCATGAATATGGAAATATCATAAGCAGTGTGTAAAGACACACAATAAAAACAATTGTTATCAGATGTGTGAGAAGCCTCTGGTTGGTTGGTCATTCTCTGACTCCTGGGCGGCGTATTAGTGGTGGGGCTGTGGATTCAGTTGTGGGGCTGTGGATTCAGTTGTGCGGCTGTGAATTCAGCTGTGGGGCTGTAGATTCAGTTTTGGCACTGTAGATTCAGCTGTGGGGCTGTAGATTCAGCTGTGGGTCTGTAGATTCAGTTTTGGCACTGTAGATTCAGTTGTGGGGTTGTAGATTCAGTTTTGGCACTGTAGATTCAGCTGTGGGGCTGCAGATTCAGCTTTGCTCTGCAGATTCAATTGCGGGGTTGTAGATTCAGTTGTTGGGCTGTAAATTCAGTTGTGGGGTGGTAAATTCAGTTGTGGGGCTGTAAATTCAATCATGGGTCTGAAGATTTAGTTGGGGGCTACAGATTCAATTTGTGGGCTTTAAATTCAGTGGCGGGACTGTAGGTTTAATTGTGGGCCTGTAGATTCAGTTGTGGGGTTGTAGATTCAATTGTTAGAGAATAAATTAGAGTGGTTCATTGTTGTCTAGAAATGACGAAACCTGCATGGTGGACGGGTGGATCTAGCTGATTCAGGTGAACTAGCCATTATCTTTTTTGTCTGCGATATTAGTAAAAAACAGCCATTAAAACAAGATCAACAATGTAGCTTTAGGGACGTCCATTATCATGCAATTTTAATGCAAAATTCACATTTTGTTACACAATCTTGTTCCCTCTTCCCCCCTATACACACAGTTACATCACCCCCACCCCTCATCTCATGTCTTTCCCAAGACACATATAAAAGAAAGTATATTGAAAGGCTTTAATGAAGTTCTACTTTAACTACATCAACATTGCTACCATAGTATAGTTCATAAAGGATGTGACCACAACCTTCAAGTGGTTCTAAAGTCAGAAGGTTTTTTTTTACCTTAAAGGGGTTGCAAACCGTTGTGTTTTTTCACCTTAATGCATCCTGTTCATTAAGATGAAAAACACATTTGACAGTGACCGGCCCTCCAGCCCCCGTTTTAGTTACCTGAGCCCTGGAACTTTATTCGGTGGAATGCGCTCTTCCTCTGCCCGGGATTCTCGGCTCCTGCTGCTGTCAATCAAATCCAATGATGCGGGGGCGGGGCCGAGTCATACATTTGGCAGCTATGGACGCCAAATGATGGACTAGGGAGTGCGCCTGCAAGGTAATCCCCCTGGAGAGCGCTTCTGCTAGAGGGTTATCTGATGTGGGGAGGAGCCGCAAGAGCATTACAATCACTTTAATGCAATACCTGCAATAAGGTAAAAAATTTCACTAAATGTTGTTTCCCTCCTCTTCCTAAATACTTACCTGTGTCCAGTATCGATCCAGCAGTGTTCTCTATTGCAGCAACACTGCTTTCTCCTTGGTCTCACAGAACAGACTGTTAGCAGCAGGAGCCATTGGCTCCTGTTGTCATCAATCAAATCCAGTGAGGAGCTAGTGAGGGCAGGGCCGAGCCACACTGTGTGTGTCTATGGACACAGAGAGCTCAGCTTTGGAGTGAGTCTGCACATCTACCTCCAAAGCAAGCAGCTTGCTATAGTGTCAGACACTAAAGAAGAGGAGCCAAAATCGCTGGCAGGGGACTGTATAAGAGGAGGTTTGGGGCCACTCTGTGCAATATCAGTGCACAGAGCAGGTAAGTATAACATCTTTTTTTATTTTAGGTAAAAAAAGGAGCCTTTAGAAACACTTTAAAATAAACATTTTACTAAAAGAAACATTTGACTAAAACTGATGATTGCTGACTTCTTATTCTGCACATGGTACTATCTGGATGTCAAGCTGAACCTCTAGCCTCAATATTTTGAGCCACTAACCTAGAATAAGAATGCCATTTATTATTGTTCAGATTTAGCGCCAACAGTTTGTGCATTGCTTTACAAAGTAGGGGAGAGAGTAAAGTTACAATATAATTCAATACAAGAGGGTTAGGAGAGTCCTACTCATAAGAGCTTACAATCTAAAGGGAAGAGGTCTTCTGACTTTACTTTGACTTTTCTGATCTGCACACTAGTTCCAGGTTAGTAAAGTAAAAGAAGGGGGTGGAGGCGCCAACTATGATAGTCCTATGGTATAATTGAGTGTTAGTGTAGTGTATACCCTTACTGGTTCACAGGGTGGAGATGCCCATCTGGAGTAGAGGGGTCCTGGGATGTGCTAGTGCTGCACTGCAGTCTTTGGTGATGTTCTTTCTGCTGTGGGGTTGTTGAATCCGGTCACAGGCTGTTCAGCTGTGTCCACTGAATGGGAAGCTCCATGCTAACCACTCTGGAACACGGAAGCGGAAGTGATGTCACCAATGCACAGGGGGCATCCAGGCAAAGAATAAGAATTGTACAGGCTACACGTTCAGGGCTCACATCCCCAGGTCCAGGTTAGTGACCATGCGAGTACTGAAGCCAGTGGATTGGTAAAACAGCCAAGCAACCAGAATTTTTAGAAGTATAACAGCAAAGGCATCCCCCAAATTGATTGATGAAAAGGTTGAAATCTTGTAGCTTTTTTTTCTTTATAGCTCTGTGCATTTTATATTTTTTTACGTTTTTTTTGCGTGAAAATGCGATACTGTACAATTTTATTTTAGAGGAAATGTATTTTCTGCCCCTCTCTAGTGCTCTATGATGTCATAGATGAGTAATGACTACAGTCATCATTACAGGTGTCCACACAGACTTGTAGTGATGAGAAAGGGTGGAGGTTGTTCCTGATCAGGTCATTTAGGTGGGAGAGGATGGCACCACCACTGCTGCCACCCCCCAAGTACCACCGCTGCCTGCCACCCCCCAAGTACCACCGCTGCCTGCCACCCCCCCAAGTACTGTACACCACCACCACTACCACCCCCCAAGTACACCGCCGCCCCACCAAGTACCACCGCTGCCACCCCTCAAGTACCACTGCTGCCAACCCCCTCAAGTACCACCGCTGCCACCCCCTCAAGTACCACTGCTGCCACCCCTCCAACACCACCACTGCCACCCCCTCAGGTACCACCCCTGCCACCTCTGTCACAGTTACTTTGCTGAGTAACTAATTACTTTTCCAATGTAGTAACCGAGTTACTAACGCAATTTCTTTTTGGGAGAAGTAATTTGTATCTCATGTTGGATGAGAAGGCCTCCACGTTATTGTGAAGGCCAGTCAAGTTCCTCCACCTCAAACTTGCTCATCCATGTCTTTATGGACCTTGCTTTGTGCACTGGTCCAAATCATTTTGGTAGAGGGGGGGTTATAGTGTGGGTTTGTTTCTCAGTGGTTGGGCTTGGCCCCTTAGTTCCAATGAAGGGCACTCTTAAGACATCAGCATACTAAGACATTTCGGATAATTTTATGCTCCCAACATTGTGGGAACAGTTTGGGGATGGCCCCTTCCTGTTCTAATATGATTGCGCACTAGTGCACAAAGCAAGGTCCATAAAGACATGGACTGAGCAAGGGTGGTAAAAAAATTTACTTCAAGTGCAAAAATTCACATTGTAATAATAACTAAAACATATAAAATTAAGTGTAACAATCTAAACAATACAATTTCCAAAGTGCTATAATAGTGTGAACCTCCCAACTAAAAAGTTGTTGCACTTGAAGTTAAAGCGGAGGTCCACCCTAAAGTGGAGCTTCCGCTCATTGGAACCCTCCCCCCCTCCGGCGCCACAATTGGCACCTTTCAGGGGGGAGGGGGTGCAGATACCTGTACAGTACATGTATCTGCACCCACTTCTGGCATAGATATCTGCAGAAGGTACGCCACTTTCCGCAGAATCTACGCCCCTTTCCAAAGGTCCCCCGCTGTCTGCTGGGAAACACACGATCCCAGAGACAGCGGGGACCATCCTTATTGCGCAGCGCGACTCGCGCATGCACAGTAGGGAACCGGGAAATGAAGCCGTAAGGCTCCACTTCCTGATTCCCATACCCAAGATGGCGGCGGCAGCACCCGAGAGACGATTAAGAGGTCGGCTTCGGGTGCCGACACCGCGGGCGCGCTGGGCGGGTAAGTGTCATTATTTTAAACGTCAGCAGCTGCAGTATTTGTAGCTGCTAGCTTTTAAAAAAAAAAACGGCGGACTCCCGCTTTAATTTGTATTGCAATTATCTGTCAAGGAGTTTCCACCATCCCTACTAAGTAAAAAAAAAAATGTCTTATTATCATTTTGATGTGTATTACATGTGGAATCACATATCACTGGAATTATTGCACTTGTAGATCATCTGTATGGCAAATATCTATTGGAGGGGTTTCCACCATCCCTGCTAAGTTTCATTTTTTATTTATTTCTTCAGTTTGATGTGTATTATATGTGACGTTGCATATCATCGGTATTGTGGTAATATTGACCTTTATTGAGATTTCCATACATTACAGGGTTCCACAATTATTGTTAAGTTATTGATTAGTAAGTTAGCGCTGCACTTTTTTTTTGTGACATGGAAACACATAACAGTGCTTAGTGGCAGGCCTTTTACTGACACAGTTTACCTCCAGTAGTTTATTGTAAATAGTAGTGTGTTGATTACGTATTATACTAAAGATCAGCATGTGGCATTAGTAAACAGATGGATTTCAGTTGTACCTCACCAGGCCAGCCCCCATAGACAATGTGCCTGTCTTCTGAGTTAAACTGCCCATCCCTGCACTGATAGGTGACACTGATTGGCAGCACTCATGGGCAACACTGATGGGCACTGATTGGCGGTACTGGTTGGCAGCACTGATTGGTACTAATTGGCAGCACTGATTGGCACTGATAGGTGGCATTGATAGGCAGCACTGATGGGCCCTGATAGGCTGCACCGATAGACAGCACTGATGGGCACTTATTGTCACTGATAGATGGCACTGCTAGGCAACACAGATTGACAACACTGATGGGCACTGATAGGTGGCACTGATGATTGGAAGCACTGATAGGCAGCACTAATTGGCACTGATAGGCAACACTGGCACTGCTAGGCAGCACTGATTGGCACTGATAGGTGGCATTGATTGGCACTAATAGGCTTCACTGATTGGCAGCACAGGTGGGCTCTGATAGGCAGCACTGGGCACTGATTTATGGCATTGGCATGGATAGATGGCACTGATAGGCAGCACTGATGAGCACTCTTTGGCAGCATTGATGGGCACTGATTGGCACTGATAGTCAAAACTGATGGGTACTGATAGGCAGCATTGATGGGCACTGATAGATGGCACTGACTGGCAGCACTGGCACTGACAGGTGGCACAGATTGTCTCTGATAGGTGGTATTGGTTGGAACTGACAGGTGGCATAAAGTGAACCAGCGTAAAAAAAAAGTCCAGTTGAGAGGTGCACCCGTTCAATTAATGCAAATGCATTTACAATGCTTGATATTTAATACGATTTTGCCGGCGCAGTGAACCAAAGCATTTGAACGTGCGTAAATGCCACTTGCGCATGCGCACTGCATAAATTAACCTCGCACAGTTCTAAGTGTATTTGCAGGCGTAGCAGGCTTGTTCAGAGAAAGTTACTTTTTCATTTTATTTTGGGCATATTTATTACTTGGACAGTTATAACTATACTTCCTCACATACATCACCCCCATAATATTGGCACTTTCACCTTCTTTAAATTTTCCGAATTGAAGATGCCGTGCGCCATGTCTATAGCGGCACACCAATCGCCGCCTCCCGTGCGCCGGCAATATCATAGTAAATGGGGAATTAAGCTGTGTTACAGGCGCAAATATTTTGTGAATACGAAAACGGCCGTTGTGCATTACCGTTTGTAAATCAGCCCATTTGATACAATGTAACATAGAGAGTGTACAGCTTGTATAACAGTGTAAATTTGCTGTCCTCTCAAAATATCTCAACACACAGCCATTAATGTATAAACTGCTGGGAACAAAAGTGAGTACACCCTAAGTGAAAATGTCCAAACTGGGCCCAAAGTGTCAATATTTTGTGTGACCACCATTATTTTCCAGCACTGCCTTAACCCTCTTGGACATGTAGTTCACCAGAGGTTCACAGGTTTCCACTGTAATCCTCTTCCACTCCTCCATTATGACATCATGGAGCTGATGGATTTTAGATACCTTGTTCTCCTCCACCTTCTGTTTGAGGATGATCCACAGATGCTCAATAGGGTTTAGGTCTGGAGACATGCTTGGCCAGTCCATCACCTTTACCCTCAGCATCTTTAGCAAGGCAGTGGTCATCTTGGAGGTGTGTTTGGGGTCATTATCATGTTGGAATACTGCCCTGTGGCCCAGGCTCCAAAGGGAGGGGATCATGCTCTGCTTCGGTATGTCAGTACATGTTGGCATTTATGGTTCCCTCAATAAACTGTAGCTCCCCAGTGCTTGTCTTTGTACTCATTACCTGGTTGCCGCTACACATGCTTGACACCATCTGAATTAAATAAGTTTATCTTGGTCTCATCAGACCACAGGATATGCTTACAGTAATGTCCTTAGTCTGCTTGTCTTCAGTAAACAGTTTGCATATTTTCTTGTGCATCATCTTTAGAGGAGGCTTCCTTCTGGGACGACAGCTATGCAGACCAATTTGATACTTTATGTGGCGTATGGTCTGAGCACTGACAGGCTGACCCCCCACCCCTTCAACCTCTGCCTCAATGCTGGCAGCACTCATACATCTATTTCCCAAAGATAACCCCTTGGATATGATGCTGAGCGCGTGCACTCAACTTCTTTGGTCGACCATAGGGAGGCCTGCTCTGGGTGGAACCTGTCCTGTTAAATCACTGTATGGTCTTGGCCATCGTGCTTAAGTTCAGTTTTAAGGTCTTGGCAATCTTCTTATAGCCTAGGCCATCTTTATGTAGAGCAGGGGTCTCCAAACTATGGCCTTCCAGTTGTTCAGGAACTACAATTCCCATCATGCCTAATCATGTCCGTGAATGTCAGAGTTTTACAATGCCTCATGGGATGTGTAGTTCCGCAACAGATGGAGGGCCGTCGTTTGGAGATCCCTGATGTAGAGCAACAATTCTGTTTATCAGAATATCAGAGAGTTCTTTGTCATGAGGTGCCATGTTGAACTTCCAGTGACCAGTATGAGAGAGTGAGAGCGATAACACCAAATTGAGTTATTTTGAGGGGACAGCAAATTTACACAAATTTACACAGTTATACAAGCTGTACACTCACTACTTTACATTGTAGCAAACTGTAATTTCTTCAGTGTTGTCACGTGAAAAGATATAATAAAATATTTACAAAAATGAGAGGGGTGTACTCACTTTTGTGAGATACTGTATACTAAACTGAGTGCATGCCACTAACTAACCTGCCTAATCTAGCTCAAGTTTTCTCAATCTCCTCCACGTATCACACTACATACGGCCACCGTATGAGCCGCATTATATAATGTGGGATGTGGATTTACCCCCTGAGCCATGATTGGCCAAAGGCACCCTGCCTTCAGCCACTCATGGCTCTCACAGCCGATCGCGCTGTGATTGGCCAAAACATGGAGTTCAGATGGATGCTTTGGCCAATCAGCAGCCGTCAATACCACAGTGCATTATGGGGCACTTCACAGCGCTCAAATTTGCCACAAACTCCCCATATGTTTGGTTCGTCTGCGGACAAACTAACACCCAATGCTCGAGTCAAACTTGTGTTCGATTGGAACATCTGGACCATCCCTATTGCCTACTATCAGCTGATGGAGCAGAGCCACCCGCCAGGCTCTGGAAGGATCCCAACAATATTGTCCGAGTCCACCTTGCTCTGCTGTTCAGCATGCAGCTGAGAATCAGAGCCAGCTGCACCCACCCCCACCTCAGCTAAGTTTTCTAGTGAGCGCCGGGGGAGCAGAGTGGAGAACAGTGACTGAGAGATCAGCGGTCATGTCATTGCTCAGTTCTTAGAGCAGGCTGAATCTTTAGACCGATGCATCAGCATAAAATATGAAGGTTTATTTTTTTTTCAAACCCGCCTTTTAAGTTATATTTGCAGGTCTTGTCCTGAGTTATGCTGTATAGGGGACTGCAAGTGGCTGATACCAAGTCAATTTGAGGAACCTCTCATTTATAAAATACCTTGAGGACCCATTTACATATTTTGTGTTATGTTAACATATATGCTAACATGCATTTTTTTTTTAAGGCAGTCCATTCAAAACGATTGGGATGCCAACACACCCTAACGGGCCTAACATTGCACGTAACTCTTTTTTCGGAACCAGTGTTGCACCACAATACAGGTACATTGGTATGCAATTTAAAACAAATATTACAGTATGTGTGTTACCCCATTACCCCACATTGCGATAGTTCACATGATAGTGCATGTGTTACCACAGTACATTAACCTGTGCCTTTTTAGACTTGCCTGAAGATTTGTTTTAAAGTGTAAATTCACTTTTGTTAACAAAAAAAAACAAAAAACAATTCCCTGTGGGTGATTAATGTATAGTACAAAGATTTTAACACACATTTCAGCAGATTCCTTTCACTTATCAATTATCAAACTCTGAGATAAAAATCAGAACATTCTTACATATTTTGATTAGATGATTTAGAAAACAGGTGATAAAAGGTGCTGGTGCTGGTTGGCTAAAGTTTTCAAGATATTTCACAATAAAGATTTATGCAGAGTCGAGTATATTTATCTACAAGGGAGGTAGGTGTCTCATCATGTCACGGTAGAACAATGGAAATGGTACCAAATGGTGTATAAATTTATCTTCACTTTTAGACTAAAGGTTATTACTTAAAAGGGTTGTAAAGGTAAATGTTTTTTCACCCTAATGCATTCTATGCATTTAGGTGAAAAAACATCTCACACTGCCGGCGCCCCCAGTCCCCCTGTTTTACTTACCTGACCCCTCGAAAATCCCGTGCTCACCCCCGCCGTCCTCTTCGCTGCTCAGCCTGGCCGCTGATTGGCTGGAGTGGATGGATTGAAAGCAGCGCAGCCATTGGCTCGCGCTGCTGTCAATCACATCCAATGACACAGCGCGCCGGGGGGTGAGGCCATGTGATACAGCGAGCGGCTATAGCCGCCGGCTGTATCACGGGAGCGCGCCCGCAGGTGCTGCTCACCAAGCGAGGGAGCTCGCATGAACGTGAGAAGTACCTGCGGGAAGAAGCAGAGACAGCCACCGAGGGACCCCAGAAGAGCAGGTTCGGGGCCACTGTGCAAAACGAGCTGCACAGTGGAGGTAAGTATAACATGTTTGTTATTTAAAAAAAAAAAAAAAATATTTACTTTACAATCCCTTTAACTGGAATTTAGTGTTCTTTTATTACAAGGTACATTTATCTTGATCAGCTATGCTTCCTACAATTACATCTAGTGGCTTGTTAAAGTGTCATTGCCAACAATTGCTAACATTTCCAAGGAACAGTTGCAGAATATTTTTCCTTAGAAGCCAAGTTTCCTCCAAACTCTGTAAACAACCCAGATAACTTCTGCCAAATTTGCGATGAGGTTACATTTGCATCTCAAAAGTGCAGCATGATGGCAGTGGTAAAAAAATACACCTATATTTAGCAAAATAGGGATCAGATCAAGAGTTGAGCCCCTCATTATTGTTCCATTACATGTGAAACTTATCTGTGTCACTGGCTTTACAAAAAGAAAAAGTCCATGCCTTTCGCAGTCCCAATGATGTGGAGGGAACCCACCAATCATAGTAGTGACTGCTATTTTTGCATGGTTCCCCCAATTGCAAAAGGGATCTCAAGAAAGAAGAAGTGGACCGTGGAATATCCAAACATTCCATCCGCACTGCATCCTTTAGCCCATGGTGAGGACTTGCCAATTTCAGATCCACCAGAATCCTACACACTAGACAAAGATGATGATAAAGACTAGACATGTGCAATTAGTTTCGTACGAATTGAAAATTCGTAAGAAATTTTCATAAATTTTCATAAATTCGCACATTCGGGAGGATCCGAAATATGAATTGCTATGCTTCTGAATTCTGTATGAAATATGAAATTTCGTTTATTAATTTCAGATCCAAATTCCTAACGAACATTTGTAATTGTTACGAAAAGTTAATGAATCTAAAAGTTAAAAACTCAGGAAGTCAGCACAGCACAGGGATGGTGGGAGCCCCTCATAATGATAAATTCATCATAACGAACATTCGTAATTGTTATGAAAAGTTAACAAAATTCGTATTTCGTATGAAATTTCGGACACGAATTTACGAAATACGAATTAATTATAATACGAAACGGAATGAAAGCAAACAAATTTATTGACGGCACACATATCTAATAAAGACGATGAGCAGGATGCAGCTGATCCAGGCTGTCAATGTCAGTGGACCCAGACTTTAACTTTTGGTATCAATAAACAGATACATTTATAATGATTGGTGTGGCTTCTCATTGCTATATCACATTTTGCAGAAAAGTTATGGAGCATAATTGCACATCACCCTCGTCATTTTTAATTATTTTGATGCAATTTTGACCTGAAGCTGTATCTTGGAAACTGGAGCCAATTAATACTCAGGACCTTTATTAGTGACCAAATTCTGGAAAATGTAGCTACTTTCATTTCTGAGTTTTAGTTTTTTCCCTGTAAACCAGTGTTTTCTGTTTGGAAGAGAAAGCTGTTTCTATATTACCACCTGGTGCACAATCAGCGCTCTAAAGAGGAAAGTTGCAGTGTTGGCATCCCTTTAGAAGTAACCATTAGGGAGTATGTCATCAAACTAAGGTTTATGTTGCAGGGGATGCCTATAATTTAACTTGCATCTTAGTGCATCCCTCTGGGCAAATCAGTGAGCCAATCACAAAAGCAGGAAATTACATCTCTAAAGGGAAGTCTATATACCAGTGGTCTACAGAAAGCCTTCAGGTTGCCATATTGCATTACATTTTTTAGGAGTTTTATAAACTACAACAGCTTCAGATTGAATTTTGAATTTGAATTTAATTTTATATGCCCTTTTATACATGAAAATGTTAATGTATACTCCAATCAGACATACAAATTTTGTATTTAATCTGATTTAGGAAACATATCTCACATACTGGTTATCATCAATTGTTGTCTCAACAATCATTTTGCACCTGTCTGGCTCACTAGCTAATTCACAATTGTCAGTAATATCAGCTGAATGTTCCTGAGTCAGATATTTGACTTAGTTGTTAAGAGTGCACAGGGGACCACTAAACTTGACTGAACAATGGTTCTTAAAAAGAAATTGCTGACTGCCAAGGGAATAACTGTGAGAGTTTGTGAAAGGCAGCATTCAACATTTTAAATAGTCGGAAATATGGCTTTTAAGCTCTTATGTAAATACAATGGTGACGAAAGATTGAGTACAGTTTAGAGGTTAGATGAACGTAAGATCTTACACATACGAAAGCCATTTTATAATTGTAATATAGTCACACACTCACTCATAGGTTTTCATTTGTAAATGTCTGGTGGTTCAAAATTCACCAAGAACGAGAACCACCAGTGTCTCTGCCATCCTCAATTTTTTTTTTTTTTTTATATGTATGATGGGTTTCCAATCACGTTATGTTGCATAAAGCACATTTTCTTCTTACAAATAGCCCTGAAGAAGGGAACACTGTTATAGCACTGAAACGCATTTGTTATATTGTACGACTCTATGAACAATAAGCACCTCTGTTTTCAAGATTGATTTGTCTACCTTTTGTCATTGGTGTGGAGTTGTGAGTTCACTATATTGATATTAATATTTTATTTAGCTTTTTCTTATCAATTATCCCCCAGTAGATATTGTGGTGCACCAATGTATAAAATAAGCTATTTTACTTTCTTTTTACTACCTGATAAGTTCCATCAGGTAGTAAAAAGAAAGCAAATAGCTTATTTTATACATTGGTGCACCACAATATCTATGTTATGTAATGTTATGTGATATCTCTACCTCTACTTACTCTTAGCAATTTATTTGTTTGGTGCCCTTTGTCCAGATTCTCATTTGACATATATTAACTGGCAGATGGCTTCTCTTTTCCTATCATTATACTACCACTCTTCACACTCTTAGGGGGCATCTCCCTTATAAGCAAAGCCGAAGCTTCTCTAAAGGAGGACTCCCCTCTTTGAATTACCTGGCCTAGCCTACTTAATGTGCTTTAAATGTTAGCTGTTCCTTGACTCCAGGATGCTAACATTTGGGCTTATATCTCTTACTCATGTCCTCTAATTCTCATTAGATAGTTTATTTTATGGCAACATGAATAACTGAAGGCTGAAATCATCAACTGCCCATTTATTCAGCAGGTGATTATGCTTGCTATTCATCATAGTAGCATTCATTCTTTTCATGTGACATGTCAGATCCTGTGAAAACACCCCGGGGAGCACCTAGCATTCACATTGGATTTCTCAGACTTCACTTATGCCCAGGTGGGTCATAGGTGTCCTAGGAAAATAAACACTGTAACTGTCATGTAACAATGCTTACATCACAGCCTATCACCCTACAAGCAATTTCCTGTCTCCTTTTGCATTACTTATGATTGGCCAGGAAAAGTCTGTTGTGCAGTAAAAGGGAAAGAGACATTTCTGACTTCCATCATCCAGTCATGTGCAATCAAAAGTGCTGCTTTTTTTCTATTTTTCTTGCACATGATTGGGTATCTTTGCCAAAGTGAGCCTTTTTCACCATTGAACATCAACCCCTCTCTAGAACACTCTGGAATTATCTGTCCTCTAAGATAAGTTAACCTCTTCTTTTTGAACTTACACTCTTTATTTTTAATACTTAAGCTGACTTCACACTGTAATGCAAATCTCCCAGAGCATTTTACCACTCTGGCAGCTGTCCATTCCTGGGTGCGGTAGGGGGCAGTTTGGTGCACGATTCGGCGCATCATGCAGCTTCTTTACTTTTTTTTTGTACAAACTTTATTTGAAGTGTCAAAAATATACACTTCATGGCATTGCGCTGCTGTACAGTGCCATGCAACTCTGTACAATGTATGGCAATAAAATGCAGCATTGCCTAGGCTGCGTTGCAGTGCGAATTGGGCACATAGGAAACAATTGCTTCCTGTGTGTCCTTGTGGTGACAGATGTTTTACAATGCAGTAAAATGTCTGTCACCACACATAGTGTAAATTAGCCCTTATGTAGCACCGGCTCCTGAAGAGCACGTGCTATGTTTTTATCAAGTTAAGGTTACATCTGAACTGCAGTTTAGTTTGGGTAAAATTGTTTCAATTTGGACCGCAGCATCAGTCTGACTGGACTGTGGGATGTACAGCCTGGCCACAGGGGGCACTGTCCCTTCTGGCATGCATGGAACTACAGTTTAGTTGGGTGCTTTAAGTTTACTCTCTCTCTGAGCCTGCCCAGTGGGAGTGGTGCTCTTGCTGTGCTTTCTGGGAGAGGGTACTTAAGATGCGGATGTCATGTGATTCGGGGTTCCGGTCCAGAAGGATGTGTTGACTTCATGGTCCTGGTCCTCCTGACCAGCCCCCAGGAAGGCTATGGCCTGGGGTGCGTATCCACCTGACTTGTTGTCTCGGGGCTAGCTAGCCCAAGGCAAGGACACTAAACACTGAGGTGTTTGGGTGCTGCCTCTGGTTTGGGAGAGACCCAGTAGCTTCATAGTGTTCCAGGGGTGGACTCTTCAGAAGAGGACCACATACGTGTTGGTTTCTTAGCAAGAGCCTGGAAGGGCTGAAGTACCAAAGTGAATCCGGTCTCGTGGATATCACCAAGCTGGCTGAAAGATCCAGGTATCACACGAGTGTTCTACAAGCTTAGTTTCCTACGTGTTCTACAACAACGTCCGTGGCAGAGACTTATTCTTGTATGTTCTACAACAACGTCTGTGGCAGAGACTTGTTCCTGAGTAAAACACCTTGTTGGCTGGTAGACCTTGTGAGAGAGGGACTGTTCAACCTGAGTGAATATCCATTTGTGAATGACTATTCTCTGGATGCAGTCAAAGTAAGCAAGTCCTTTGGGGGCGTGGCGACCGAGCGCTGAGATGGACGCCTGAGTCTGCAGCTCCGCTCGTCCACCGGAGAGATCCGCATACATCCGAGCACACCGGCACATCCCGTATACCCCTCGATCGTATTGCCGATTGTCGCAGGGATGTCTCGGCGAAGAAAGAACACACAGCAACCGCACAAAATGAAAAATGTATTTTCAGCAAGATCTCGTGACCTGCCACAAGATGGCGGCGGCGCGTGCACACAGCATCCAGCTAACCAGGCAGCAAGGCACAGTGAAGGCCGGGAAGATCAAAGCGCGCCAGCTACACCATCGGGCGGGCAGAGCAGATCCTCCTCAGGCACATCTAGCCCTTCCACTCGGAGTCCGGCCAAGTCAAAACCGCGGATGAGCTCCCCGGATGACAGCCCTGAGATGGAGGTAAGCGGACAACAGCATAATCCAGCAGCACAGGCCTCTCCCTCACCGGACCCCATAGCAGACTTTCCCACCGCGGATAGGCCTGTGTCAGACACTATGCTGAAGGAGATGTTGATATCTCTCAGATCTGCCTTACATAATGACATGGTGCAAGAGATTGACCTTTGCCGCTCTGAAGTACAAGCTATGGGGGCTAGGGTGGATAGAATAGAGCATACACTGGAGGAACATGCGGCCTCATACAATATCATGGTGGACGCACAAAGGGCTCATGAAGAGGAAATAGCATGGCTGAAAGACAAGGTCTCTGACCTCGAGGACAGGTCCAGACGGAATAATTTGAAGCTGAGGGGTATCCCTGAATCAATCCCCACGCCGCAACTTTTACAATACGCCCAAACATTGTTCTCCATCCTAGTGCCAGACCTGACCCCACAGGACTTGCTCATTGACAGAATTCACAGGATTCCTAAACCCTCTTTCCTCCCAGAAGGGACTCCAAGAGACACATTACTGAGAATACACTTTTTTCATGTCAAGGAACGCATCCTTCAGGCTGCACGAGGTTCTGTCAATCTGCCCTCACAATATGCTGATATAGCATTCTTCTGTTGCCGGACCTATCCAGACATACCCTGGAAAGAAGGCGCAATTTGGCAACCATAACTAAAGCTCTAAGAAATCATAAAATTCTCCACAAATGGAAGTACCCAGCTACGCTGGTTATGACCCATAACGGCGTCTCCAAAACCGTTACAAAGCTAAATGAGGGCATCAATGTGCTACGAGAATGGGGGATCCTGCCTGCCCAACAGACCCAGCACTCTCATACACAGGACCCTACACCAATTTGTCCAGAATGGCAGGTGGTATCCCATAAACGCCGCAGTAAGCAAACCACCGGTGGCAGCTCGTAATATTACCACTATGAAATTCATATCTCTCCGACGAATGGAGCCTATGTCTAGTCTCCTTCTACCCCCGTTCATGAGTTAGCAGCTGCGTCTGCACTTGGATCAGTTATGAGATCCCTTTTTAAGATTACTCGTCGAACATTTTTTGTTCTGTTTTGTTTTTATTCTTTGTTTGTTGCACGCAATATCCAGCCTTTCCATCAGCCATCTACAACTGCCGTCCCACCACTTTGCAATAGCCGCCCAGAGGTTCGCTCCGAAAGGACTGAGGGAAATGCAGTGAGTACCTCCACCACACCCTTCACACTCACATTCTTGATCATCGCAGATGACCATTAAGTGCCTCTCATTGAATGCTAAGGGTCTGAACCACCCTGCTAAACGATTCTCTGTATAGAAGGAGGCTCGTAAACACGGGGCAGACATACTTTGTATACAAGAGACCCACTTCCAAAAGCAAAAAACTCCCAAATGCACTAACAGAGACTACCCACATATTTTTCTGGCTTGCAATCTGAGCAGCAAAAGAGGAGGAGTACTGCTAGCCCTAAGAAACACTCTCTCTTTTCAACTAAAAGAGTCTTTTATTGATGATGGAGGGAGATACCTCATAATTACTGGGGACATCAATTCCAAACCGTATACTATTGTTACTTTATATGCACCCAATTCACACCAAATACCATTTATAAAGAAAGTGCTCAAAAAAGCTGCCTCCATGCTACACGGTCGGCTCATTGTTGGCGGAGACTTCAACTTAATAGCAGATCCTAACTTGGATACTACATCTAGCATTTCTAAAAGACCGACTTTCCTACAAGCTCTTTTACACGCCCAAGATCTATTCGATGCCTGGAGGTGTCTACACGCTAATGAGCGGAATTATACCTTTTTTTCCGCGAGACATTGCTCATATTCACCTATAGACATGTTTTAACAGACAAATGGCTGCAGGAAGCTCGGATACACGACATTACCTGGTCCGACCACGCTGCTATTACCTTGTCTATTAATGAACAGGGTGTCTCCCCCTCCCCCCCCCCCCCCCCATCTGGCGTTGTAATGTGAGAATTATACAGGACCCCATACTTATCCCTATGGTCTCTCAGCATATCAAAGAATTCTTTCAATTTAACGAATCTCCCGATACAGACCCATTTACACTCTGTAATGCTCATAAAGCATACATGAGGGGTATTCTCATCCAACTAGGAGCTAGGGAAAAAAAAAAACATAGGCTCAAACTTCAAAACACTCTAGATGAATTACACACACTAGATACTCAGGACAAAATCTCACCGACACCAGATCTGGCCATAAAAATTTCTAAGGTTAGGGAGACCCTAAGGGAACTACTCACACAACAATAGGATAAACATCTTAGGAGATTGCAACTACAATCGTATGCAAATGGCAATAAGGCAGGAAAGTACCTGGCTAATAGAATTAAAACGACCCGCTCTAAAACTAAAATAGCATATCTTTTACACCCAACTAGTCACTATAAGGTTATCAACCCCCAATAGCAAACTAATTCGCTGAATACGATGAGTCCCTGTATAATTTACGAAATTATGCATCATCTCCACAACCCACAGCAGCCGACATTCAAAAGTTTTTACACAGTGTTAAACTCCCCATGATAACTGAAGACCAGCTCTCCCTACTTAATGCTCCAATCTCAACTCAGGAACTAAACCAACTTATAATGTCCTCACCTAACGGTAAATCCCCTGGACCAGATGGATTCAGTAATGAATACTACAAGGTCTTCAAAGAGGCACTAGTCCCATACATGATAAAAGACTTTAAGAAGGCTACAGAATTATCCTATTTTCCTCCTGAAATGCTGAGAGCCCACATTGTGACACTACCTAAACCGGGAAAAGATCCCACTACCCAAGCCAACTTTAGGCCTATATCACTGCTCAACTTGGACATAAAACTCTACGCTAAACTATTGGCCAAAAGATTGATGCATATAATTCAACATATCATCAGCAGAGACCAGATGGGCTTTGTGAGGGGGAGACAGACCTCTGACGCTACTCGTCGTATTATTTATATTATTCACCATGCTGTTAACTCTAGAACGCCTTCTCTGTTTCTCTCTATAGATGCCGAGAAGGCGTTCGACCGGGTCCATTGGAAATATATGGATCTGGTGTTGAATAGATTTGGTTTTAGGGGCCCAATCTTGACGGCTATATTGGCTCTTTATTCGTGCCCATTGGCTCAGGTCTACTCCTCGGGCATACTGTCCAAACCATTTGTTATATCTAACGGCACACGACAAGGTTGCCCCTTATCTCCTACGATTTTCAACCTTATAATGGAACCCTTGGCTGAAGCTATACGTGCACACACACATATCAAAGGGTTTGCCCTAGGGCATCAGAAACACGTCATTAATTTATTTGCCGATGATGTCATACTTATGTTGACTGACCCGCAGACATCTCTCCCCCAAGCTCACAAGCTGTTGACATCTTTTGGGGATATTTCTTATTATAAGGTTAACTTGGAGTAAACATGGTATTAAATATTTGGGTATAAACATAACCAACAACACTTCCTCCCTAGCAGCGGCTAATTTTGGACCATTCATACGTAATTTGACCCGCCAACTCAGTGAGTTCGCAAAAAAAGAACTATCATGGCTAGGTAGGATGGCAGCTTTCAAAATGGCCATCCTAACACAAATCTTATACCTATTTCGTTCTCTACCTATTCCACTACCACTACACTACATTCGAGACATGTCTAACATAATTTGGAAATTTACTTGGGGAGGTAAAAGAGCCAGATGTACACGTGCTAATCTCAACCCACATAAACGAGTAGGGGAATAGGGTACCCTGACTTAATGGACTACTTATGGGCGACCAGACTCGACCAACTCCGACATTGGTTCCTCCCAACAGATAACCCATTATGGGTAGACCTAGAAAAATCACTACTACCAGTGGCTGACCCCCGACTAATTCTCATGAGCGACCTATGGGAACACTGGAAGGTGGGAGATATGCCACCCCCAGCACAGGTGTCTCTGCAAGCATGGAGGTTCCTCCTCCAACAAGACTGCTGCGACACGCAAAGCATTACATACGATTTTCCCATAGAAATACTGGAAGATAGGATCCCTCTGCTTTCGACTAGTTGGTTGAAAGCGGGAGGAGCTGTATATATGAAGGATATGTTTATAGGTCAGAAACCGAAATCAGCAGCACTCATAATGTCTGATTTTCAACTGCCGAGTACTTTGTGGCTCTCTTGCCTACGTATCTCCCACTTCTTGAGATCACACCCAATCCCCGAACTGAAAATGCCTCTTAAGGCATGGCATTTTTATTCTACTACCCCACATCCTACCAAAGGCATTTCACTATTCTATAATCTCCTCAATAACCAACACACTTTTCATAAAAAAATCGACCCTTAAACGGTGGGAAATGGATTTGTCTACCACTTTCTCCGATAAACAATGGTCACAAGCTTTTCAATCTATCCACCATGCTTCCCACTGTGTGAATCACTGGGAAATGACACTTAAAATTATTAACAGATGGCATTATACACCGTATAGGATTGCCATTTTTTTTTCAAGATCCTCACCACTTTGTTGGAGAAAGTGTGGTAACACAGGTAACCTACTTCATATGTTATGGGAATGCCCGAGCCTAACGAGTTTGTGGAATAAAGTTTTCAATCTCATCTGCTCTATCACAGGGGTATTAACACTCCCAAATCCTGCTTTAGCTATACTGCAAATAGGTATAGAAAAATTTCCTCCAGGAGATAGACCAGTTGTCACTCATATTTTATTGGCAACCAGAAATCTCATTCTACGTAACTGGAAAGATACCTCGGCCATTAACATATCTGATGTTCATAAGCTAGTTAATAGAAATCACGCTTTTGAGTGTCTACTAGCAATCAACAACTTAACATGCCATAAGTTTGATAAAACCTGGAAAACATGGTGCCAGCGTTTCAAACCCAGTTAACGGTGCACTATATTAACTATCTCAATTGTATCTTAAGACTATTGTATTGATCCAACTTAATTGATTAGCATACCACTCACTTTCACCCTGTTGTGTGAGGCATATTGTGTGTAACCAATACCTGCTTTATTGTTACTTTCATTTTTTTAAATCTTTTTTGTTATGTACTTTGATTCAATGTTTGCTCAAATATGTGAAATCTAATAAAAATCTATTGAATTAAAAAAGTAAGCAAGTCCTTAATTTTTTTGACTTTGACAATAAGAGTACCTGAGCTTTCTTCCTGACCCTCTGATCCCAATTTAAGAGACTGTTCATTGTCTATGTTTTTCAAATAAAAATCCCTTTATTCGGATTCTGTCGTCAGTCTTTCAAGTTACTGGGCCATCTACCACGGGAACCCCTAGACACAGATCGAAGAGGAGAAGGTAACGGTAAGCCCAATTCAAACCAGCAGCTCATTTGGGGGTTAGTGCTACACTTACATAAAGAAAAGACATTTATAAAAAATATTTTATCCTGAAGAAAACAAATTAGAACAAGCTGTGTAGGATGTGAATTTTCCCTCAATTTTCATTTTATTTTATGTTACTTTAAGAACTTGTGTGTTCTTAAATAAAGGATAATGTGCACAATACAATTTCAGGACAAGAGCAGCAGATCCACTGATGAGGGCTGTGCAACATGCTTACATTGGGACTCAACCATCTTACTGCAATGCTGAAAGATGCAGATTCTACGATATAAGGGAAAGGAGAGAAGAAGCTACACATCCCAAGCTGCAGCCTGCCTGTAATGATAAGAAGGAGCCTAGGATATATTATAAGCAGTGGCGTCACTAAGGTTGGTGTCACCCGGTGTGGTAAAACATGGTGTCACCCCCCTCCACCAACTATAGTCGCCCCTCAGTACAGACCCGCCTCCACTAAATATAGACCCCCATCTACCAATTATAGTCCTCTCTCAGTACAGAACCGCCTCCACTAAGTATAGACCTCCCCCTCCTCAGTACAGAAACTCCTCCATTAGTGAAGACCCCCTCTCAGGACAAACTACCCGCCCATTAGTACAAACCCCCCCAAGGACAAACTACCCCCCTTATCCAATAGTACAGACCTCCCCTCAGGACAAACTACCCCCCCCCTCCATTAGTACAGGCCCCCCTAAGAATAAACCACCCCCCTCCATACAATAAAGCTGTGCCCAGCAGCAAAAATCAACCTAATCAGCAAGCCAAACCCACAAAAGATATATAAATAAAGGCCAAAAATGTAACAGTGATGCATGCTTGACATAATTAAACCACCTAAACAGGTGTAAGATATCCGACTCAAGTAAGTCTTCTAAAAACAAAAAAAATGTTTAAAAAAAGTTTCCATATAAATATGTGTGCATATATGTTTATGCACTTTGATAAAAGTGCTTGTAGTGTTTCCCGGCAGAAGCACCTGTGCATGCCTAGCATTAGAATTCTCATGTAAACATATAACTATATAAGAAGAAAAATATATATTAATATTGCTCTTGCACATGCATGGGTAGGTAAACCCAAATTCTGTCAGAAAACTCCACAGGCAATCAGGATTCCCATCACACAGCACAGCATGAAAACACTGCTATTAATCTCATGACAAAAAGACCAGATAAATGCATGCAGACCAAACTTTGAGCCGCAAACAACATGTTCATGGTTATGATTCAATCAATTAGGTACATATATGCAATATACCTCCTGCAGATAACAAGATCACCTATCAAACGCACATATTCCAACATAAACTCTAGAAAGAATGAATACACGCAAGGAAGCAGATAGACGTAATCATGTCAGGAAGAAACTGTCAAAGACATATGTATAGAAACATTTGATCTAATCTTTTGGGAACTATGTATCTGTCTGTTCTATTCAAAATTAATGACAGAGTTGCTTAACAGACATTCTATATAACCCTATGCGGACTGTTTAGGTGTCTTTCAATCGGATGTCATTGGCTGACAGCATACTACTCTCCAACAGGTGGCTATTATAGATAATTAAAGGCCTCCATATTCACCTTTGAATTAAATGATATTAGAGTCTAGGAAGTATACCCATTATTACTCATAAAAATTGAAAATATCCCATTCATGATTCATTCACCCCCACCCCCGTTTTTCTAGTGTTAAAAAAGAAGATCCAGTATACCTCTCTTTTACATAATATTCTAAATTTTTCCCCTCCTCAGACCCTCTGACTGGCAAAGATATCCTCTCAACAACCTGAATCACTAAACTCGAAGTGTTTTTCTGGTGTACCAAATTTCAACGATTGCCTACATTGGTAATATGGCCATTCTGAATGTCATACAAATGATCGTACAAGCAATCACGCAATCTGCATGTAGTGCGTTCAACGTATTGTATATGACATGATTGACATGTTACAATGTAGACCAAATATCTCGTGTTACAATTAACAAATGTGATGATGTTAGACTGTTAATAGCGGTCGCTTGAACTGTGCCACCTCTGAGAATGCGCGGGCAACAAGGACAACCATTGTGTTCACATCCAAATGTGCCTTTAAACTGCAACCAATGTCTACTAGGCCACTTACTGGTATACAGACTTGGTGATAGATTGCCTCCAAATGTAGGAGCTCTGCGAGACACAGTCTTAACCCCATCAGCAAGAATCTATGCATAAATTGGATCATTGAATAACACTGGTAAGTGTTTAGAGACAATGTTCCTGATTTTATCAAATTCCGTACTAAACGGAGTCGAGAAAATTGGTGTGGAGGAAAAGGTAAATAACTTACTTTTGGGTCCCCTGTTTCCCATATTGATCTTCTTCCTATCAGGGTTTTCAACAATTTTTCTCTTGGCATTTTGTTAGCGATATTAATGGCTCTGTTTAGTATGGAGTCAAAATAACCCCTTTCCTTGAAATGAGAAAACATGATTTTTGATTCCTGTGTGTATTCTTTATCATTACTGCAAATTCGTTTCAGATGCAAAAATTGTCCCACTGGTATCCCACGCAGGGTATGTTTTGGATGGTTGGAATCTGCTCGTAAAAGTGCATTCCCTGCTGTAAATTTTCTGAAAAGGCTAGTGATCATTTTATCTCCCACCCCCATCAGAGTTTCATCCGAAAAATCTATTGAAGTTGGACTCTTGTGTCCTGTAAACTTCAAATTAAGGTCATTGTCATTTAGATAAGCCAACAACACTTTCAAACTATCAGCTTCTTCTGAAACCATAAATATCAGGTCATCTATGTAGCCACCATAAAATAGTGTATTTGCTCGAAGGGGACTACCACATGCAAAGATGCAGGATCTCTCCCCCTAGCGACGCCACTGATTACAGGCACTGTGGCACACATAAACCTATATAGTATAAAATCGGGTCAACATCATCCTGTAAATGAGCCTACAAGCCACAAGTTGTTTGGTGAAACATACATAAGAGCTTATAGTGAAGCACTGCTCAATGATTTTATTTTTATGTTACAAACTGTGTAAGTTTTCAAGCACATGCTGAGATTTGAATATAGGTTGAGCACTGTGTATGCTACATATTACCAATACCATTTAAAAAATTGCCAACCGGAGCATATGTTGTTTAGTTCAATCACTGTCTAAATATGTACACCAGACACACAATGAAACAGAGCAGAGAGTTCTTGCTGCAGAGAAGGATAGCGATTCTTAAGGATGATTGCAGTGTATTGACCAAGTACCACCATAATTGCATTGCCCAAATATTGCCACTTTCCCCATGCTCTGTAGAATTTCAGGCAGGATGGTTCCAGAAGTTCCCAGGAATGTTTATTGTTTACCATTCTAGCATTGCAGTCATAGGACCTGGGTTCAGTTTCCACCAGGACACGTAGTACATGGACTTTGTATGATCTGCTTACATTTGCATAATTTTCTCTAAAAGCAGATGCAGATCATACAAAGTCAATGTACAAAGAGGAAGTCTATCTGCAGAGAATGATAGAGCTTGGACTTGTACTACTGTATGTATGATATTCTTTTTGCAGTTTATTGCCCAAGTATTACCATTTATGCTTATGTGTAGAGTTTCCTCTCAAAACCATGCAAACTTACCTGGATCATACAAAGTCAATGTACAAAGAGGAAGAAAAAGTCTGGTACAAAGAGGAAGAAAAAGTCCATGTGCAGATGTAATAGAGTCTGAACTTAACATGGCCTGTGTATGATGTGCTTATTGCGGCTTATTGCCCAAGTATTGCCATGATTGCCAACGCATTGCCCACATGTTGCCAATCTTCTCCTGTTCCACAGAATTTCAGGCTCATATGGTTTCAGAAGTTCCCAGAAATGTTACTGCCCCCCATTCTTGCATTGCAGTCCCAGGATTCTAGGCTTAGCTTCCACCAGAGCATCTTGTACCTTGACTTTTTATGATCTGCTGATATTTGCATGATTTCCTTTCAAAACCCTAAAAAATTCAGGCAATCTGCCCTACACATCTGGAAGTCTCTTGATTGTTTAATAACCAACAGTGATGTCTTTCTCTGCACAGAACAATGGCAACACAATGACACTTGTTAGCTTTTGTGCATCTGGAACCTAGTTTATCACTAAAGCAACCTGAAATGCTTAGCACTGGTACCCTCGGCACTCTGTTGGCTGATGCTAGCCTTCATGTTAAGTAAGCAGTTTACTCTTTTGGTTGTTAAGCCATACTCACATTGTTGAAGGGATGAAATGCAGCTGAAGAAGCAAGGTCCTGAACCCTCCCACACCTACACCAATTCACTCCACTAAGTCCAGGAGGTGTGACTATTGAGTCCTCCTTATATAAACAATTAACCTGAAATTGTTTTAAGACCTGTCTTGGAGCACAATGAGAGTAATACTATCTGGATCTTGAGTATAGAATGTTGCATGTGAACCTGAGAACAGCACATTATGCCAAATATGCCAATACTTGCAAACAAAATATTTGTAATGCACTGGCTTTTTTCCTTGGTCAATAAAGCTGCTTTAGCAAATGTTGATGGGCTGAGCCACCACTTGATCAACACAGGTACTGTATAGTCCTCCCTTTTTATGAGTGTGTTTATAATTTTAATATATTCTATTTTAGTGTAGCACATCACATGCCGGCAAACCTTGCCAGGATTTTCATGACTAATCATATAAATTTCTTTTTATGGCACAGAGGAGGGTGTTCTCACTCAAGTACTCCTAATGAAACCATTATGCAGTCCAAGGAAGTAAACAGGAATATGAATCACTCAATAAAATCTTATATTGGCAGTGAAAGGGAGAGGTGATTTAGGTGCAGTTTTATGTGATAGTAGACTGACAAAATCTCTCTAGAAGTCATTATGAGTTACAGCATTTAAAGCGGAAGCTTAATATGCTTATATTTTGCTTTCCCTGGTTCCTCCCTCCACCTTCATTAACATGCTAATGACATTTTAAATAAAACATATTTGTTTTCATTATATGCCCCATTTTAAATGTGGTGATGCCATCTGGATTCTATATGTGATGCATGGAGATCATGGACATCATAGCTTCCCAAAAAGAGCAGACTGGCCTAGGTAACATTCCACGTGATGCTAAACCTCCATGATTGAAAGAACTGAGATCCAGTGAATAAAGGCAGTGAGTGCAGTGGCTGACAGTACTATGCGCAGTGACAATGAGCTCTGCGTCACTGAAAAGGCTTGGCCTCTGTGCCTCCATATAGGATTGCTACCTCATCCTTTTAAAACCGAACACATATTAATTGCACAGGTTTTGTGGCTAAATAATGTGCTAATTAAATGTACTTAGTGGAGGTAAAATGGCGCTGCCTAGATCAAATGTGTGGTTGTGTTAGAAATTGAAAATAAATAAAGCAACCTTATGATGTGTACTGTCTCTTTAAATTGCACACAACATAAAAAATTCCTTGTGCCAAATCCTATAGTGCACAATATAAGTTGTTACCTTTGCAACCATAAATGGCTAGTAGAAGTTACATTAAAACATGAACTACATACTATGTTATACAAAGTAAAGTGCTCAGCATGCTTAATGTGCAAAAAGTGTCCATATAAGAAAACCGGAGATCACTCCGTAAGAAGAAAAAAAAAACAAAAAAACAAAAAAATACAAAAGTGCAAATCGGAAAATCACAGTTCATCAGTTCACATAGACGATCTTACTCCAAGGTCACTTGAGTCACTCCAAGGTCGCCTGAGTGAACAATAGCTCTTGGTGAAGGGTGGGTGAAAATCCACACGTGTTCCCCCCTCAGCTCCGCACTCATCGGAAAGATGTACCCCTGCAGGGGTAAAGTGCATCAAAATAGGATTTTCCCTGATCACTATCCGATGTTTCCTCCTCCTCCACGATGGATCTGGTCATAGGGTACGCTCACATAGGGATGGATGAAAGAAACTGCATCTCATAGAGTCCGAACATCCCCTGGTTCGGTTCGTACCAGAACACCTTCAACAGGCAAAAGTTCTAGCGAACATGTAAACCCTATCAAAGTCTATGGGACATGAACATAAAAAATGTTATTGCCATAAAAAAAGTGTATGGGGACCTGGGTACTGCCCAAGGGGACAAGAATCAATGCAAGAAAACATTTTTAAAAAGATCATTTTTTTCAGGAGCAGTGATTTTAACCACTTGCCGCCCACCAATAATCAAATGATGGCTGCAAAGTGGTTTAAAAATCCTGACCGGATGTCATAGGACATCCTCAGGATTTTCAGACGCTGTGCGCCCCCGGGGCATGCATCGCGGCGATGGTTGTTGCGGGGTGTCAGTCTAACACCTCGCAACTACGATCTTGGTAAAGAGGTCCAACGGAGACTCTTTACCACGTAATTAGCCGTGTCCAATCACGGCTGATCACAGTGTAAATAGGAAGAGCCGGTGATCTGCTTTTCCTCACTCACGGCAGGCAGACGTGAGTAGAGGAGAGCCGATCGGCTGCTCCTCTGACAGGGGGGTCTGTGCTGATCATCCCACCCAAGGGTGCCCACACTGGACCACCAGGGACGCCACCAGACCACCAGGGATGCCCAGCACCAGGGATGCCAGTCAGTGCCCACAATGGATGCCAATCAGTGCCTGCAATGGGCATCACTGATTGGCATGCATTATTGTTTGGCACTGATTGGCATCCATCAGTACAAAACAATGCAATACAATGTCGCTTATCAGTGCCCATCCGTGCCACCTATCAGTGCCCATCCATGGTAACTATCAGTGCCCATTCATGCCCATCTGTGCCGCCTATCCATGCCCATCTGTGCCGCCTATCCATGCCCATTCATGACGCCTATCCATGCCAATCTGTGCCAGCTATCAGTGCCAATTTGTGCCACCTATCAGTGTCCATCCGTGTCGCCCATCAGTGAAACCTATCAGTGCCCAGTGCCGCCTATCAGTGCCACATATAAGTGCCCATCAATGCCACCTCATCAGTGCCACTTCATTGGTGCCCCCTCATCAGTGCCCATCAGTGCCGCCTTATCAGTGCCCATCAGTGAAGGAGAAAACGTACTTATTTACAAAGTTTTAAAACTGAAACAAAAAAAACATTTTTTTTTTCAAAATTTTCGGTCTTTTTTTATTTGTTTAGCAAATAAAAAAAACCATAGAGGTGATCAAATACCACCAAAAGAAAGCTCTATTTGTGGGAAAAAAAATGATAAAAATTTCATTTGGGTACAGTGTAGCATGACCGCGCAATTGTCATTCAAATTGCGACATCGCTGAAAGCTCAAAATTGGTCTGGGCAGGAAGGTGTTTAAAATTTACAAATATATGTTATTTATTAACTGAGGACATTTTAAGCTTTGATATTTAGCAGGAATTTTGTACAATTTTGATGTGTTTGTATCTGCTAATAATGATTTTAATGTATTTTTAGTGAAAACATTGATTTGATAAACATTTGCACAAATATCAAGCCTTAAAAATCAGCAGCACCTTATTTTTATTCTACTTGTCACGTGCTTTCAGGAAATGTATAGTTTGGGGGGGGGGGGGGGGTCTTTTACAAACTCTGAAAGCTGTAATGAAAACCTCCAGATTTTTAGAGAAGTTTGGTTATTTATAGTTTTACGTATGTTCAGTTTTCACCATTTCACAAAAAGGCACAATTTCAAATTTACAAATATTTGTTATTTTTTTAACTCAATACAGATTAAAATTTGCTGTTTTCTATTTGCTAATATTGATTTTTGTCAGGGTACTCACCAAGGCTGAGAGCGGCTCCCTGGTGATGACAATTTTAGTGAAAATATTGTTTTGATCAACATTTGTTCAAATATTTTGGGGCCTTAAAAATCAGTAGCACCTTATTTTTATTCTACTGGTCTTATGCTTTCAGAAAATATATTATTTGGGGGGGGGGGGGGGGTCTTTTATAAACTTGAAAGCTGTAAGGGAAAAAAAAGCAATGGAAAAATTGCAAAAATGGTCTGGCCACCTGGGTTTAAAAGTGGATTGCAGAGCCTGGCAGAAAGAGGGGTAAACTGCATGCAATACTGTAAAAAAGGTTGAAGATTTAATATTACTTTGGGGCTAATTCACACCAGATTTAGTCCAGTGCATTTTTAATCTGCCTCCAAACTGCATTAACAGTGTTTTCCATGTATTCCAATAGACCTAGTTCACACCAATGCAGTGTGTTAAAGAGCACAAAATTAGAATGCGCTGCATATTTTTGTATGGAGCGCATCTGGAATGCAGCAAAACACATCAAAAACACACTGGAAAGCACATGTTCTGAATTGAGATGAAGGGAAAAAGGGGAAAATCACACCAGAACACATCAAAAATGCATCAAAAACACACCAGAATGCATCAAAAATGCATTCTGCAACACAAAAATTGTGGTATAAACTGGCCCTTAAAGTAAGTGTGTGCTACGAAACATGAGGGAGTAGTGGTAGCTTTTAACTGATTTCAGATTGTACAGTATAAGGCCTTAGATGTGAGATCTGTAGGCAATGGGACTGATTTACTAAGATGAATGCGCTGCGCCGGTTCATACCTCCATTTGTGCGCCAGATAAATTATCAAGTGAGCCTATGAACCGGCGCACGCATAAGCGCAACACATAATATGCCGGCACAATTCATAATATTGTATCATTAACACAGGGGCAACACGCCTTCCAGCGCGACTTTGGGAGACAACTTGGACATGACTTGAGTGTGAATCACAGCGCGACTTGGGGCGACTTACAACATGACTTTAAGTCGCCCCCAGGCCAGACGACATTAAGTTAAAAAAAAACGCCATGGGTTCCCCTCCAAGAGCATACCAGGCCCTTCAGGTCTGGTATGGATATTAAGGGGAACCCCGCACAAAAAAAATGGCGTGGCCCCCCCCTCTCAAAATCCATAACAGGCCCTTCAGATCTGGCATGGATTTTAAGGGGAAACCTGCACCAAAAAAAAATGGCGTGGGGGTCCCCCTCAAAATCCATACCAGACCCTTATCCGAGCACGCAACCTGGCAGGCCGCAGGAAAAGAGGGGTGGACGAGAGAGTGTGAACCGTACCAGGCCACATGCCCTCAACATTGGGAGGATGCTTTGGGGTCCCCTTCAGTTTCTTCATCTTCTTCCTCCGATCTGCTTCTTCTTGCTCCGGTGTTCTTGTCCGGCATCTTCCTCCATGGAGTCTCTTCTTCGTTCTTGGGCCGATCCGCGCAATGGGAGGCTCCTGTTGTGTGATGCTTCTCTTCTGACAAGTCTTATATAACGGAGGGCGGGGCCACCCGGTTCCATGCATCAGAGGGGGCTTCTAGATTCCGATAAGTCCCCTGCCCGCAGACCCCCACAACCAACGGCCAAGGTTGTGGGGATGAGGCCCTTGTCCTCATAAACATGGGGACAAGGTGCTTTGGGGGGGCCTCAAAGCATCCTCCCAATGTTGAAGGCATGTGACCTGGTACGTTTCAGGAGGGGGGGCGCTCTCTCGTCCCCCCTCTTTTCCTGCAGCCTGCCAGGTTGCATGCTTGGATAAGAGTTTGGTATGGATTTTGAGGGGGACCCCCACGCCATTTTTTTGCCGCGGGGTTCCCCTTAAAATCCATGCCAGATCTTAAGGGCCTGGTATGGATTTTGAGGGGGGCCCCCACGCTATTTTTTTTCTTCATTTTTTTTTCTTAATGCTAACATGACCTGTGTGCAAATAGCCTTAAAAAACCCAAAACGCAAATGCCGCTTGCGCATGCGCAGTGCATAAATTGACGTAGTGCAGTTCCAAGTGTATTTGCAGGTGCAGCAAGCTTGCTCAGAGAAAGTTAATTTTCCGTTCTATTTTGGGCATATTTGTTACTTGGACAGTCGTATCTATACTTCCTCACATCACCCCACATCACCCCCATAATATTGGCACTTCCAGCTTCTTTTAATTCTGAGGTGAAGAATGCGTGCGCCAGGTCTATAGCAGCGCACAGATCGCAGCCGCCCGTGCGCCGGCATGCTCATAGTAAATAGGGAATTGCGCAGTGTTACAGAAATGCTTTGTGAATACGAAAACACAGCTGTGCGTCGACGTGCGCCGCAACTCATGGTGCAAATGCTTTGTAAATCAGCCCCAGTATGTATAAGGGGACACTTTGGTGTTATGGCTTTTATTTAAAAAGTTGTGGCAATTTTCTGCCACAGTGCCTAATACATGAGCCCCGGCTAGTAAAGCATACAGTATATATGGAATAAATGTATAAAGCAGCAAAAAACTGTATAAATAGCACATGTGTAAACATTTATAAACCAGTCCGTGCTAAAAAATCATAAAGATAAATACCCAAAACACTATACTTAAATATATTACAGCTGCTGTGCTACATCTAAACCAAGATATCCTGATATATGAGATATCCTATGCCCTTAGAAATATTATATACAGAAGTGAATTGGAATTTAGTAGGAGTGTTGGTTCAGGTGACATGATTATGATATATTAGCGCAAACTGGACACTCGGTTTCTAAGAATTATACTGGGAAATAGAATTTGATGTATAATGTTCCCCATCAGATCTACAGGTGTACAGGGTGGGGTGGCAGCAGCTGGTAGACATAGTTTCCCATCTGGTCTGCTGATAATCGTCCTTATGATTGGATGCCACTCTTTCTCTGTAGAATTTATGACTGGTTGATGGAGCCCAACAAAGGGCTTATTAGGCTCGGTTCACACAGGGGCGACTGCGATCCGACTTGAGGTTGCCCTTGGTCGCCTCAGGTCGGACAACATTTAAAAATCAATGTAAGTGAATGAGAGCCGTCTTAATGCACGCGACTGAAGTCGCCTCCGACTTCAAAAGAGGTTCCTGTACTACTTCAATCCGACTTGTACCCATTGATTTTAATGGAGGTCGCCTCCAAGTCGGATCTCTGTCTATACGGAGGCGACTTTGACAGAATTACTAGCTCTGAAGGGGGAACTCCACGCCAAATTTCTGAAAAAAAATTGACGTGGGTTCCCCCTCCGAGAGCATACCAGGCCCTTAGGTCTGGTATGGATTCCAAGGGGAACCCCCCCTACGCCGAAAAAAGGGCGTGGGGGTCCCCCCCAGATCCACACCAGACCCTTATCCGAGCACACTACCTGGCCGGCCAGGAAAGGGGGTGGAGACGAGCGGGCGGCCCCCCCCTCCTGAGCCGTCCCACCCCAAAGCACCTTGTCCCCATGTTGATGAGGACAAGGGCCTCTTCCTGACAACCCTGGCCGTTGGTTGTCGGGGTCTGCGGGCAGGGGGCTTATCAGAATCCAGGAGCCCCCTTTAATAAGGGGGCCCCGGATACCGGCCCCCCACCCTATGTGAATTAGTATGGGGTACAATGTACCCCTACCCATTCACCTGTGGAAAAAAAGTACAAAAAAAACACAACACAGGGTTAAAATATTTTATTGCACAGCTCCGGGGGTCTTCCGTCTTCAGGGGTCTTCTCGCCGGACTCCTCCGCTATCTCCTTCTAGCTCTTTTGCTAACGGAGGAGCCCGGCTTTCTTCCTCGCCGCCGGCCTCTTCTTCCGACTTCGGGGGTCTTGTCCCCCTCTTCGGTTCTTCTGCCGGGCCACCGCGCCTTCATATAGCTCTTTTACAGGCGGTGGCCCGGTCTTCTGTCGCCGCCGTCGCCGCCTTCCGTTCTTCTTCTCCAGGAGATGTTGACTCGACGCTCTCTCCCGCCGCAATGCCAGGGAAGCGCTGCGCTGCCACTTATATAGGGACAAGGGGCGGTGTCACATGGGTTGATGTCACATGGGTTGGTCACATGGGTTGATGTCACATGGTAAGGGGGCGGGGTCACCATGTGACATCAACCCATGTGACAAACCCATGTTGGTTTGAAGACGCTATAACTTTTGCACAAACCAATCAATATGGGATTTTTTTACCAGAAATATTAAGCAGAATACATATTGGCCTAAATTGATGAAGACATTTTTTTACATTTTTTTATTGGCTATGATTTATAGCAGAAAGTAAAAAATAATGTTTTTTTTTTTCAAAATTGTTGTTTTGTTTTTTTTGTTTATAGCGCAAAAAATAAAAACCACAGAGGTGATCAAATACCACCAAAAGCTCTATTTGTGCAAAAAAAAGGACATCTATTTTATTTGGGGACAGCGTTGATCGCCCACGTAATTGTCAGTTAAAATAACACAGTGCCATATGGCAAAAATGGCCTGGTCAGGAAGTGGGTAAAACCTTCTGGAGCTGAAGCGGTTAAAGGCCTCTTTTCCTTTCTGAAAATGATGGGCCTTACCAAAAAGCTGTTATGTTGTTTTGTCTGTCCATGGCACATTCTCCCAAAATGTTTTGATCAATTCTTCTCTTTTATCCACGTCCAGCTAAGTTTCTAAACTAAACTTCTTTCCAATGTTGCACACAGTGGACACAGGAACATTAAGATCTCTGGAGGTGGACTTGTAACCTTGAGTTTGTCCATGCTTTTCCACAATTTTTGTTCTCAAATCCTCAGACAATTCTGTACTGCTCTTTCTCTTCTCCATGTGTCATGTGGCACACAGAGACACACAACTGAAAGGCTGAGTCAATTTTTCACCATTTTAACTGGTTGCCGGTGTGATTTCTATATTGTCAGTACCTGTTAATTGATGCAAGAAAACTTGGAATGCAATTGTTTCTTACAATTTTTAAAAGGTGCCAATAATTGTGTCCAGTCCATTTTTGTAGCTTTGCGTGGAATGTATCAGGTTTGGCTTTTTGTTGCTCCTCTTTTTTGTATCATAAATACAAACAAAAGAAACAAACATGAGAATGCCTAAATATTTGTCATTTTCTGAGAGAAGTGGTGCATTATCTGACAGAAATACAGGGGTGGCAATATTTTTGTTACTTGAAGTATTATTTTTTTTTAAAGTGTGTTTGAACCCCTTCACGCTGGCCGTACACAAATATGCGTTCTTGGATTGAAGGGGATATGCCATAGTGATGCCTGCAGCTGCAGGCATCACCCGGTACCGTTTTTTAGAGCCAGCGGTTGGCTTTCTACAGATAGCAACCGATGTGTCCAAAAGCCACTCAGCCGTTATCCTAAAGAGTGGGAGGGGACGTCCCCCCTACCGTTGCCTTACGCGGCTTTCCCTTCCCACCGGAAGGGCTGAGCGACCAGCCGCTATGTCCACCAGCTGGCTGGAATCGGCTTCAATCGGGTCTCCGATTTAGTAACCCGGAAGCAATATCATGACATGACTTCTGGTTTACTTGGCTGCCAACGGCGCCAACTTAAAAAAAAAAAAAACCCTAGTATTCCAAAATGCAGATTTTGGCGTTTTGAATACTTGTAAGTGCAGAGGATGAACTTGGGGTCTTATAGCCCTGAGATCCCTCCATCAAGAGTACCTGTCACTGACTAATGCTGTCACAAGGGATGTTTACATTGCTTGTGACAGCAATAAAAATGATCAGAATTTTTTTTTAAAGAGACGGTGTAAAAAAAACAAATAAATGTAAAAAAATTCAAAAATTTAAAGCTCCCCGTCGCTCCGTGCTCGCATGCAGAAGCGAACGCATACATAAGTTGTGCCCGAAATTTATGTAAACGGTGCTCAAACCACACATGTGAGGTCAGAGCGAGAGCAATAATTCTAGCACAGGACCTCCTCTGTAACTCTAAACGGGTAACCTCTATAAATGTTTAAAGCGTCGCCTATGGAGATTTTTATATACCGTAGTTTATCGCCATTAGACAATTGTGCACAATTTCAAAGCATGACATATTAGGTATCTATTTAACATCATCTTTTTCATTATACAAAAAAATTGGGATAACTTTACTGTTTGTTTTTTTTTTAATTCATGAAAGTGTATTTTTTTCTAAAATAATTGCATTTGAAAGACCACTGTGACATAAAATATTTGTAACAATCGCCATTTTATTCTCTAGGGTCTCTGCTAAAAATATATTTACAATGTTTGAGGGTTCTAAGTAATTTTCTAGCAAAAAAATAAAGATTTTAACATATAAGCAACAAATGTCAGAAATAGGCTTAGGCATGAAAGGGTTGAAAAGCATGAAAGAGATATTATAAACTCAAGTTTTCTTTTTCGCACATGCTCACAACATATGGGCAGACCATTCCCTCTCTTCCTGACATGTCTAAGAGGTCTGTTTATAAAAAATGTGCATACAGTAGCTATTCATCCAACAAATCTCCATGTACATTTGTTCTGTGCGAATTGAGCAAAAATATTTTTTTTGAGGCTAATATCTATTATGTTCTTTTATTATGGCTTCAGTAACATACCACATTGTGGCCACTAGGTGAAGCTGAGGAACACAGGATATACAAACTTCTTTGTAGGAAGAAAAAAACAATGCAACAATTCTACAGAACGCTAGAAATAATAATACATTAACTCCTGTGCTACCTAAAACACTAAGGGCACATTTCAGCTTGCTTTGACTTCAACACACATTAAAGTGCCTACAGCTTGATTTTTTATGTGTTTTTGAGGCCTCAGTGATGCTTTGGTGATGCTTTGATGAAGCTTCAGTGATGCTTTTTTGAAGCTTTAATAAGCAAATTCTGTGTGTGTGATTTGCTTTTCTATTTGTTTTAAAGGAGCCCAGTAGAACTCAGCAGATCCCCAGCTCATTATTAGTACCGCTGTTCAGCAGATCAAAAGCTTATTCGTACCCTCATTCAGAAGATCCCCTGCTCAGAAGTACTCCCAGCTCTGCTGATGCCCCACTCAGTATTATCCCCTGCTTTTCTGATCCCCTGCTCAGTAGTAACTCCCAGCTCTGCTTATCCCCTGCTCAGTAGTAACCACCAGCTCTGCTGATCCCCTGCTCAGTAGTAACCACCAGCTCTGCTGATCCTATGGTTTTTTGATACTCTTCTCTCTCTCTCTGATCCCCACTTACCTCCCACTATATTTCTCCCATGCTGCGCACCACGTGTGACATTGCTAGTTTCTCCTACTCCGGTTTGCCAGCTCTGCTGATCCTCTGCTACTCAGTCCTCTCTCTCCAATCCCTGATCACCTTCCACTATAGCGTTCCCATGTTGTACACGCGTGCCGTCTCCTAGTTTCTTCGCTCCTATAGGATCCCCGTCACCTTCCTACTGCTCTTTGCTGCAGATATGACATCTATATCAGACACTTCCAGAATATATACACATGAACCGGAAGTGACTGCTGAAGATGTCTTTCTGGTTTGCGTGTTGGTTTCTCAGTGCATCCGGGGATATCTCATACCTCAATACCTCGAAAACAAAGAGAAGGCAAAGCTGAATAAAAGCCTCTCAAAAGCTGCAGGTGCTGCTAGCGAGCATTGTCATAGATTTCTATGGAGGCTTTGGAGACGCTTCAAAGCACCAAGTAAGAGACATGGGGTATAATTTTTGAAGCAAAGCAAACGCAGCATGTAAACAGGTATACAAGCTTACCATTTTATTTAGTGATTTGCTTTGATTGGCATTCAGAGAACTTTAAAACAAATAGTGCTGCTCCTCTCCTGGTCCAGCTTCTGTCTCCTGCTCTGGTACCAAGCTGCTCCTGCATCCTGTCTTAAGGACTGCAAATGCAAGCTCTACCCACCTACAGAGTGGACATCACCAGCCAACTACTACGGCACTCATGACACTGCTTGCCCTTACACCCTCTGTCTCCACCTTCAGGAGGGTTGGGCAGGAGGTGCAAGAGAAGCCTCCACAATGTTCCAGTCTTCACCAGGTACATGATACTTAGCTCCAACTGATATGAACAAAACACCAAAAACCTTATAAATGTTTATAATCACCAAAATTATTATTGTCAAAAATGATATATGTGTATGTAATAAACAGTCATTTGTGAAAAAAACATCTCTAGATTCCCTTTTTCTTCTCCATCACACTACGTGATGCCTATTTAAAAAAATAGCAATTGTGCCTAAATTTCCAGTGCTGAAAGTGCACTCACACCATTTTTGTCACCGCTATGCTCACAATTAGGGATGAGCCGAACACCCCCGGTTCGGTTCGCACCAGAACTTTCGAACGGACCCCAAATTCGTACGAACGTTAGAACCCCATTGAAGTCTATGGGACTCGAACGTTCGAAAATAAAAGTGCTAATTTTAACGGCTAATATGCAAGATACTGTCCTAAAAAGGGTTTGGGGACCTGGCTCCTGCCCCAGGGGACATGGGTCAATGCCTAAAATGTTTTTAAAAATGTCCGTCTTGGCGGGAGCACTGATTTTAATGACAATTAAAGTGAAAAAAAAAAGTGAAATATTCCTTTAAATATGGTGCCTGGGGGGTGTCTGTAGTATGCCTGTGAAGTGCCACGTGTTTCCCGTGTTTAGAACAGTCCCTGCACAAAATGACATTAAACGGAAATAACATCATTTAAAACTGCTTGCGGTTTTAATGTTATATCTGGTTCCTGCAATATGGTTGAAAATCATTGAAAAAAATGGCATGGGTAGCCCTCCCTGCCCATTACCAGCCCCTTTGAGTCTTGTACGCATATTAAGGGGAACCCAGTACCCATATTAAAAAAAGGAAATGCGTGTGGCCCCCAGGCCCTACCCTGTTTCCCCTAAAATAAGACCTAGTGTGATTGTCGGCGATAGCTGCAATAAAAGCCCTACCCCCCAAATAAGCCCTAGTTAAAGTCCTTGTAGGTCTTCTTTTCAGGGTAGGGCTTATTTTTGAGGAAACAGAGTAGGGCTTATTTGGGTGGTAGGGCTTATATTGCAGCCAACACCGACAATCAGGCTAGGTCTTATTTTAGGGGAAACAGGGTATATACTCAGAACAGCAGTATACAGGCGGTGCAAACAAGACAGGGACTGTGTAGGTTTGTTGTGTTAAGTTGAATCTGTTTGTAATTTTCAACTGGTACATTTTTAAAGTGTAGCTCCAGTCAAAAAAAATATTTTTAAGCTTTTTGGAAAACATAGGGAAGGGTTATCACCCCTGTATAATTTGTTTTGCCATCCATCTTTTTTCATCTCACTTGCTGTTGTCTCCTTCCGTTTGCAAGTAGGAGATGTTTGTAAGTTGGATGTTTGAAAGTAGGGGCCTGCCCTATATGCTCTGCAGAAATGGTGGAACAAGGGGTTGGTTTTGCCACAACTTTGTAAGCCCTCAAAGTGACTCTTGGTGGGCGCTGGAGCTCCCTGCTGTGAACGATTATATCAAGAATTGTAATTACATGCCATTGTTGAACAGTGGCAGAAAAATTGACCTTTGGTGGTTGTGGTGCTGGTGCCACAACACTATAAGTCCTCACAGTTACTCTGGGTGGGCACAGGAACGGGCCCTCCTGTGAAATATTATATCAAGAATTGTAATTACATGTCCCTGTTAAACAGGGGCAGAAAAATTGGGCCTTAGGCACTGGTGCTGGTGCCACGACACTGCAACCTCTCCCATATACTCTAGTTTTATTGCAGGAATTAGCCCTGCTGCAAAGCATTGCATCAAAAATTGTAATTAAACGCCCCTGTTAAACAGGGGCAGAAAAATTGGGCCTTAGGCACTGGTGCTGGTGCCACCACACTGCAACCTCTCCCATATACTCTAGTTTTATTGCAGGAATTAGCCCTGCTGCAAAGCATTGCATCAAAAATTGTACTTAAACACCCCTGTTAAACAGGGGCAGAAAAATTGGGCCTTAGGCACTGGTGCTGGTGCCATGACACTGCAACCTCTCCCATATACTCTAGTTTTATTGCAGGAATTAGCCCTGCTGCAAAGCATTGCAACAAAAATTGTAATTAAATGCCCCTGTTAAACAGAGGCAGAAAAATTGGGCCTTAGGCACTGGTGCTGGTGCCACCACACTGCAACCTCTCCCATATACTCTAGTTTTATTGCAGGAATTATCCCTGCTGCAAAGCATTGCATCAAAAATTGTACCTAAACGCCCCTGTTAAACAGGGGCAAAAAAATTGGGCCTTAGGCACTGGTGCTGGTGCCATGACACTGCAACCTCTCCCATATACTCTTGTTTTATTGCAGGAATTAGCCCTGCTGCAAAGCATTGCATCAAAAATTGTAATTAAATGCCCCTGTTAAACAGAGGCAGAAAAATTGGGCCTTAGGCACTGGTGCTGGTGCCACCACACTGCAACCTCTCCCATATACTCTTGTTTTATTGTAGGAATTAGCCCTGCTGCAAAGCATTGCATCAAAAATTGTAATTAAACGCCCCTGTTAAACAGGGGCAGAAAAATTGGGCTGATGGCATCACCCAGAACCAGAAATGTTCTTCCAACATATCAGCGGAGGAGGAAGAGGATAGACAATCAACATAACAGGACAGTCACTCAGCATCAGCATAGGCAGTCTTGAAGGGATGTGATATTTCAAAAAAAATTATTAGGTTACATCAGCTTCAGGTGCTTGGTAGCTGTGGGTGATCCAAGACTGATTCATCTTGATGAAGGTCAGTCGATCAACTGATTCGGTGGACAGGCGCACCCTGTGATCAGTAACAAAGCCACCAGCAGCACTGAAGGTGCGTTCCGAAAGAACGCTGGATGCAGGACAGGCCAGTAGCTCAATTGCATACTGTGCAAGTTCTGGCCAGTGATCCATCCTCAAGACCCAGTAAGCCAGAGGATTTTCGGTGGGAAAGGTGTCCAAGTCTGACCTTGCCTCTAGGTATTCCTGCACTATGTAAATCAGACGCTGGCGATGGTTGCTGGAACCGATCATACCTTGGGGCTGCGGACTAAAAAATTGTCTGAAAGCATCAGTCAGACGGCCACCTTCTCCACCGCTCCTTCTGACCGATGCCTCAGCAACACGTTGTCCAGGACTAGGAGTTTGTAACCTCCCAGTCTCTGGGAACGCGTTGCACAGACCTTTCTGCAAGGCCTCCCGGAGATGTCTCATCCTCTGCTCCCTCTGCGATGGCAAGATAAGGTCGGCAACCTTACCCTTGTACCGTGGATCAAGGAGAGTGGCCAGCCAGTAATAGTCCCTCTCCTTGATCCGAAGAATACGAGGATCCTTCCGCAGGCTTTGCAGGATCAGGGAGGCCATGCAGCGTAGGTTAGCTGAGGCATTCGGTCCGGAGTCCTCTGGGTCACTAAGAACAACATGATCCGCAGCTACCTCCTCCCAGCCACGTACAAATCCACGGTTTTCTTGGGACTGTAAATCATCCCTACAAGACTGCTGCTGCTGCTGATGCTGAGTGCCAGCCTCCACCTCCATGCTGACACAATCATCCTCCTCCTCCTCTTCCTCCTCCTCATCCTCTTCCTGTGTGATGGGTGGCACAGCAGAAACACTGTCTGGATAAAGGGGGCCTTGAGAGGCAAGGAAGTCCTCCTCTTCCTGCCTCTGTTCTGCCTCAAGTGCCCTGTCCATTATTCCACGCAGCGTATGCTCCAAGAGGTGGACAAGAGGTACAGTGTCACTGATGCATGCACTGTCACTGCTCACCATCCTTGTGGCCTCCTCAAATGGTGACAGGACAGTGCATGCATCCCTGATCATGCCCCACTGGCGTGGTGAGAAAAAAACGAGCTCCCTTGACCCTGTCCTGGTGCCGTAGTCGCACAGGTACTCATTGATGGCCCTCTGCTGCTTGTGCAGCCGCTGCAGCATGGCCAACGTTGAGTTCCACCTGGTGGGCGTGTCACATATAAGGCGGTTCTTGGGCAGGTTCAACTCCTTTTGGAGCTCAGCCAGCCGAGCACAGGCATTAAATGATTGGCGGAAATGCACACAGACTTTCCTGGCCTGCTTCAGGACATCCTGTAAGCCCGGGTACCTGCCCAAGAACCGCTGCACCACCAGGTTAAGGACTGGAGCTACACAGGGCACATGGGTCAGTTGTCCCTGTCGGAGGGCAGAGAGGAGGTTGGTGCCATTGTCGCAAACCACCATTCCTGGCTTAAGCTGGCGTGGCGTCAACCACCTCTCGGCCTGCCCCTGCAGAGCTGACAAAACATCCGCCCCAGTGTGGCTCCTGTCCCCCAAACAAACCAGCGCAAGCACGGCATGGCATCGTTTTGCCTGCGTACTTGCGTAGCCCCTGGAACGCCTATGGAGCACCGCTGGTTCTGAGGACAGAGCACTGGAAGAGGCCCTGGAGGAAGAAGAAGAGGAGGGGGTGGAGGAGAGAGGTGTGTCACAACCAATAGTAGCATTTTGGAGGCATGGTGGCGGAACAACCTCCAACACTACTGCACCTTGTCCTGCATCCTTCCCAGCTGCCAGAAGAGTGACCCAATGGGCCATGAAAGACAGGTAACGTCCCTGTCCATGCCTTCTGGACCATGAGTCAGCGGTAATATGCACCTTACCGCTGACCGCCCTGTCCAGCGAGGCAAGGACATTGCCTTCCACATGCCGGTAGAGAGCCGGAATCGCCTTCCATGAGAAAAAGTGGCGTTTGGGGACCTGCCACTGAGGAACCGCACATTGTACATGCTCACGCAAGGGGGCCGAGTCTACCAACTGAAAAGGCAGCAGTTGAAGTGCTAGCAATTTAGCCAAGCTAGCATTCAACCGCTGGGCATGTGGATGGCTGGGAGTGAACTTCTTTCACCGGTCCAGCAGCTGGGGCAGGGACATTTGCCTGCTATAATCGGACGTGGGTGTACTGCTAGCAGAGTGCCCGGAAGCACTTGGCTGTGACACACCTAATTCTACACCTTCATTCCTCTCAGAGCAGGTTTCAGAGAGGACTGAAGGTCTAGTGGGGTTGGAGATGCCAGCTGATGAGGAGCAAGGAGAGGTCCGCTTTGTTCTTTGGTGTGGGTCTTTGAGGTACGCTTGCCAACGAGCTGCATGGCAGGTCAACATATGTCTGGTCAAGCATGTGGTGCCCAAGCGGCTGATGTTTTGGCCACGCGAGATACGCTTGAGACATATGTTGCAAATAGCAGCGGTGCGATCTGATGCACTCATCTCAAAAAAGGCCCACACCAAAGAACTTTTAGAATAACGTGCAGAGGCAGCGCTCTGCACAGGCAGAGCTCTGCGGTGTGATTCAGTCGGTGTGCTGCCCCTAAGCTGGCCCCCGGAGGGCATCCTGCCTCGTTGGACATGTGCCTCCTCCTTCTCCTCCTCCTCTCTCCTACCAGGCACCCACGTGGAGTCAGTGCCCTCATCATCCCCTCCCTCTTCATCGCTGTAGCAAACCTGGCAATATGCTGCAGCTTGTGGAACATGACTGCCAGATTGCTGTCCTTCTTGAGCATCCCCTCTCTCTGCATTCACGCTACTGCCTTCCTCTAGCTGAGTGTCATCATCAGAGCCTACAAAACACTGGGCATCCTCCTGGAGCATGTACCCAACACTGTGCTCAAAGAGTTCAGGAGACTCCTCAGGAGGACGTGGTGGGTCTAGGGAAGGAGTCACTGATGATGACATTGAGACGAGGGAAGACGATGCATTGGCAGCTGCTTTGCTAGTACCCTGAGACTGAGTGAGAGAGGATGAGGAGGATAAAGAGGGCTTGGTCATCCACTCTACCAAGTCGTTGGCATGTTGCGGTTCAACATGTCCAGCTGCCGAAAAGAAGGACAAGCGTGTCCCATGGCCACGTGCTGATGACAATGCACCGCGTCCACGACCAGCACTGTTGTCTCTAGACACAGAGCCTGCTTGCCCTCTTTTATCGGCTCGCACCTGTCTGCCTCTCCTTGCTGGCCTTCCAGACATGGTAATGGCCTGAAGGGAGTTGGGTAAAACAGCAGTTGGGTAGTGTATATTGTGCTGGAGGCACACAACACCCACTAACTCCTGCAGATGCCTTTATTATAGAACACCAGAGATAAAGGGGTATACTGTACTGGAGGCACACAACACCCACTAAGCCCTGCAGATGGCTCTATTAGAGAACAGCAATAAAGGGTAGATACAGGTGTATATTGTGCTGGAGGCACACAACACCCACTAACTCCTGCAGATGCCTTTATTATAGAACACCAGAGATAAAGGGGTATACTGTACTGGAGGCACACAACACCCACTAAGCCCTGCAGATGGCTCTATTAGAGAACAGCAATAAAGGGTAGATACAGTTGTATATTGTGCTGGAGGCACACAACACCCACTAACTCCTGCAGATGCCTTTATTATAGAACACCAGAGATAAAGGGGTATACTGTAATGGAGTCACACAACACCCACTAAGCCCTGCAGATGGCTCTATTAGAGAACAGCAATAAAGGGTAGATACAGCTGTATATTGTGCTGGAGGCACAAAACACCCACTAACTCCTGCAGATGCCTTTTTTATAGAACACCAGAGATAAAGGGGTATATACAGATGTATACTGTGCTGTGCTGGAGGCACACACAACTTCCAATAACTCCTGCAGATGGCAGATGGCTCAAATAGAGAAGAGCTATGTAGGTGGATATAGCGGTGTGTACTGGGTACAGAGCACGCAGACAGCACGCACAAGCTCCTAACACTACTGACTGTAAGCTCTATTATAAAAGATAGATCACTAGCTATATAGGTGAGGTGAAAATAGCGGTGTATACTGCGGTCAGGGCACGCAGACAACAACCACTAAAGAAGAGCAAGATCGAAAATCGGCCGATAACGATCGGTGTATACAGTGTTGAAGGTACACAGAACACCCACTAACTGCTTCAGACGCCAACACACTACACAAGGCCGCCACGCTGGCGGCCTTATATACTGTGGGGCGTGTACTACACAGCCTGAGCTATGATTGGCCACAGGCATCCTGCCTGTGGCCAATCATGGCTCTCCTCGCTGCTGGCGCTGTGATTGGCCAAGCATGCGGGGTCACAGTGCATGCTTGGCCAATCATGAGCCAGCAATGCACTGCGATGACGCAGTGCACTGTGGGCCGTGAGCGCCACACAAATTTGGCGCGAACGGCCCATAATGTTTGGAATTCGCTGAACGGGCGAACAGCCGATGTTCATCCCTACTCACAATACTCCCACCTTTGTATGACCCACATAGAAAGTAAGGGCATATATTTATATATATATATATATATATATATATATATATATATATATATATATATATATATATATATATATATATATACATATATATATATATAAATATCCATTCACTGAGGCTTCCTTCTGCCAAAAACACCATTCTTCCACTTGAGTAACATCCAAAGAGAAATAGGGTGTGGGTCCCTTTTAGGGGTTGTACACTGCTTGTTTATATCTCTCTGTTTATATCTCTCCAACAACATACAAGTCAAAGATAGGAACAGCCTTCATGGTGTAGTATTCACTGTTTTAGTTGTTAAAAATGCACTGACATTTACTAAAAACAAGCCAGCATGTGTTAAAATCATATGTAATACCACCAGGACTACTCAGATCCTGACTTCCGGTCTGTGTCTGACGTCACTCAGGCTCCGCCCTACACGTTGCATCACGGGTCACGTTTACTTCATATACATATATCATTTTTTGTTATAATAATTTTGGTGATTATATACATTTAGAAGATTTTTGGTGTTTTGTTAATTTCAGTTGGAGATACAATACGAGTATATGATTCACAGGTATGAACACATATGGTATGTAGGATAGGATAGCAGACAGAACAGCACTATTTTAGTATTTCTCTCAGTTTTAATCAATGATGGTTCCTGCCACATTTAAAGTCCCAAAATTCCTTTTCTTCTCACTATTTTGTACCATTAGAAATAAGCAAATGAATGTAACCAATTGTCATAGAATTCTTCAGAATTGTTACATCACTTGTTATAAAGGTGTATGTATTTCCTATGCTCCTCGGCTCTATCCAGTGGCCATAATGTGTGGTATTTAACCATTGTCTATAGAAAAGAGCATTCTTTCAGATTAGAAAAATTATTATTTTTTGCCCACTTTGCACAACATGTACATGCAGATTTGCTGCATGAATGGCTATGCACATTTTTATATAAATAGACCCCTTACTGCCTTTGCATATTCCACTGCTGGCAATGGCAAAAAGTGTGTTGCAACACTGTTTGCTAATGTGTTACACATCTCCTTCAATAGTCATTGCACAGAAATGTTAGGGAAGGTTAATAATAAATTGATTTTCAATCATGGAAAGATTAAACGACTAACGGGCTCAGTACTGGTTAATGTATTACATACACTTTTGCAGTACCAGCAGCTATTAGTCGTGACATGAATAGCAGCTTTGTGACAAGCACACACCTGACACTTTCTCATTGTTTACTTACTTGCGGCAGATGGACTGATTCATTTTCACTGGTTTTCCACGTCATTAACTAAAACAGTGAAAGCTCTTACAATATACATTATTTACTTAAATGAATAATGAGGACAAGAAATGTTAATGACATTTCAAAGTGGGAGATGTGTTAATACCTGAAAATACATGTGTAAATTATTCTGTGTTGGGAGAAACCCAGCTTCTGTACAGGAAATCTGGATAATATTATTAATCATTGTTCTCTTTATTAATCCTCACACAAGTCGCTCTAATCCAGAGGTTATTAAAGTGACATTTAACTTAACCACTTGCCGTTCGCGCTATTGACGAATAACGACCACAGCGCAGGCCTGAATTTCCAGGAGGGCATCATATGACGGGACGGGAGCGTGCAATCCCCTTTGCACACTCCCTGCGAGCGCGTCCTGTGATTGCCGAGTCACTGAGACTTGGGTGATCACAGATCCGCATAAGGAGTCGGTCACAGCCCCCTACCACGTGATCAGCTGTCAGCCAATGAAAAAAAAAGCCAATCACTGGCTTATCTGCAAGGGACATCGGTCCTGAAGAGGAAGAGGCAATTATGCCTCATCTGTGCCCACCAGTACCCCCTGCCATTGCCACCTGCCATTGCCACCTGCCAGTGCCCACAGTGCCCACCAGTGCTACCTATCAATACCCATGAGTGCCACCTATCAATGCCCACAAGTGCCACCTATCAATGCCCACCAGTGGTGCCAATCAATGCCCAGCAGTGCTGCCTATCAGTGTAACCGATCAGTGCCCATTATTGCCACCCATCAGTGCCCATCACTGCCACCCATTGGTGCCCATCACTGCCACCTATCAGTGCTCATCAGTTCTGCCTTATCAGCATACATCAATGAAGGAGAAAAATTACCTGTTTGAAACATTTTCTAACAAATTATAAAAAAAAAATAATAATAATTCTGAATTTTTTAATTTTTTTAACAAAAAATAAAAACCGCAGAGGTGATCAAATACCACCAAAAGAAAGCTCTACTTGTGGGAAAAAAAATTATAACAATTTAATTTGGGTATGGTGTAGCATGACTGCACAATTATCATTCAAAGTGCATCAGTTGAAACAAGTTGTAGTGGCCTGAAACTGCCAATAGATGTCAGGCATATTATTGAACAATAATAACCTTATGCAGTTCAATACAACACAGAAGAATTACATACATGTGAGATATAACAAGGAACATCTAGAAATGTTAAAGGGGTTGTAAAGGCAGAAGTTTTTTTTTATTTTTTTATCTTAATGCATTCTATGCATTAAGGTAAAAAGCCTTCTGTGTGTAGCAGTCTTCCCAGCACCTCCTAATATCTTAACCCTTATATGAGCCCCCTCTCTGTCTAGCAATGTCCATTGGCTCCTGCATCTGTCAAAGTCAGTTAGCCAATTAGGAGAGAGAGGGGCCTGAATGGCAGCTCCATGTCTGAATGGACACATAGAGCTGCAGCTCAGCTGCTTGCTGTGGGGGCACTCAACAGAAGGGAGGGGCCAGGAGAAATGAAGGGGCACCCGAAAAGAGGGGGATGCAGGCTGCCCTGTGCAAATCCACTGCAAATAGAAGGCAAGTATAACATGCTGCTTGCTGTTTTTTTGTTGTTGTTTTTTAAATTGAGACTTTACAATCACTTTAATTGTGCTTAAGCACTTAAAGTGTTACTATGAAAATAGTTCACTTGCCCCCCACCACAGTGCCTACATCTTATAAATCTTGTTTTTACATTAAAATATTACCACTTTATACCTTTTCGGCTGATCTGTTTACCACGGTCAGTGATAAACTGCACAGTTTCTCTGGTGCTGAGAGTTCAGGTAGGAGGAGATTTCCACTGCAGCCTGCATACACGCCCACATGTGTGATGCCAATATCATGTGACCTGGCTGTCTCTGAGAACATAAAAAGACACAATTGAGCATGTGCAGGTTTGCTACCCTGCCTGTGTTAGCTGGTCTTCCCCAGACAGTGCAGGAGGGAAGGATCTGTGCATACAGGATAAAAAAGGCCTTTTTATACAATGCAGAGGATTAACCCCTTAAGTTCCACAGTGAGTATAACTAGCATGCTATGCTGCATATACAAACAGATTTTACTGCTGTGGATTTAGTAACACCTCAAGCACCCTAAAGAAATCCACATTTTGTCTGGATCTCTGAATAATGTAAAATAACAAAAAAGAACCATGGACTTTTTAGGCACCAAAACAACCAAAAACTTAAATAAAATTCACAAATGTTAATTTGTATATTACAAAACATGAAACATCTAAAATCTCATAAATACAATTCAATACTCATAATAAGTTACTCTTAGCCCCCGTACACACAGTCGGACATTCCGGCAACCTAATTCGACGGATTTTGTCTGAAACTGTTGCATACACACGGTCAGACAAAGTTGTCGGAAAATCCGATCGTTCAGAACGTGGTGACGTTATTTCGTTACGACGGGACTACGTTCAGGCTAGCAGCCAATAGCTTTGGTGTAGGAATTTGATCTGAGCATGTGTGGCACTTTGTCCGATCGGAATTCTCTACACATGATCGGACAAGGTCCGATCGGATCATGTTGTCGGAAAATTTTATAGCCAAGCTGGAAAACTTGGTCCGTCGGATATTCCTACGGAAACAGTCCAATGGAGCCCACATACGGTCGGATTATCTGACAACACGGTCCGATCGGACATTTTCCATCGGAGTGTGTGTACAAGGGCTTAGGGTCAACAGACCCAAACCAATACTGTAAAGATATTAGTATAGTAGCCAGGTTTGAGGTGACCAGAATAAATTAACATAACTTGATGAGGCTCAACATGTTTCGCAACGGATTGCTTCCTCAGGAGCTTGAGTATATATTCTAGACAAATAAGAATACAGAATAAGAAACTGGTACAAAACATGTATTTTAGTACATATATAAACATATCTTACAACCATAACAGTAGTATCAATTTTCCTAGTTGTTGAATCAGAACCAGAGCCAGAGTCATACTCAGGTGTGGACAGGGTAGCATAGTGGATATGGAGACACACGTGTATACAGCAACTGACCACAAAAAAGTGCTTAGATATACTATTAACTCATCAAAGAGCGATGAGATTGCAAATGAATACAGATATACTTGTAATGTGTGGATCAGAGAGGACAGCAACTATAAAAATATATCACAAATTATGATACTGTTTGGTAAGTGGGGTATAAACAAGGGGGGGGGGACAAGGGGGCACCTTACACTTCAATGAAGCAGGCTGTAAACCTTCGAATCCTGGATAAAAAACAGCTGATTTGGCAGAGCTTACTGGGGCCAGCATCCAAAAAGTAGGGGACCTATATATTACATAAACAGGAAATAGGTCACAAGGGTATTGAGACTAAGGACATAAGATATAGATAAATATATACTAGAGGAGAGTATAAAGTATACATTTTGAACAGAGAAGTCAAAGCTGCCATGGACTAGGTAAGTGAGAGATAAGCACATTGGGATGAATGGGGCAGAAAAGACATAAGAAAAGGCTTCTATTTATTATGAAAAGGGAAATTCTGCCTTAAAAGGTGAACTTAGCTTTTAATGAACACCTACTTCTAAACTAAACTAAAGGAGGGGAGAAATGCAGAAATATTCTGAATGGGCAAAGCATTTACCAACATAGATGACACTGGGTGCTAGAACATGAGATTTCCCATGGAGAGGAATCTAAGAGCCAGCGGGTGTTCACCAGAGGCCCCTAGTGGTGGGGATTGATTTAGCTGTAATCTGGCTCCAGGTCGCGACCCCCAGGGCCTCCCAGTTCACGCTTACAGTAGACTACAAGGAGATAGAGAGGAAGCAGCAGACTGCAACAACAAAGGATAGTCAGGAGAAAGCCAAAGGTCAGGGCAACAAGCAGCTAAGCATAGTCAAGAACAAGCCAAGATCAGTAACTGTAATCAGACATAGAAGACACAGCAAGTAGCACACAGAAACCAAAAACACAATATTGATCAGCAGTGCTGGCTTGCAGTGCACAGGTTAATATAAGAGTTCCCTGACAGGGGCTGAGATGGAGCCATGCTTTAAGGAGAGATTACGTAAGCAGCCAGGTGAGAGTGGCTGACCTCTTAAAGCGGAGGTCCACCCTAAAATGGACCTCCGCTCATCTGATCCCTCCCCCCCTCCGGCGCCACAATCGGCACCTTTCAGGGGGGAGGGGGGTGCAGTTACCTGGATAATCCAGGTAACTGCACCCACTTCCGGGCTAGCTGTCTGCGGAACGAGCGTAGGTTACGCCCCCGTTCCGCAATGCCCCGCCCCCTTCAGCAAGTGCCCCGCTGCCTGCTGGGAAACACACAGCTCCCAGAGGCAGCGGGGACCGTCCGGATTGCGCCGCGCGGCTCGCGCATGCGCAGTAGGGAACCGGGAAATGAAGCCGAAAGGCTCCATTTCCTGATTCCCATACCCAAGATGGCGGCGGGACCCGGCAGCCGAGCGAGCGATCGGCTTCGGGTGCCGACATCGCGGGCGCGCTGGACAGGTAAGTGTCACTATTTAAAAGTCAGCAGCTGCAGTATTTGTAGCTGCTGGCTTTTAAAAAAAAAAAAAAAAAAACGCGGAGTCCCGGTGGACTCCCGCTTTAAGCTGAACACATGGAGGGGTAAAGCTGACAGACAAACATTACTGCATATCCACCACAGACAGTTATCATATGTTCTGTGGATGTAAAGAAAAGCTTTAACCATTTGATCGATGTGTGTTGTCACCTGGGAAGATCATTAGCCATAGTGCCCAGCTGATAAAGTATTTCTTTCTTCTGGAGAATAGAAGGAGAGTAAGGCTGTCTATAGATGAGTCATTTTCTTTTGATCAGTCAGTGGGCTGATCAGAATTTTTATTTTACGGATTCTGTTGAAAAATAAAAATTTTCAGACATTTGAACATTAAACTTCTGTTAAGCAGGAACAGCCATAGATTCACTGAACTGTCTGAATTGTATTAAGCTATAGCTACCTTAAGTGCTTCCATTATACACATCAGGCCCCGTTCACATCTCTGTATTTCCGATGACGTGGCAAACCGCACAGAAAATGCATGCTTTTCAGTGCATTTTTTAAATGCCCTGTAAATGTATATTGCGCTTGTGTTGCCATTAAATGTTAATACCCTGTTTCCCCGAAAATAAGTCCTAGCGTGATTGTCGGTGATGGCTGCAATATAAGCCCTACCCCCCAAATAAGCCCTTGTTAAAGTCCTTGTAGGTCTTATTTTCAGGGTAGGGCTTATTTTTGGGGAAACAGGGTAGGGCTTATATTGCAGCCATCACCGACAATCACGCTAGGTCTTATTTTCGGGGAAACAGGGTAGCACTCCAAGTGTCAGTAGTGGGCATGTGTTTGCTGTGTGTTTTGTTGCATGATGAACATGCTGCAAATGCACCAAAAATGTATGGTATAAATATGTGCCACACTCCACTCCAAAAAAAGTACTGGAACTTCGAGTCATTTGTCTTCCATTTCAGTGAATAGGCTGCTCTATGCACGTTGCACCTTAACATGTAAAAAAATGCACAAAAAAACACGAGTTTCTGCTACACGTAGATGTGAATGGAGCCTAATGCAGCGCACACAAGGTCGGAATTTCCGACGGGAAATGTACGATGTGAGCTTGTTGTCGGAAAGGCTGACCGTGTGTATGCTCCATCGGACATTTGTTGTCGGATTTTCCACACACACATATGTTTGAGAGCAGGTTCTCAAATTTTCCGACAAAAAACATTGTTGTCGGAAACAAGTCTGACGCACAAAATTCCACGCATGCTCGGAATCAAGTACGAGATGGAATCACTCGGTTTTGTAAAACTAGCAATCGTAATGGAGATAGCACATTCGTCACACTGCAAATTTTTTAATCTTTCTTCCTTTATAATGCTAGAATAATGAAGTTGCTTTGCTGCTGATATTCACACAAACTGATTTCCCATTATTTCTCGTGATCTCCTGAATAATCTATATTTGTGTCTGTTTTTTTTTTATCAAGATCGCCAGAATAATCTTTATTTTATTTTTTTATAGTGATCTACTTTTTTTTCCTCAAGATCTCCAGAAATGTTTTTTTTTCTAATAGTGATCTCCATAATAATTTTTGTTGTTTTGTGTTTCAAATGACCACAACACCATTATTATCTTGTAATTAATTTTTAACCTCAAAATAGGTTGGTTGGTGTTGGTGTCCCTTGTTAATATGACATTGTATTTTTGAAATGTACCTGCCTACTCACTAACAAACTGTCCTTTTTGAAGTAAAACACATAGCCAAGTATTTGTCAAAACAAAAATTATAAGTTTATTAGGGGTCATAACAAAATAAAGAGGAAGGCAATGCTGGAGAAACAGTTGGAATTGGTGAAGCCTTTGTACCCCAGGGCAGACATCAATTATTTGATGGGCAAAATTGGTAGCCTGAGGAGTTCATTTAATAGGGAGCACAATACGGTCCAGGACTCCAAGAGATCTGGAGCAGCAGCAGATGACATATATGTCCTGAGGCTTTGGTCTTACAACAGCCTGCGTCTTTTACCAAACCACACCAAACCACACCAAACCTAGGCCATCACTCTCAAGACTTCCTTGCACACTTCCGTCCAGGTTGTGGCAATGGTGCAAAAACAACCAGCAGAATACAGCGCACCAAAGAAACTTATAATATGATAAAACATAAAAGTCATTTATTGAATAGTGGATAAAAAAACAATGGCAAAGACATCCGATCCTCCTGGGATCTTAAAAGCAAAAATCAATTAATTGTAACATAGAGTCACAATGTAAACCTATAGTCTGTATTTGTGATTGTGAGGCAACTGTCATGGTCGTCCCCGGAATCCAGTGGCTTATGGAAGGCCTGCCCACGGAATCCCCTCGTTGAGAATTAACAAGTATCTATGGGTGCGTGTTGGTACGAACGAGCGCACGCGGGTGCGCGATGGTACGAACGGCTGCACGGTTTCATGCAGGCGCGCACAGACACGCCGTGCGACCGTTCTTGGCACCCAAAGGGCTACTTAAGGAACCTGTTACAGTGCCTCTGTGCTGTCCAGTCTACAGCGTGTCCGGTTATTCTGTCTTCTGCCTACCTGATTGTTCCTGATTCTTGTTACCCGGCCTGTTCCTGACGACGCCTGCTTGCTGCCAGCCTCTGACCTTTGGACTGTTTGACCACGCTTCTGTCTCCTCCTGTGTACCGTTGCTGCCCGCCTGTTACTGACCTGGCTTGTACCTTGACCTCGCTTCTGCTACCAGCTGTTCCGGTCTGACCACCTGTGCCTGCTGTTGTCTGCTGTCTGCTACCAGCTGTCCCAGTCTGACCACCTGTGTCTGCTGTTGTCTGCTGCCTGTTACCAGCTGTTCCAGTCTGACCACCTGTGCCTGCTGTAGTCTGCTGTCCGCTACCAGCTGTTCCAGTCTGACCACCCGTGCCTGCTGTTGCCTGCTGTCTGCTACCAGCTGTTCCAGTCTGACCACCTGTGCCTGCTGTTGTCTGCTGTCAGCTCAAGGTCCGGATCTGTCCTTCACCAGCTCGGCACTTGTGCCCTCTGAACTCTAAAATTCCTGTTCCCACTTCCAGGGATTCTCGAGCCAGAGGCTTACGAGAGGCCGCTCCCTGCATTCTGGGCTCCTCTACCAGGTATGTGACAGCAACACAACTGCACTACCGCCAACCAGCTGGGGCACAGGGGCTTAGTAATCACATAAAATCCTCACCTGGAGGAGGGAGGTGACGGTGCTTGATGGAAGAATGCTTGCAAGGTGCAGGTCAGAGGAACTGTGTTCATAAAATCACTCACTGTTAGTGGATGGAGGAAAAGACTGGAACGCCGCTGCTCTTAGTCTGTAGGGGAGTGTCCTGCTCCTGGATGCGTGCCCATATGATGGTTAGGGCTCTGAAGGAGCAGTGTGGTGCTCGCTGGGTAGTGAAGTCCAGTGATGGGACACAAGGTGGCGTTCGCCCGGCGTGGAGAGAGGCTTGGAACGCAGTGCGCGGGCCCGGCGTGTGACGTCACCTACCAGAGCGGCTGATCGTTATGTGGAAGAATCCATGTTGAGGGGGGTTGTCATGCTGACTTGCAGCTTACATATTTCGCGCGCATGCGCTTTTTCAAAGCTTTGGCAATGGTGTTGGAGGTGTTTCTGGGGTTGGGGGAGGAGTCATATGGTCCAACTCACATATGTGGCTTTTATTGGTGAGTTTGTCTCTCACCCCCTTATTTAGGGCCTTAAATATGACCTCCTTACAGATGAGGCGTTGGCCCTCCTCCATTCCTTGAATTTTACTGGCTGTCATACAGCCAAAGGCCTCATGGACACTAGGTGTGTTTGTGAGTACCACAGTAGCCTGCCGAATCAAAGTAGTCGCTGACTCCTCCATATTCCTCGCCTTCCTGGTCCTTTTGTTGGAAGGCGGAGGGGAGGAACCTGGGCTGCCACTTTCCACGGCCACCTCATGGCTGCCACTTTCCACAGCCTCCTCCTTGCTGAGACTTTCCTGTGTATGAAAATGGGACATCATTTTTGTTTTCTGGTCATCAATCACACACAATTTTGAGCTCATGTTGCAAACTGAATGTTAAAAATTTGAAAAAACTCATTCTGACCCCAGAATTTTTCATTCTTGTCCCAATCATTTTTTGCTACTATTGGATATATAAACCACTTTGTTAAATCAGAAATTAGTGATCAATAATTACATCTAATTAACATCATTAATATTTTGACAAAAAATATGTTTAACAATGCTATACCTGGCTCAAGCTGGGCTCCTCCACATCTTCCTGGGTAGAAGTCCCAGGTTGTAAATCAGAGGCCTCAGCTGAGGTGGAAGAAAGAGTGGAAGGAAGGGTTGAAAGCGATGGCCTGGGTTCATTTTGGTCTGACAAAAACCGCAGTCTGTCGTAGTACCAGAGCCTGGGGACATAAATGTCATCTGCTGCTACTCCTGATCTCATGGAATCCTGAGCCTTCTTGCGCTCCCTATTATACGTGCTTCTCAGACCACCAATTTTGCACTTCAAATAGTTGATGTCTGCCGTGGGAATCACCAGCTACCACTTCCAACAGTTGATCCAGCACTGCCTTCCACTTTAGTTTGTTGTTATGATATTGGTGTTTTACTTGCCACAGACAGGTCAGCTCTCTGTACTTAGCAACAAAGTTTGGTAGAAAGTCTGGGACAGTAAATTTATTCATTTTATCTGCAAGACACAGCACAAGACAAACCCTAATTTTAGGCTAAACTGTTCTAATCTTGTCCTAATATAGGCTTCAATCTATAAGAAGTATAAACCACTAACCACTGATGCCCCTAGTTAAAATCGTACCTTCGTTTGCACAAACGGTGCTTGCGCTACTCCATCCTCCACTCACAGATCGTACGCACAACGCACGCGTGTTATGCTTTATATACACTGCACATGCTTGAAACTCCACCCCTGACCTTCTTTTTAGTATATTCCCTGCCCCTTCTCTTCCGGCGCAGTGGGAGAGCACATGGTGGAGAGACAACAGGTGCGTGATAATAGCAGCAACGATGAGGAAAGCCCAGAGCCAGAAAAGTCCTGATTCAGCAGGAGATATAAGGCCTCAAATATGTCCTTTGTAGAGATGGTGGACATCTTGAAGAGGGCTGATTAGGATGGGAAGTATGGACCTTACTCAAACCCAAATGTGAGAAAGGCCAAGATCATGACTTAAACCTTAAATTGAGAGAGCACAATCAGTACAGAAGAATCAGGAAACTGCTTCTAAAAAGTAAGTATTTGTCCTGTGTTCCTATTATTATTATTATTACTTGCATGCTGCTCCATGTGCTTTTCTTTACTGTTGTGCAGTTAAAAATGGCAAGTTTCAGGTTTGTGGGGATAGTAATCGTGCGTAGTAAACATCGTTCGTTCGCCCACTAATATGATGTTTTTGGCAGATGTAGGTTAACTATATTTGTTCATGCCTATTTGTATGAAGTATGAGTTTAGTACATTGTTGTCTAGATGGATTTGTAACTAGAATGAAATGCAAACTTGATACAGTATATAAGGAGAGGCCACGCCACAGCTGTTTACACATCTGGACGCAGGAGCACTAGTGTGGGACACCAGAACAAACTTTTAATGGTGTCCCACACAGGTGCTCCAGTGGATGCTAGGGGTCTCTCCATGTGTGATACTATACCAGAAAGGTATTCCAGCTTTAAGAAAGGGAAAAATCATGTTTTCAGCTTGGAACTCTGCCAAAACAGACAATTGATACGACACTTCCAAGCAATGTTTCATATTACTATTTCTTGCTGCAAATATCTGTGTGCTAAGTATACCTTTTTTCTATTTACATAGGGGGGAATAGAATCGGGACATCTGAGGACACCAGGAATCCAACACCTCCTCAAGAAGGGGAAATCCCCACACACCATGAAGAAGATGTGGATTCTGAGGTTCAGGAAGTGGTGGGTGATGTGGGTGAAATAGTGACCACAACAGGTCAGTGTCTGAGACCACAGCTTCAGGTAATAGATGTATGCTTGCATATTTATAATACATGGTGTGTTTTTTTAATTTTTAGGTGATATGGATGTTGTGATAGAAGAAACTAATTTCAACAGTGCAAGTGCACAAGTCCTCATTGGGTAGATAATACTGTGAAATTGTGATTTAGAGAAGGTCAAGTAAAACATCAATGATGTACAACAAAAAATAAAGAACATCATTGCTGTTTTAGGCAGAATCTAAAACCTACAAAAATTGAACAGTTTGTCGTTTATTTATTTTTTTAATAAAGTTTTAAAGTAATTTGAAATCCAAATTTTGAAGATGCACACAGTGGGGGTTATTTACTAAAGGCAAATCCACTTTGCACTACAAGTGCACTGCAAGTGCACTTGAAAGTGCACTGGAAGTGCACTTGGAAGTAGAGTCACTGTAGATCTGGGGGGGACATGCAAGAAAAATAAAAAACAGCATTTTTGCTTGCACATTATTGCAAGGGGGAGGCTCTCTGGGGACCCTGAAGTAAGGAGGGGCTCTCTGGGGACCCTGATGTAAGGGGGGGTTTTATGGGGACCCTGATGTAAGTGGGGGTTCACTGGGGATATACACACACACACTCATATATTACTGTATATACATGTGTATACCCACTCAAGAGTATGATTTTCTTTACTACCCAGATGGGCTCTAGCCCCAGATCTTTTTTAGACCTAGCAACACCCCTGTCTACAGCTATCTACAGTGGCTGCACTTGTGTGCAAAGTGGATTTGCCTTTAGTAAATAAACCCCAGTGTGTCAACATGTGCTATCTGCCATCACGGGATATCAATGTACGTGTTTTTTGGGTGCAACCCCTTCCTCGCAACTAAAGTAGATGAGAGGAAGGGGTTGCACCCCTCAAACACGTCCATTGATCCCCTCATGATGGGAGCTAGCACATGTTGACATTAGGCATGGGATCGGGAGGGAAAGCCACATTTTGACTCCCACTTGACTTGTGTGCATATTCAAAATTTGGCTTTTATAGGGGTGACATCACCCCATCTGGTGAAGCCAAGATCAACACAGTTTTGACATACTAATGTCTCCTATTGCCATCACTTTGTCAAAGTTGAACTTTGTAAGTCCCTGCGTCGTGTATGCTATGGTTTTAAACATGCCTGTTTAACCAAAAATAGGCTATTTCTACTGTTAAACCTAAATGTTATACACCAAAGATGTCGGTTTGTTAAAAAAACATTTTCTACTGCACATGTGAATGTGCACGGAGTAAAAATGTTTTATACTCAACAATGCGTGGCTTCTTCTATCAATGCTCAATACCAGTTGACATTGGAGAACCAAAGAGACAGATAAGAAACACAAGCAGTAAATTAAATGAAATATGAGTTCAGTTTCTAAAAATGTTTTAGACATTGTCTGGCATACCAATGGCCACCCTACCCGCAAAGTACTCTACATACTTTTATTGAACTTTGCGGGCGTTTTGAGGGGGGCAAGCCAGGATGGCCAGCTTCAAGAGCCGTCAGGGTTAAAGGATCAAGAAAGCCAGCCTCAGTCCCAACTGAGGCCACATAGTTTGATGCATTTTTCCTTAAGAGATTATGGAGTATGCAGCATGCAAGGACAATATGATTTATTTTATATTCCGCCATTTTGATCGCTGTGAGAAATAAACGGAACCGGCTGGCCATTATTCCAAAGGCATTCTCCACCACTCTTTTGGCTCTGGCCAGCTGGTAATTAAAAACCCTCTGGTCCGGGTTGAGGGTCCTCATTGGGAATGGCTGCATCAGATGGTCGCCCAGCCCAAAAGCTTCATCGGCAACGAAGAAAAATGGGAGCCCTGCCACGTTGTCTTCCGGAGGTGGCGAGCCCAAGCCGCCATTGTGGAGACGTCTGAGGAACTCTATCTGGATGATGACTCCACCATCCGACATCCGGCCATTTTTCCCCACGTCCACATACAGGAACTCATATGTCGCCAACACCACCGCCAACAACACAATACTGTTAAACCCCTTATAATTGTAATAATATGACCCCAAGTTGGAGGGTGGGACTATGTGGACATGCTTCTCATCTATTGCCCCTCTACAGTTGGGAAAGTCCCACTGCTGGGCAAATTGGGAGGCCACAGTCTGCCATTCCTGTGGGTTTGAAGGAAACTGTGGAGTCAAACAAGAAAGAAAAAGAGTACTTTTGCACATAACATTGCAAGCGGATTAGACAGAAATTCTTGTCCAACATAAATATAACATTCATTTTAAGGAGTATTTAAAGACAAAAGTATAAGGTACACTTATTAGATTCCTCACCCCCTCTGATGGCCCATTGTAAAATTTTTACCGGGGGGGGGGGGGGGTTGGACAGGTAACCCTCTCCATTTCATTGAGAGCTGAATGCATAAATAATGTGTGTTACTTTGGCCAGCCCCTCCTTCCTTACACTATTGGGCCGCCCACTGGACAGGTAAGAAGTTTCATAATACAAAAATATGAATACATACTGTCCTAATTGAAGCACATTTTTACATTCTGCTATTACCTATCAAGATGATAGGAGAAGAAAACTTGAAACAGTACCATTTGAAAGTATTCAGGCAGGCCCTTGCACTACATGCTTTGGTGAATTCATCCATAAATATGACCACAAAATAGGTGGGTATAGTGTGTATTGGTTTGGCAAAGGCAGCAGATAGAGTATTGGTATCGGCTGACTTTGCGGTTGGGGGAGGGAAGGTTCCAAATGAGTTCCCCCCCCCCCCCAAAAAAAGCATCTTGCACTATGCATGAATCTAAGGACAATAATGAAATTTTTACACATTTTAGGGGGTGTTTAGGGTAAGCATTACAATGGAGCTGACAAAATACATTGTTAAGTGACTAGGCTAGGTGTTTATGGGCCCAGGATAGCATGCTAGGGAGGTTGGTGAAGTCAAATATGCACAAAAAAGGAACTTTAAAAGCGTCCAGCATGCATGAGAATAAAGAGGACATGCACAGCATGTTACAATCATGGTGAGGAAAACAGCAACAGGCGGCTCTTATTAAGACTGTTAACATTTAATAGCAAGTTAGCATTAAAACACTCACAAGAGGAAAGTTGTAAAATTGGTTTAATAATGCAACATTATTATATTACAAAATTGTAGAGATTTCCAACTCCTCATTGATTCCACCAGGATTTAAAGTGTCTAGGGAATAAATCCAGAAGGTCTCAGGTTCACACAATTTGTGAAATCTTTCTTCCTCAGAAAGGTTTTTGGGTATTTGATCTAAGATACAGACTTCAAGACCTTCTGTAGATTTATTGTGATGTTCTGCAAATAGATGTGGGACACTATGCTTGTCCTTGCCTACTTCTATCTTTTAAACCATGGTGGAATTAATTTTCCAATCAACACAAAAGTTTACAAAATATCATACAACGGTAATGGCATGTTTTAAAAATGGACCCCACTATTGGTCCCTTTGTTTCGGATCAACCTTCATTTACATTCAGAAGGGCCAAATCGATGGGCGACAGTGTCCAGTGAATATTTGGGTGGAGGAGGCAAATGAGATCCATGTAAACGCATGGGAACTTTTAGGTGTGGGGGCTGCCCTTATTGTCAATTTATGAATATCAATTCCAACATTAAACTTCCAAATGGAGAAAAATACAAACCTAGACACTATGCAAACTGCAAGACGATTGGTGTTGTATATCTCTTAGTGTGTGAATGCTCATGCTATTATGTGGGCAAGACCAATCAAGAATTCTGGAGATGTGCTTACCGGCACATTGCTGCAATGAAATCTTGCAACCCAGATTTACCCCTTGGCAGACACTTAACTATGATCCATGCTGGAGTTTTTCCACAAATTTCATTTTTGATTCTGGATCGCATACATTCAGGGCTACGTGGGGGAGATTGGAACAAAACCCTCTTGCAGGCTGAACAGAGATGGATTTATCGCCTCCAGGCCACCAAACCCCCTGGCCTCAATGACGCAATCTCATTCCGCCCCTTTTTTGAGGGGTTTACCTTTGGGGGGTCGGAGTGGGACCGTATTGAGGCCAATATGTCACAATTTTGTTAGGCGCAGCTTATGATCGTCTGAATGACGGGGCTGGTTGACCAGTTGGTTTGTTCTGTATATATCCCTTTGATAGGCTTGAGAACAGGCAGGTGTTTCTGCACCAATATGGTGGCAGTTTTCTGTTCTCCACACAACTTAATTGCATGAATCGTGTGGAAATTGATGGGTCTATGATGGTCTTATGCACTTTATGTGATGTTCCAAGTCTGATGCATTGATCTCTACTGTTTTTCATATTTATATATTGTCAGAGTTGTATCTTATGATGACATGTAATGTTAACATAAATATTATTTGATTCTTTTATAAATAAATTCCCTTTTTTTTTTCCCTCTCTACTCCCCTGCATTGTTCCTCTCCCCCAACCCTGGTGAGTGGTCTCTGCCCTCCGGGATCTTGTTTTGCTGCCGACATGTGGACGAATGTATGGGCACTTTGATCAGTACTTCCTGGGCTGTGCTCTCGGCTTATGGGGGCCACAGGGTCACTGTTTGTTTTGAACCCTTGTGGCCTTCATATTTCTGATCATCCGGCCTGGAGATTTGTTATCTCCTGTTGCCCGGGTGACCGGTGTGCTGCGAGCGATCGGTGCGGACACCGGCCACCTCTCTCCCTTAACCACGCCCCCACTTGAGGGTGGGCATTATGACGCCATTATTATTATTATCATTAGGCGTCTCATGGTGGAGATGTAGTTGGGGGCGGGCCTGCGCACCAATGGCTCGGGGGTATGTCCCCTCCCTCCCTCTCACTCTGTCCATCCCTCCCTTTTCCCAGCTGTTACTGATCTACCGATCAGTTGCTGGGCTTAAAAGGGAATACACGCTTGTCCAGTCTCATGCTGGTGTGTGCATCAGACGGACAGCGTGGTTTCAGCTCTCAATATACAGGTATACAGTCCTCTCTCTCTGTGCTGATTGCTTTGGAACTATTGGGGGGATTTGATTATATGGTCCATATACACTGACCGCATATAAGGACATGGATATAGTGGGAAATCCCTGCAATATTATAATCATATACCATTGTTGTACTATGATGGGGATTTTTTCAGGACACTATTTTCCAATATGTTTTTTTTTTTTTTATGCTCTCCTCTGTCTATCCCTCCCTTCTCCCAGCTGTTACTGATCTAACGTTCAGCTGCTGGACTTAAAGGGAATACTAACTTGTCCTGTCTCATGCTGGTGTGTGCATCAGATGGACAGCGTGGCTTCAGCTCTCAATACATTATGTAGTCACATGGCTGACAAGTCTGGATTGGTAACTTTTCCAATCAGGGTTTATGTCTCTGATGGGCTGTGTTTTGATTTTTTTTCTTCTTGACCATAGAACCGCCTGGCCATACCACAATTATCTGCAGGGTGGGATTTGTGCCCCTTGGGTACAGTTCGTTTTGGCTGTTTTTATTGTGCTCCACCGGCCGCCATCGGTGGGTCGCGGTCTGGGTCCTGTTCGGCAGACATCTCTCCACCAGGTTTTAGCAATTTGGATGCCCTATGAATAGCAACGCACAACAATATCTGGGTAGATTATATGTTATAATCAAATTTGTTTCTTTATCGCAAATTGTACCTATATTAGAATATTGTTTATTTATTGCTGCCTATGGTCTTTTTCTCTTTTGTAATGTCCATAGATGGGAATGCAATGCATCATGAGCCCCAGAGGAAAAGGTTTAACACTTTTGAACAACCCTGAAACGCGTCGGGCCTTTGTGGATTTCAGCATTGTTCTGTGATCGACAATGTGGGTGCCTTCATCCCCATTATGCTGCTCTAGAAACACTGGAATTTGTGGTACTCTCTATTAATCATTGTGCATCCGCATATGTATATTGTTTTGTACTACAGTATGTAATAAAATTTCCTTTTTAACTTCTTTTTGTTAATAATTTTTGAGACTACTGCCTAAACTAAAGTCCCAACCGAGGAAAAAATTGGTTTGGTGTCTAATGTATTAGGGATGTGGGCAGTCAGTCTCTTTCCACACAGTTTTATGCACGTCTATTCTGGTGGAATTAATGAGGAGTTGGAAATCTCTACAATTTTGTGATATAATAATGTTGCAATATTAAACCCATTTTCCAACTTTCCTCTTTTGCTCCAGGTGATGTTGCATGTTGACTCCCTATAAGCAATATAGTCTTGCTTAAAGATATTTGGGTTGGTGGGCACTTCCAAGTAGCCCGTAAGTAATCAGACTCTCCCCCCCCCATTCCTCTCCCCCCCCCTCCTTTTTTCCCCATCTCCTCCATCCCTTTTTCTCCCTTATACCCTTACCCATTCCCTTTTTCTTTACATCACCCTCCACCTCTGTAATATATACTTTTGTGTCCATGTGAATCTATTAAAAATACCTAAAAATACCTTAAATCATCACCCATTATTTTAAATATCTAAATTTATATGTCTATATTATTGTATAAATATATACTTTTTTAAATATTGCAGGAAATTAACTGGTTTATTGATCTATTTATTAACTTATTTCAGCAGCCTGTATTGGATTTACAGCCAGCTAGTTCTAACAATATATAAATATTATATAATATAAAATAAAATATAACACATATGGCTTATCATGCCCTCCCTCCGTCCATACCCATCCTCTTACCCAATTGATTCTCACTGTTCCTACTTAGGCGATCTCCACACCCTCACAACTTGATACCAACATACCTTCTTCACTGTTCCGGGAGGAGCACACACCCTAACGGTTTCTGGATTCCTTACTCCCCCCTCCCTCCTAGATAGCACATTACTATTACAGAGCTTTCCCTCAAACATATGAATACCGAATAGGTTTAAACCACATTCATTACTACACATGGCCCCCACCCATTCACAGTTAGAACCCTTTAGGGGTGAATGGGTTCAAGGGTGGCTTTGATCGGTACATAACAATTCCCCCGATTGGACCCCTACCCCCAACCCTTCTCCCTCACATGGAGATGCTTAATGATCCTCATTTATTACACTTGTTAATTATTGTATTCTCGCTTTACGAGAGGCAGACTTTACTGGGTCGGAACTTCACCTGCACCACCATTGCAGAAGTGACATAGTTAGAGGCTCAGTTGGCCGTGTTTTGAACTTGTTATTATATTTCTGCTATACATGTTTATTGTACGACTTATTGATTGTATTAATAGCTTCTGTTTTACTGTATACCTGATAACTGAGATTCAATGTATATCAGAAAAATTGTAATAAACCTTTATTTAAAAAAATATATATATAACACATACATAAATAACCCCATCCCATAAAATTATAAAAAAGTTACTACTATATAAATTTATCATGTACCTGTTTTGTATCAACATATGCAGTAACAAAAATATGGGATTATTATCCAAGATAAGCTATAGTGAAGTATCACATGTATGCACACTGTATTTCTCTTTTTTCCCCAATGTCATGAATATATTACTGCTATACAGCCTGTAATATCGAACTCACCACTAGGTGGCAATGCCGAGCAAGCACATATATAGACCACCATATATAGACCACACATGGCCTATTAATTTCAGCTTGAGAAAGGAGCGTGCTTTGCTGCGCATGCTCTGAAACACATTGCTTTACATCAGTACAGCCAATACCTTGAACTCTGCACCTCAGCCCTCCATGTGATTGTTTGGCCATGCTGCAAGCATGCTGCAAGCCTCAACCAGACTGCAACCAGCCTGCAACCTGACTGCAGATCACATACGGCTAATACTGGACTCCCCTGTGCTTGGCAACTATGTCTTTACATGTGAGTGTTTTAATGATAACTTGCTATTAAATGTTAACAGTCTTACTAAGAGGCGCCTGTTGGTGTTTTTTTCTCTTACATATTGGAGTGGCTTCAACTCCCCCCACAAGGCTGCCCTGCTACACAGACTGCATATTCTCAAACAGAGCTTTATTGGCTCAAATGGCTTTTTGATGAACTTGTATTGTGTTCTCTGTCCCATACTGTGACCTGTGCTGCTATTCATCATTGTGTTTTTTTTTGTATTTCTCCTTGAAGCTTTTGTGAGTGGCTGCAATCGTTAGTATTAATACTTTATGCAATTCATTATTGTCCATTTTTATGATTACAGTTTCTCCCCAGTTTATTACCTTGAGCATTCTTTTTGCCATTACGTGTATTCTTTGTCAGTCATTTTTCTATGTGTTTTTCTAGCCATGTTGATAATATTACATAATTTTATATAATTTTTAAAATTATATATTTTTTTAATGAACTTTTTTTATGGACTTGATACAAAAAAAATAAAAAAAAATAAAAATAAATATATATATATATATATATATATATCAGTATCTCTAAAATGAGTACACGACAATACGTATCTCTTAATTATAACCTAATAAGCTTTATTCTTATCTTTGTTAACAATGAATTTTATTGCTGAAATAGAATCCTCAAAATATAGTATTTTAGATAAATTATATATTCTACTACCCCCGTACATTGTTAGTCCAAATGCATTGCTGGATAAGAATACACTGTATAAGTTATTTGGTAAATTCAAAAAACTTGAACGCATGAGGCACTCTACTAATTCTCAATGGTGGGATAAATACTTCCTCTGCAAATATTTAGATAGTAGAATTTCACCTTGAGGTGTTCGGATTCTAAGGAATTGTTCTTTTTTGGAACCAGAAGACGCTAAAGAATGGGGTAGTTTAGCCAAATTCTGTACCTCCAAGTGGATATCTATACTGGTAAAGCATAGAGACATGAAGTTTGATCAGTTTAAAAAGTTTGTGCAACTTTTATCGCAAGAAATAATTGACATGGAACATAAAGTCCCTCTCCCTTAGTTAGAAATTCTTAAGAAAAACACCAAAAAACAAAAAGGTGACCTTATCTACAGTAAATTAGGAAAATTCAGACATGACATCAAAGATTATTCTAGTAATAAAGTATTCACATGGATGAAAAAATCAATCCCACCTTTCCCCTACTACCAGTTATCAACAGAACAATATCCATCAATAAGCGCTGCTGTTCACCACCCCTATCTCCTTTATCCACCACCATTAATACCTACCAAACAAAATGCTCACAGTCATTCAAATACACTGCAGAACCCTTCCTCTATAGGCCGCATTGCACAACACCAAAAAAATGCAAAACCACTTGTTAAATCACTACAAACTATTGGACAATCTCAATCATTTCTATAATCATCCAAGTCCTGGGACCAGTACCCAGGCTCTTACCAATATACCCACTCAAGGTGACAGTGACTTGATGCAGGTAACAGAGATTCACGACTCTGTCACAAAAAATTAGCCACAAAACAGAACTACAACTTTAATTACCTCTAAGCCCTTGTACACACGGTCGGAGATTCCAACGGAATGTTTCCTATTGGACCGTCTTGTCGGATATTCTGCCTGTGTGTGGTCTGCATCGGACTGTTTCCGTCGGAATATCCGACGGACCAACTTTTCCAACTTGCCGGTAAAATTTTCGGACAAAAGGCTCCGATCGGACATACTCCGATCATGTGTAGCCTACTCCGACGGACAAAGTGCCACGCATGCTCAGATCAAATTCCTAGACCAAAGCTATTGGCTACTAGCCTGAACATAGTCCCGTCCTAACGAAATAATGTCATCACGTTATGTACAATCGGATTTTCCGACAACTTAGTCCGACCGTGTGTATGCAACATCACTTCCGGACCTCTTCCGGAATGAATCCGTCGGAATTACTCAGACGGATTTGGTTGTCGGAATCTCCGACCGTGTGTACAAGGGCTTATACAATTTTATCCATAGATCCAGCAACTGCAGTTTCTCCTGTGGCACTAACAGAAAGTTGTCCAACAACAGATATCCCTTTGACCCACAATACCGACACATCTATTTCACATCCACCAACTGTTGTTGACCATACACCTCTCACATTTGGTTCTAATAGCATCTTAGATAATTCTTCTTTATTGGTACACCCCTCTCCATCTGCTCAAACAAAAAGAACATTCACTGGAGAGGCTGCAGAGGGGGAAGAGGTAGAAATAGAAGCGAATCCAAGCAAAAAACGCAAAACTATCAAAATCTTTAATTTGTCTCAACTTATCCTAACCCCTGCAGAAAGCTCCTTGTTAAAAAATGGCCTCGATTTTGCACCATCCAACAAACCTGATCCGTTTATATTATTCAAGGACAGATATGTGAGAAATCTCACATTAAAAAGATTTTTTCAAATAAAAAGTACCAAAACCATTTCCAATACAGATATCTCCAACCCAGTTATCATATCGGTCCCTTAGTACCACTGTCGGCCACCTGGAGGGGTGTTTGTTTGCTCCCCCCCACAAAAAGTCCCACCAGCCGCCACTGCTTACACCACTTTCCAACCAGTGACTTACCCGTACGTCGCAGGCATCACCTTGGTACCATTCTTTAGATCTGGAAGATGGCTCTCCTGTAAGAGCAAACTTAGCAGCTAACAAGCTGCTGGATTGCTTTTACAAGCAGAGAGAGGGGATATCCCCCCTCTTGCTGCCTTGCGTAACTTGCTTTGGCTTTACCGTCCCACCAGGAGACCGGAGCGACCAGGTAGCATATCCACCAGCTGGCCCGGACAGCCAAACAAAGCTGTGATTGGCTTTGATCAGCTTTTCGCTATGGTAACCCAAAAGCATTAAGCAATGACTTGACATCACTTCCGGTTTACCGAGATTTCAACAGCACTATTTCTAAAGAATCGAAATTCAAAAACACAGATCTTGGTGTTTTGAACGCTTTTAAGGGCAAAAGAGGAATTTGGGGTCTCATAGACCCTAGATCTCTCCTTAAAGAGTACCTGTCACATGCCTATTGCTGTCACAATGACGTTTGCATTCCTTGTAGAGCAATAAAATAGATTTAAAAAAAAAAAAAAACTTGTAAAGGCTTTTAAAGTGTCTAATGATAGTAAAGTGTCTAACAATAGTAAAATTTACATCATTTGTCACCATTGAACGGACGTGCACATTTTTAAAGCGTGACTTGTTTTGTGTAAAAGATGATGTATAACAAAAAATTGGGTTATGTATGTTTTTTGCATTCAAATTATTATTTGAAATGATTATAATTTATTTATTATATTATTATTTATAAATCAGTATATTTTTTTTCCACAAACACTACATTTGAAAAACCGCTGTGCAAATACTGTGTGACTTAAATATTGCAACACTCACCAATTTACTCTCTATGGTCTCTGTTTTAAGAAAAATATAATGTTTGGGGGCTCTAAGAAATTTTCAAGTAAAATATACTGCCTACTTTTGGACAGTACTGTATATATATTATTATTCTGTTTGTGATCAGATTTTCCAGCACTATGGGTGATTTTATTTTTGTGAATATTTAGAATTCTAGCAGCAGACCTCCTCTGTAAATCTAAACTAGTAATCTGTAAAGGCTTTTAAATTGTCACTTATGGATAGTAAAATGTACGTTGTTAATCACTGTTGCACAGGTGATGCAGTTTTAAACCATGACATGTTTGGTATCTAATTACTCAGCATAACCTCATCTTTAATATGTTACAATAAATTGGTTATGTATTGTGTTTTTTTGCATTAAAATTAAAAAAAAGTGTATTATTTTTATAAAAAATAGTGTGACATAAAATATTGCAAAACGCACCATTTTATTCTCTAGGGCAGTGCTGGCACACCTTGGCACCCCCAGATGTTTTGGAACTACATTTCCCATGATGCTCAACTACACTGTTTGGTGCATGAGCGTCATGGGAAATGTAGTTCCAAAACATCTGGGGTGCCAAGGTTTGCCATCACTGCTCTAGGGCCTTTGCTTTAGAAAAATATATATTATTTGGGGGTTCAAACTCAAAAAATATAACTCAAAAGCAAAAAATATTGATTTTTACATGTAAACAAAAATGTTAGAAAAAGGCCTGGAGGTCACTTGGTTAAGGAATTGTTATGCTGGTTTTAAGAGAGAAATTGCTTCTTCAGCAAAAAGCTTATACTCTTCATATATCCGTAACCTCCGTAACTCCTATTGCATTATGAAGAGGGCCAGCCTACAATATATAGGTATTGGCTAAAAGTGGATGGCAGATGATTAAAAGAGATGGTTGAGATTTTCAAGTTCTGTGAAAAAATAACAAGATGAACGTAACTTGGGGTTAGATTTGATTTTTTGATGAAATCACAATTTTTTGGCTTGAAGTCTGTGACAGACCCAACTGGGACAGTGGCTTTTGGATGGAACTGAAGAGTAGCCTCTTGCCTACTGATTATGGGCCCTGGCTTTTGAGGGGGCTCTATTCTTTGGAAAGTGTGTGCCTGGGGGACCTTTGGAGTGATTTTGCTTCAGATTCGGGTCCATGTCTCCCTGAAAACATACAGACTGTAGGAACCCAGGACCAAGTAAAAACAGATCAGTCCAGCGCACAAGTTCCACCCCTCAATGGCCTCAATTGAAATGTCCATGGGATGCAGATGTAGACCAATGACCGTGCAACAGGGATCCTGCAGCTCGCAGCAAAAGGGAAATATTCAAAGAGCTCAAACAACAAAAAGGAACAGCAGTGCAGGATTCTCGTTAACAAAAGTAATTTAGTGCACAAATAAAAATAGCACACGTCCATATTAAGTTCTTGACAATCTGCAAGGGATAGGTAAAAACACCATAGGAAGGCCTGTGAATGAAAGCAAACTGTGATATCCAAGCCAGCATGAAGGAAGCCTGGTTTGACAGCTGTCAAAGAGCTGCCAATGTCTGGAGTTCTCCATTACTATCCCCTGCCTTGTGGCAATCCCTTGGTGGTGCAGGGGGTGGAGACACTTTTCAAAGGTTCACACCTTCTTTGTCATAACCTTCTTTGTTCATGGACCTTTGAAATGTGTTACCGCCCCTTGCACCACCCCTGTTTCTCCTACAGAACATAGGGGTTGCCACAAGGCAGGGAATAGTAGTGGAGATTGCCGGACACTGACAGCTCTCTGACAGCTGTCAAACCAGGCTTCCTTCATGCCGGCTCAGCTATCACAGCCAAAGTCAGTTCCAGTTTGCATCTAAGGTAGTGTCATCTAGTTCTTGGGTGCAATTCTCAGCTATAATAACTGGTAACTGGTTCCAGAGTGGAGGAAGCTGTATCTTGGTGGAGGCACCCAGTCTGGGTGTCAGGCCATGCTTCACAAAATCCTTGGAAAATATTGTGTAAGGTTCACTGTATGCAATCCGAAGAAACATGAGATAAGAGCAGAGGCAAGTCTGAGCTCTAGTGACATCTGGTTCATGATAGAGGAAGCATCCTGGCTTGGGCGCACCATCTGGAAAGTGACATCTGAAACATGTGTTGCCTATCTGCTGTACTGCCATATGGGGGGTGGACTTTTTAAATTGTTTAGTGGAGAATCTCACTCTTTTTTAATACAACTTTTTTTTAATCTAAAAAAAAACCCTCTTACTCTGTTGCATATACCATATACAAAATATGCATAAAAAAACTGCTGTTATTTATTCCACAAATGTAAACTTTAAGATAAAAGTCATATTTCGACCCACTTACTAAATCTTATATAATTTTTATCATGTAAATCTGCAGCTTTCATTAAAATAATATCTGGTGATCCTACAATAAAGGTTCTTGATCAGCCTCTCCCTGTTATATGGTGATAATGCACTGTCCCTGTCTCTCAACTGTGCTTGTGGGTTGTCACCCTGTCCCATAGGCTTTAATGGGGACCATTGTTCTCATCCATGAGATAGCTCCACAGGAGAACGGAAGGAATACAGGCAAGTGCTGTCTCCTGAAAACCTATCCTATCCACCCCAGGCTCCAAGCTCCTTCCCCTGCAGCCAAAGTCCATCCCCAGCATCCATAGTGAAATTACTGGAGGGATCCCTGGGCCTTTATGGAATCTCCCTCATGGCTTTAACCCCAGCTCAGCCAGACATTAGCACAACCTCCAGGGGCCATGCTCAAGACATATTACTATCAGTAGCTGACATATTCAGCAAGTTCTCTGAACTACTGGACAGAGGCCTGAAACAAAACGCTGATAAAATTACAGGAGATATTCGATCTGACTTTCAAAACTTGGGCACAAGAATAGAATCGACCGAACATAAATTGGACATAACAATCTCGAGGGCCAATCAGAACACTGACCACATTCACTTTCTGCAAGAACGACTTGGCACGGCACATGCGAAAATCGATGATCTTGAAAATCGTTCGAGAAGAGAGAACTTTAGGATAAGGGGACTCCCAGAAAATATCACAGATATCTCTTCCACAGTTTAGGAAGTAATCCCCTCAGTCCCAGAACACAAGCTTGAATTGGACAGGGTTTACAGATCCCTAGGTCCACCCAGGGGCATTGTAATCAAGCCTCACTTCTATACCACTAAAGAAGTCACAACAGCAAACCCAGCTAAAATTTCAGGATCACAACATTCAAATCTTTGCTGACATTTCCCCATTTACAATTCAAAAAAGGTGGTCTCTGAAACCCCTTCTACTGGCCCTTACTAAGAAGGAAATCAAATATAGATGGACATTCCCTTTTGCCCTGAAGTTTTCCTACAGAGGCAAACAATATGCTTTTTCCAGCTTCACAGAAGGAGAGCAATTACTACTAGAACTCAGAATCATCACACAAGACTACTCAATGGACACCTCAAACACACAGCAAGGATCCATCAAACGCCCCACGCCGACACACAAGCCCCACATCACCCCTATGGGACAAGACCAAGACCAAGAAAGTGAAGGACAATCTACCCCCTTGAGGCTGATTATATCTGGGACTATATCTTCAGTGGTTCTGACCTAACCATATGGTCAGCTTATGGTCTCCACCCAGCGAGACAGATTCGCCAAAGTTTTTTTTTCTTTCTATTCTCCTAATCCTGCAGTCTTTCCCCATTTCCAGCAAGAGTTGGCTGAACTCTGGAGACTAAACTAATCCATTCTCAGTGATCCCATCAGAGTGACCGAGATATTACAGACTCTACAAGAATATTTCAAGCTTAATGACAGTGATGAGGTTTCGGCGGAAACACTATTACTACTATTAGATGCAAATTAATACAAATCGCTTCACAGCTAAAGAAGGAGAGACAGGGGGACTTAGTAAAGCTAGAGCAGGATTACAACGACCTTTGTAAAAAACACAAAAAAGACCCCACGAGTGTCCCTGTAGCATCTCTGGACACAGTGAGAGTTACACTAAACCTAGCCATGACAGCTAGAGCAGACAAACATATTAGGTGGGTGGGAGCTAAGTTCTACCTTAAAAAGGACAGAATAGGCACAATGCTAGCCACTAAACTTTCACCAAAACATAAATCATACTTTGTCTTTCACCAAAGATCAGACAGGTGGATGGAACCTATACACTAAACCCATAACGTATTCTAAAGTCCTTTCAAGAATATTACACTGACTTATATAAATCGACTGGAGACGCTAACCTGACACAAATAGAAACATTCCTCGATGGTATAAGCCTTCCAACTTTGACAGATGACCATATAGCAGAACTTGAGGCACCCATTACAACTGAAGAGGTTGGGGAGGTAATCAAACATCTAAAAGGGGGCTCTGCTCTGGGCCCGGACGGCTTCTCAGTCTCATATTATAAAACATTCTCAGAAACTCTAACCTTAGGCCCATTTCACACGGGCGGATAGAATGGTGCTTTTAGCTGCAGATTTTCTAGTTTTCCACCGCAGCCAAAGGCACACAATGCTTTCCTATGGCCCTGTTCACACACAGCGTTTAACTGCGATTTTGTTACGTGCGGTTCTGTGTGAATAGAAAAAATAGAATTGTATGCGTCCAGGTGCGATGTAGCACAGCTATAAGCACATAACCGCAGGTAATCGCAGTCTTTTGTGTCAACTGCGGCCAGCAGCGTGAAAGAGAAAAAAAACAACCGGAAGCACATCCTAATCAGCAGGTGTACCTGGGAAATGACACAGGAAGTTGAGAGGGATGAAAGGGGAGAAGACAGCATGGCGGCAAGAGACATCTCACACGAGGCCATTATCGCACTGGTGCATGCCCGACCAGAGTTATGGGACTCAGAATGCCCAGGATATGCAGACCGAGTGCTGAAGAGAGCAAAGTGGGAGAAAGTCTACAAATATGTCACACCGAACTGGGACGAGAAGTCTGCAACTGAACAGGATAACCGAGGTGAGTGCAAGGTTTGTTGTGTCTATGCAGCAGGGTACACATGCATCCTAGTGAAGATTTTACCTCCTAATGACCAGGCCATTTTGTAGCAATACAACACTGTGTCACTGACAATGCTGCAAACAAACTAAATTGAATGGGAAATCAATGGTTGGGGTCTTCCCTATAGTGTTGTCCGGGTGGGAGGGGGCAGATCTGTCTCGACTTTTGTCCCTAACATGTGTTATGTTTTTTATATATTGCAGGAAAGGAGGTTTATACACGTTGGAGGTCCCTGCGCGACCAGTACAAAAAAGAAGTCAACGAAGAGAAGGCTGCGGAGAGAAGCGGAGCACCCTCAACTCGTCGTAGGCCTAACCCCCATGCAGAGGCTTTGTCATTTTTGAGGCGCACCACTGAGATGCGCACGTAAGTATATCCATTTATTTTACTTAGCGATTTGTGACCAGTAAAGGCGTATTCATGTTCACTTTTTTTTTTTAAACGTGTAATGTTTATTGTTAACTAGAACTGTGTCAAGTGTCCCTGTGAGAGCAAGCGCAAGGCGTGAAAGTTTGTCACCATCACCATCAGGAGACGATGACACCAGTCAAGAAACCACAGAGACAGTGTCATCCCAAGAATATCATCCATCCACTCAAGAACCTGCGGTATGTATTTTAAAAATGTCACAATTTCTGTCCACAAAAAAACGTATTACTTACATTTTGAAAAGGCAGCTGGTGTTGGCACAAATGTTGGAGAAACAACAATAGATTATTTTTGGGCAAAGTGTGACTTGTTCTTCTGGCTTTGGAGGTCTTCAGTGAGATCAGGTTTTTGCGGCAAAACAAGTACCTGTGTCTGATCTATTCTAAACAGGTGCTGCAATATTTGTACAAACATCATCATCATATGCTGTTCACTAAAGTGTGACCTCAGTATCAGATGCATAATCTATATATTCTAACTATTGCAGGCAAATCCAGATAGGAGAGTCCGGTCTACTTCCACCACCCGTCGAACACACCTTACTCAACAAGAGACACCTTTTGAGGAATATTTCAACCGTATCATTGAAGAAATGAGAAACCAATCACAAAACCAGGCCAAAGATGATGAATTCCTCAACATCTCAGACCCAGATGTTATGTTCTTGAGAATGTTGCTTTGTGTAATCAGGGAGATTCCTGCAGATAAGCGCCCTGAGGTCAGGGGTGATATACATGCCTATTTAATGTATATCGTGTCCGCTTGCAAAGAGCAACGCCCATATCCTAAATTTCAGCCATGGGCTATGGGTTTTAATTCACCTAGTGTCTCTTTCAGTAGACCAATGCCCAGTCAGCAGTGCCATGACACAACATCTGCCATTAACCCTTATGCAGGACCCCCACCACTGTATACACCTTACCCATCTAATCCTGGTTACCAAAGGATGCATGGGCAGCCTCTTCCAGTGTCTTCACCCTCATCTTCCCATTCAGGATCACCCGTAGATGTTGGCAGTGAACCAAGCCATTCTTCCCTGCGTAACCCTAATTATCCAATGTATGAAAACTTATAGTTTTTTCCTTCTTATTTGTTATTCCTATGGCAGTCATATGACAGTTTTATTTTTCTTGTTGTGTTAATTTAATGTTACTTAATGTTTTACCTACACGAACTAATGTTTACAACCAACCCCAGATTCCTCCATCTACACTGAACTGTACGCACAGAAGAATCTCCCAGTGTCCCAAGCTTATACATGTTGCTACTTGGCCCCACTTGCTCTCACAATACCTGAACTTTCTGATTGGGTGCTAGCATTGTTTAGGTTGAGAGCCTTGGCCTAGTGGGAGATTACCCCATCTACATAGTGGAGTGTACATGGAGACATCTTTTGCACTTTCTCCATCTAGCCTAATATTTCAGAACTGTTTACCGCACTCAGTGTCCATCTTTGGCCCCTTTCACACGGGGCGGATCAGTAATGATCTGCCCCGTGATGATCCGCTTGCTCAGCGGGGATCACTCCATTGTCCCCGCTGAGTCGGCTGCGGACAGGGCGGTCTCCGCACACTGTGCAGGGACCGCCCTGTCAGCTCTCCGCTCTCCTCTATGGGGATCGGATGAGCACGGACCGTCTGTCCGTGTTCATCCGATCCGCTCTGCAGACGGATAGAATAGGATTTTCCTCCGTCTGCAGAATCGGACTGTTGCGGAGGCGGACGATATCGGGTGTCTGCGGATGTGCATCCGCAGACACCCGCTATCCCATAGGGATGCATGTATGTATGCATGTATGTCCATATTTCATCCACAAACGGATGGATGAAATACGGACATACTGTCCGCATGTGTCAAAGGGGCCTTTAAAGTCTAAAAAATGTATAAGGCCCCTTATACACATGCGGACAGTATGTCCATATTTCATCCATCCGTTTGCGGATGAAATACGGACATACATGCATCCCTATGGGATAGCGGATGTCTGCGGATGAACATCTGTAGACACCCGCTATTGTCCGCCACCGCAATTGTTCGATTCTGTAGACGGAGGGAAATCCAATTTTTCTAGCCGTCTGCAGAGCGGATTAGATGAACACGGACAGACAGTCTGTGCTCTTCCGATCCCCATAGAGGAGAACAGAGAGCTGACAGGGCGGTCCCTGCACAGTGTGCCAGGACCGCCCTGTCTGCCACCGGCTCAGTGGGGACAACGGAGCGATCCTCGCCGAGCGAGTGGATCATCACGGGACGGATCATTACTGATCTGCCCTGTGTGAAAGGGGCCTTACAGCACTTCAGGAATACTGTAACCTTTTTTTTTTTTTTTTAGGGGGGGGTAGTGGGGGATATTTTGGGGACTCGTTATCTGTTGCACTTGAAATTCAATACTTGAAACTAAAAGAAAATGTTATATATATATTCCAAAGGAATTAAAAAACAGTTTTCTATACTTGCAAGCATTCAATGTTTTTGTAAGGTTTGTCTATTTTTTATACACCCTGTGCATAGCAAAAGATAGAAATAAAAACAATTGTTGAAAATTGTCGACTACTTTATTTAAGGCAAACGTGAAAACTGACACAAAAACTTGAAAACTGTGATGAAAAAACGTTGACATGCAAGGTCCATGCAACACCGGTTAAAAATTTACACATAGTCCAATTGCCATGGCAGCTGTCCATCTTCACTCAAAAAGTAATCAGTGAAATGTTCACGGACTTGTAGGGCCTGATTACTTGGACGAGTGCCAGTAACATGACCTATGGGTTCCTCAGAAACAGGGGTTTCGGTGGCCACGATCTCCTTACCCCTCAAAAAATTGTGGAGAACACAACATGCTAGAACCACATTGACGGCATGATCAACTTCTAGATGCATGGCTGTCATCAAAACATGCCATTTGGCAGTGCAAATGCCAAATGCGCACTCAACCATTCTTCTAGCTCTGCTGAGTCGATAGTTAAAAATTCGCCTCCTGGCAGTGAGACCATGCCTGGTATAGGGCCTTAGCATGTGAGTAGATAAGGCAAATGCCTCATCTCCGAAGCACTACAAATGGAAGATCTGGTCCAGTAGTACCAGGGAGAGGCCTTGACTGTGGCACCTGAAATTCGCCATATTGAAACCGCCGCCCCATTACGGAATTTCTGAAAATTCTAGAATCTCCAGAACTCCCATACGCTCCAACATCCACAGCGATGAACTTCATATTTGCATTGCTGAGTCCCAGAAGCACAATGGAAAAGTATTTCTTATAGTTGAAAAAGCGGGAACCGGATTTTGGAGGCTTGATGAGCCGGATGTGTTTCCCATCTAATGCCCCAATGCAGTTTGGGAAGTTGGTCTTCTCCCAAAATTCCTCCGCTATTTCCTCCCACAGACTGGATGTTGGCTCTGGCATGACTGATGTTTTCAGTTCTTCCCATATAATATGACAGGTTTCGTGCACAATGGTGGATACGGTGGAAATTCCCATCAGAAATCGATGATGGAGGGAGGTGAAACTGGCACCAGTGGCAAGGTATCTGCAATACAATAAAAATTATTTTATTTTATTACAATTGATAACAATTCAGAAAATATAAAATATAGTAAAATAAATAAAATTCAAAAAAAAAATCAATATACAGTGCCTTGTGAAAGTATTCAGCCCCCTTGAACTTTTCAACCTTTTGCCACATTTCAGGCTTCAAACATAAAGATATAAAATTTTAATTTTTTGTGAAGAATCACCAACAAGTGGAACACAATTGTGAAGTGGAACGAAATCTATTGGATATTTTAAACTTTTTTAGCAAATAAAAAACTGAAAAGTGGTGCGTGCAAAATTATTCGGCCCCTTTACTTTCAGTGCAGCAAACTCACTCCAGAAGTTCAGCGAGGATCTCTGAATGATCCACTGTTGTCCTAAATGACTGATGGTGATAAATAGAATCCACCTGTGTGTAATCAAGTCTCTGTATAAATGCACCTGCTCTGTGATAGTCTCAGAGTTCTGTTGAAAGCGCAGAGAGCATCATGAAGACCAAGGAACACACCAGGCAGGTCCGTAATACTGTTGTGGAGAAGTTTAAAGCCGGATTTGGATACAAAAAGATTTCCCAAGCTTTAAACATCCCAAGGAGCACTGTGCAAGCGATCATTTTGAAATGGAAGGAGTATCAGAACACTGCAAATCTACCAAGACCTGGCCGTCCCTCTAAACTTTCAGCTCAGACAAGGAGAAGACTGATCAGAGATGCAGCCAAGAGGCCCATGATCACTCTGGATGAACTGCAGAGAACTACAGCTGAGGTGGGAGAGTCTGTCCATAGGACAACAATCAGTCGTACACTGCACAAATCTGGCCTTTATTGAAGAGTGGCAAGAAGAAAGCCATTTCTCAAAGATATCCATAAAAAGTCTCGTCTAAAGTTTGCAACAAGCCACCTGGGAGACACACCAAACATGTGGAAGAAGGTGCTCTGGTCAGATGAAACCAAAATTGAACTTTTTGCCCACAATGCAAAACGATATGTTTGGCGTAAAAGCAACACAGCTCATCACCCTCAACACACCATCCCCACTGTCAAACATGGTGGTGGCAGCATCATGGTTTGGGCCTGCTGTTCTTCAGCAGGGACAGGGAAGATGGTTAAAATTGAGCGGAAGATGGATGCAGCCAAATACAGGACCATTCTGTATGAAAACCTGTTGGAGTCTGCAAAAGACCTGAAACTGGGACGGAGATTTATCTTCCAACAAGACAATGATCCCAAACATACAGCAAAATCTACAAAGAAATGGTTCACATATAAACGTATCCAGGTGTTAGAATGGCCAAGTCAAAGTCCAGACCTGAATCCAATCGAGAATCTGTGGAAAGAGCTGAAAACTGCTGTTCACAAACGCTCTCCATCCAACCTCACTGAGCTCGAGCTGTTTTGCAAGGAAGAATGGGCAAGAATTTCAGTCTCTCGATGTGCAAAACTGATAGAGACATACCCCAAGCGACTTTCAGCTGTAATCGCAGCAAAAGGTGGCTCTACAAAGTATTAACGCAAGGGGGCTGAATAATTTTGCACGCCCCACTTTTCATTTTTTTATTAGTTAAAAAAAGTTTCAAAAATCCAATAAATTTCGTTCCACTTCACAATTGTGTCCCACTTGGGGATTCTTCACAAAAAATTTAAAATGTTATATCTTTATGTTTGAAGCCTGAAATGTGGCAAAAGGTTGAAAAGTTCAAGGGGGCCGAATACTTTCACAAGGCACTGTACATATGGAGTTCTACATGGTAATAAATAAACATCAGCATCTATATAAGCTGATGACTTTTCACACATTGCAGCCCAAACATGAAACATCCCTTCGGCTCTGGTAGTAGGTGCTGGCATCCAAACAGGAAACCTGGTGGTGGGTTGGTCTAGTACAAAATATTATTTGGTGGTACCTTGCTTGTTAATGCAAAATTCTGCCTTTGTGTTCAGAGCTCACCTACATAATTAGAAACGACTGAAATATTATGACGTTTCCTATTTGCAAAAAAAAAAAAACTGACTGTGCAAGGCACGATAGATAGTTTTCAAGGATAAAAAATTATGGCAATGGTAGTAATGTGCGAAAAATCGCTGTTGTGATATAGATTAGGTCATAGATTCATCTATATATATATATATATATATATATATATATATATATATATATATATATATATATATATACATACACACTATTGCCAATATTGCCTAAACCTGCATGTACATGAATTTAAGCATTTGTTCAACATATGGAAAACCTACCTTAAAGTAAGCAACAGCCGTTCTTCTGGACTAATGCTTCTTCGCATATTGGTCGTGGTTCTGGTCAGGCGTCCTCTAACAAGTCCCAACAGCTCATCGAAGCACGCCACCGACATCCTTGTGTAATTCTGGAACTTGTCCCCATGAGTCCTCAGCTCACCGAACATGAGGGCAAAGTAGCCGACCGATATGCGCTGGGACGTTAAGGGATGGACCCAGTAACGACGAGGACGTCGCCTACTCTGGATCGCTCTTCTTGTCTTCATCCTCATCATCAGCAAAATGAGCATTGCAAGCAAACTACCCATATTTGCATTCATTTTTTCAAAAAACTCTGGCACAAAACTGAACACTCCTCTCCCTGCAAAACTCCAACACACACTCAGCCAGAGAACAAAGAAACAGGTTTGAAATACAGAGGACCACAATGCATCATGGGTACATTCCAGGGAACAAAAACATAAATAAATAAAAGGGTTGCTATGGGAATAAAACTGCAGTTAAACGCAATCGCATAAAAACGCTCGTAAACGCAGGTAATCGCACTGTGCAAACGCAGCTGATCGCTGTGCCTGGAGCCTTGAATTTTGCAGAAAAAAATAAACATGATAAACTGCGGCAGAACAGCCGCCCATGTGAAAGGGGCCTTACACTGTATCTGACCAGGATCTTTAACTCAAAAAAGGATGGGAAGCCACTAGATAACCCCCTTAATTCAGCATTCATAACTATAATCCCTAAACCTGACAAAGACGCAGGGGTTGTTGGAAACTACAGACCTATATCTTTGATCAATAATGATTTAAAAATATTGACCAAGGTTATGGCAAATCGCTTAGCAATGTTCATTAATCAATACATTCACAAGCATCAGGTGGGTTTCATACCAGAGCGACAGGGCCCAGACCAGATGCGGAGAGCAGAAGACATAATCTCCATTTGACAATCAGGATGGGAAGGGGGTCCCAAACAGGAAGGCATGCTTCTATCTTTAGATCTCCAGAAGGCCTTCGATTCGGTTTCCTGGCCATACCTATTACTTGTCCTCCAAAGGTGGGGCTTCGGAAAAAACTTCTTAGGAACATTGAAGGCACTTTACTCCTCTCCAGAAGCAATAGTGAGACTACAGGGATATCATGCAGACCCAATAACGATAGCCAAAGGAACTAGACAGGGATGCCCACTCTCTCCCCTGATATTTCCCTTGGTAATTGAACCTCTAGCGATAGCGATACGCACAAGCCCAGATATCAGGGGAGTGGATTGCGGCACTAGCTCCCACAAATGCTCCCTATTCACCGATGAATTATTACTTTTTATGACTTCCCTTGCCTTGTCCTTACCCTCTTTATGTTCTCTACTAAACACCTTTGCTGCAGTGTCAGGCCTTCAGGTCAACATGACTAAATCACAGGCACTCAACATATCCTTATCACCCGCTTGCGTCACGAACCTGAAAAGCTCCTTTAAGTTTGGTTGGGGGAATCCTCCATTAGGTATCTAGGACTCAACCTCACACCCAAAATAGAACAATTGTATCAGGCCAACTCCCCCCCCTCCACTTGCCGTAAACTAGAATCCGATCTTGTCAATTGGTCCCATCAAAAATTGTCCTGGGTAGGCAGAGTAAACTCCGTGAAGATGACCCTTTTACAGAAGTTGCTCTACCTTTTCCGCTCACTACCAATAGCGATCAAAAGGGATCACCTCAAATCATTTCAGGGCAAGATTACTAGGTTCATCTGGGATAAAAAGGGATCCTGACTTGCACAAAGGACTCTATTTAACTTAAGGAGGAGGGCCGGTTTAAAAAAAAAAAAAAATTAAAAGTCAGCAGCTGCTAACACTGTAGCTGCTGACTTTTAATAAGCGCACTTACTTGTCCAGGGCGCCCGCGATGTCGGCCGCCCGAGGCTGACCCGTCCCTCGGTTTTGGGTCCTTGGCTAAGGGAAACAGGCAGTGGAGCCTTGTGGCTTCACTGCCCGTTTCCTACTGCGCATGCGCGAGTTGTGCAGAGCTTTGTGAATGGGGCGCGCTGTGTTCTGGGACACACAGTTCCCAGAACACAGCGTGGCCTATTACCCAGAATACACCGCACAGAGGAGAGAAGACAGAAGATCTCTGCGGAGGAGGAAGAGGCAGATTAGGATGATGTGCCTAGCAACAGGCATTTCTGGTAAGTTAAAAAAAAAAATCAGTTTTTTTTTTCCAGATTTTTTTCTAATTTTTAATGTCTTTTTTTTTTTCAGGGTGGGCCTCCACTTTAACTTCACAAGGAGGCTTAGGCCTCCCAAACCTATTTTGGTATTACCAAGCGGCAAGGCTGGTCCAGCTGTCTGTCATCTATCTCAAGGTAGAGAAGCCAGACTGGGTATCCATGGAGAGACATGCAACCCTGGAGCACACCCTAGACTTCCTACTTTGGTGCCCCCCCAAAAATGGACCTCCAATTCTCTCCCCCACTCTCTCTCATTCATTTAAGCTTTGGGATAGCATGAGGGGGCTTCCCTCCTTGGTGTCTGAGCTCCAACCACTAGCACATATCTTCCATAACCCTCAATTCCAACCAGGCATGAACATATCAGCATTTAAGTGGTGGCTAGATAAGGCAGTGTACCGCATAGGGCATTTCTATTCTGTAACTGGCCCTTACCAATGAAACATTTTGAAGAAAAACTGGGTTTCCCTACTTCGGAGAGGTTCATATTTAGTCAAATCTCCCACTTCCTCATTGCAAATTGGAAAAACAAACCAAATCTTCCAAACTTTACAGAGTACAAAAGATGGTGCCGACAAGCCATGGAGCAGAGGGGGGAATATCATTAATCTACATGTCACTTGCCAATAATGCAGACAAACTACCGTATATGAAGGCATGGGAAAGGGACCTTCAGGATGAGCGAGACCTAGAGGGCTGGCATGAGTCGTTTTCTAGAACTCTTAAAGGTATCTACAACACCTCACTCTTAGCCCCTGTACACACGGTCGGAGATTCCGACAACCAAATCCGTTGGATTTTGTCCGTTGGATTTTGTCCGACGGATCTTGTCCGAAACTGTTGCATACACGCAGTCGGACAAAGTTGTCGGAAAATCCAATCGTTCGGAACGTAATTTCGTTACGATGGCACTACGTTCAGGCTAGAAGCCAATAGCTTTGATGTAGGAATTTGATCTGAGCATGCGTGGCACTTTGTCCAATCGGAATTCTCTACACATGATCGGAGTATGTCCGATCGGAGCAATTTGTCGGAAAATATTTCCGGCAAGTTGGAAAATTTGGTCCGACGGATATTCCGACGGAAACAGTCTGATGCAGACCACACACAGTCAGAATATCTGACAAAACGCTCCGATCTGACACATTCCGTCGGAATCTCCGATCGTGTGTACAAGGGCTTAGAAGCGAATATTAAGCTTTTCACAAGATGTTACCTAGTACCCTCCAGGCTAGCTACCATGTTTCTGGCCTCCTCACCACTTTGCTTCAGAGGTTGCCACAGCTTGGGGACCATGATTCAGACCTGGTGGGAATGCCCTAAAATCAGAGGTTACTGGAACAACATTTTCCACATTATATGCAAAGTCATAAAATGCCCAGTGACCCAAAACCCTTCCATAGCCCTTCTGAATGGCTACGTACCAAATATCCCCAAGTCTCGCACACTGATCCGCTTTATTCTGTTAGGGGCGAAACCATCAATAGCAAAAGCATGGAAACAACCGAAAGTATCAATTACCGCCATGAAAAGGAAAATATCTTGGATAATGGCCCAAGAAAGGTTAACCAGTGTACTCTTAGATACATCCAAACAATTTGAAGCAATATGGGAACCCTGGGCCCATTATATGGGAATCACCTTGATACTTGGAATTGAAATTCACGATTAGACATGTCTCTACTTATCTATGGTTGGCAACTCCTTCCCTTCTCCTCCATTGCTTTTTTTATCTCTTGTACTCCTCTAAATACTCCTTTAGTGTATTATACACTATGATCTCTCTTCATGGATCACATCTGGTAGCCTATAAGTCTAGTTCAATTTGAAATTCAGGCTATATTCAAGCCCTCTTGGGAGGGCCAGAGGTTCGGCTAAACAGAGCACTCATGAGGCAACTACATTTTCATTAAAGGGTTAGCAGAGGCCTCTGGGTCACTAGCTACCATAAAGGGGATGGGGTGCACCCACTTCACTCGACACAGCCAGATCCCAATGAGGGTGTCAAGGGTCGGGGGATCACAACATTCTTCACATACATAGTGCACAGCTGATTAATGTTCGCATTATATTTCTTTTGCATGGATACCAGATTTTGTGAGTTATTAGTTGATATTCATGTTACCTTGTATTTTCTATTTGTTGTTCGAAAATCAATAATATACTTTGACACATAAAAATGACATGCAGCCATTGCTGGAGAGCATTAAAAAAGATGAAAAACAAAAGGTTAAGACAAATATTTGATTTCAATTTTAATTTACTGTGTTTGTTATATAAAGCTTTAGTAAACAAAATGACTTTCAGCTAGGATTTTCATCTACTTTAACAGCTTTTATTGTTTTTTTGTATACTTTAACCTGACAAGGATTTTTATAAATGGAACGGCGCACAGCGAACACAAGCTTTGAAAACATTTTCTCACCTCATCATGTAGGACTGACAGTGTGAAACCTGACGAAATGTGAGATGACCTCACCTCTGCATTTGTAATAGGAAATTATCAACTTATTATACATTATGCTAATTAATGGAGGCAAACTAAGAAAGTCACCTTAATATGATCTGTGCATGTCAAGCCAAGTGTAACATTAATAATGTAATTCTGCTTTAGATCTTCTCGGGGTGCTCCGGGCTATTGCATGAGTACGAAGAGTTTTCCTTCAAAATCATTTTTCCTATTTTATTTTTACAATTACATTAAAGTGGACATGTCGTGAGAGAAATGCAGCAGCTGCTATTGCTGCCCTCCTTATAAAAAATGATAATTGACTGTCTATGGATCCACTAAATGCAATAGCTTGCATCACTAACATGAAACAGATGAGGAAATTTGGAGAAAAATCAAAAGTCCTTATCTGCATGTTTGTTCCAAGCCATAAGTCGACTTATTGAAGTAAGTGGATGGGCATCACAGCAAGGCAGTTAGCATCTTCAAAAAGGAGGGGTAAGCAATCTAGCCTCTGTATTATTCAGGGCAGGTTATTGGTGCACCTCTCTTCATATCTAACCAATCAACCTTAAAACTAAACATCCTTACTTGTAGTGGGGCTGTGTCTACACTGCAAAAATGAACTGCTCATCTATGTCTACAGGGAGCGGGTATGTTTTACTTACCTGGTACTCCAATCCTACAGGCTCCCCCCCTCTGCCAGAACGGTCCCTGCAGCCCCTTTTTCCCTGCAATCTGGTGGTTACTGTAGATGCCTCTGGCATCATCAAAAGCAATGACGGGCCATGTTGCACCATAACCCTGCATTGGCCGAGAGGAAGTAAAAGGACAGTACGCTGCTATACTATAGATATTGAAAAACAAATTGTTTCTAGTGATGGACGAACTTCCGACGGGACGTTTCGCGAACGCGAAATGCGAACGGACCCAAACGTTCGCGAAACCGAACGTTCGCCGCGGGCCCCATTGACTTCAATGGGAGGCGAACTTTGCAAACCTTCATGTCGAATTTGCGGCCACGTGGTAATTATTAGGGGGTAAAACGTAGTCCCACCATCTGGACAATGACATAATACATGTATGAGGTGAATTTGGGATCGATAACTACAAGCATTTTTATTTTATTTGGGAAATTGTTCTAACAATTCAGGACTATGGAGCTAATGAAGGCAATGGAGGAGAGGGAAGGTCAGGGACCAGGGTAGGCAAAGAAGAGGGTGCAGGAGATGATCACCAGCAGCGTGACATACCGGAATGACACATGCACCGTGATAGAGGCATCTGACAGCAGCACCGTAATACAGAGCACTGACAGCAGCACCGTGACATACAGCGCTGACAGCAGCACCGTGACATACAGCGCTGACAGCAGCACCGTGACATACAGCGCTGACAGCAGCACCGTGACATACAGCGCTGACAGCAGCACCGTGACATACAGCGCTGACAGCAGCACCGTGACATACAGCGCTGACAGCAGCACCGTGACATACAGCGCTGACAGCAGCACCGTGACATACAGCGCTGACAGCAGCACCGTGACATACAGCGCTGACAGCAGCACCGTGACATACAGCGCTGACAGCAGCACCGTGACATACAGCGCTGACAGCAGCACCGTGACATACAGCGCTGACAGCAGCACCGTGACATACAGCACTGACAGCAGCACCGTAAGCAGCCCCAGGAGGAAGTCAGCACAGCACAGGGATGGTGTGATCCCCTCATAATAAGAACCCCCAGGAGGAAGTCAGCACAGCACAGGGATAGTGTGATCCCTTCATAATAAGAACCCCCAGGAGGAAGTCAGCACAGCACAGGGATATCATAAGCAGCCCCAGTAGAAATATGACACCGCTCAACCTCTTCAAAGAGGAGGGTAGGGGCATATAGTACGGTGTGCTTTTTTGGGTCAAGGAAGTGAGCCAAATGAATTAAGAAGGTCTGTGTGCTTGATTAAAAAAATAGTTTATAGACATATACATGGTCTACTGGTCACATGTGTTGAATTCCTCCGAGATCCATGCCTCATTCATTTTTAGAAATGTGAGGTAGTTAACACTGTGGTGAGCTAGGCGAGTACGCTTATCGGTCACAATCCCCCCTGCTGCGCTGAACGTCCTTTCGGACAGGACACTGGATGAGGGGCAAGCCAACAGTTCGATTGCAAATTGGGCAAGCTCTGGCCAGAGGTCAAGCCTGCCCACCCAGTAGTCTAGGGGTTCATCACTCCTCAGAGCGTCCACATCGGCCGTTAACCCAATGTAGTCGGACACCTGACGGTCTAGGCGTTCCCTGATGCTGGATCCGGATGACACCTGTCGATGGGTCGGCTGAAAGAATGACCTCATATCCGAAGTCACCAACACATCTTCAAACCGGCCTCTTCTTGCAGGCGCTGTTGGATTGGTACCCGCAAATCCTTCTCTGGGAGTGGGAATTGCTCCTCTGCCAGCGCACGCAAAAGCAGAATGCAGCATTTCTCGAAGCAAGGCCTGGAAGTGCTGCATTCTGACAGCCCTCTGCGACGGCGGTAACATTTCCGCCATTTTGTGTTTGTACCGGGGGTCTAAGTACGTTGCCACCCAGTACTGGTCCTTGACCCTCATGCTTTTTATACGGGGGTCCCTATTAAAACACTGGAGCATGAAGGCCCCCATTTGCACTAAAGTGGAAGCGGTGTGGTGGCCTGGCTCCTGCTCATCATCCAGGATAATGTCGTCCTCTTCATTCTCCTCTCCCCATCCTCGCACAACAGGGATCCCAGAAAGGTTTAAAGCATGCTCTTCTTGCTCCTGCTCATCCGCCCCGGCACCATCCTCCTCTGACTCCTCATCAGACTCCTGTTGTTGACTTGTCTCAGATAGAGTAGCCCCCCCTGGGAATTCATCCAGCATTGCGACTTCCTCATCTTCCCGCTCCTGCTCCTCCACAGCCTGATCAATGACACGACGCAATGCACGCTCCAGAAAGAAGGCATAAGGTACCATGTCACTGATGGCGCCATGGCTGCGACTGACCAGTTTGGTGATCTCCTCAAATGGCCGCAGAAGTCTGCATGTGTCGCGCATGAGCAGCCACTGGCGCGGTGAAAAAAAACCCAGCTCCCCAGAACCGTTTCTTTCGCAGAGTTCATACAGGTAGACGTTAACTGCACGTTTCTGCTGGAGCAGCCTATCAAGCATATAGAAGGTTGAGTTCCATCGCGTCGGGCAATCGCAAATAAGACGTCTGACCGGCAGATGGTGTCGCCGCTGAATGTCAGCAAGGCGAGCCATGGCCGTGTAAGATCTTCTGAAATGGGCCGAGATTTTCCTTGCCTGCCGCAAGATGTCCTGGACCCCAGGGTATTTGACAAGGAATCGCTGCACGACCAAGTTTAAGACGTGTGCCATGCACGGCACGTGCGTGATTTTGCCCTGTTTCAATGCGCTAAGCAGATTGGCACCGTTGTCACACACCACTTTACCAACTGTCAAATTGAGCGGTGTTAGCCACTCATCTGCCTGTGAACGCAAAGCTGAAAGGAGTGCCGGGCCAGTGTGGCTCTTTGCTTCCAGGCACAACAGACGCAGCACGGCATGGCAACGTCTCACCTGGCATGTGGAATAGGTTCTGGGGAGCTTGGGCGGTGCAGTGGAAGAGACGCTAGCAGCGGAAAAGGAGGAGGCAGCTGAGGAGGAGAGGGAGGAGGATGGAGTAGGAGGAGGAGAAGAAGAGTCAGGCCTGCATGCAATCCGTGGCGGTAAAACCAAATCTACACGGGTGCCACGGGTTACATGCTTGACGGCCGTCAGAAGGTTCACCCAGTGGGCAGTAAAACTGATATACCTTCCCTGCCCGTGTTTGCTAGACCACGTGTCTGTGGTCAGATGTATCTTGGCACCGACACTGTGTGCCAGAGATACATTCACTTGCCGCTGAACATGGCCATATAGCTCTGGGATGCCCTTCTCTGAGAAATACTTCCTTCCTGGGACCTTCCATTGTGGTGTTCCAATGGCCACAAATTTGCGAAAGGCCTCCGAGTCCACCAGTTTATATGGCAGTAGTTGGCGGGCTATGAGTTCTGACAAGCCAGCCGCCAACCGTTGGGCAAGAGGGTTATCCGGCGTCATCATTTTTTTACGCTCAAACATTAGGCCCACGGAAGCCTGCCTTTTTGCAGAAAAATGTGAGCTTGGCGTGATGGAAGGTGGAGTGGAGGACAATTGTGAGGAGAGAGGAGAAGGAGAAGTAGAAGACGAGGCTGGACGGTGAGAGCCTGCAGTGTGGCTTTGTGTGTTCCGTTGCTCCCACTGGGCTCGGTGATGGCTGCTCATGTGCCTTCTTAAGGCGGTCGTCCCTAGGTGAGTATTGGGCTTACCGCGACTAACGCGTTGACTGCAAAGATTGCAGATGGCAACGCTATTGTCAGCAGCGGACACGTTAAAAAAAGCCCACACTGCGGAGCCATAAGCCGGTGTCCTGGGAGCGCCAGATGTGACCGTACATGGTCGATGACTCGCTCCTGATACATTTGCAGTCTGCTTTGTCCCTGCTGTGCAATGTAAGTCATTGCTGCTTCTCCTCCCTATCTGCTGGTCCATATCTCCCTCTGAACTCCCCTCCTCTTCCTCTCTTGTGGGCACCCACGTGACATCACTAGACACGTCATCATCAACGTCACCTTCCCCACCGCTATAAGTAGAGATCTCGGAGTAGGCAGCAACACCGGGGACCAACCTCCTCCTTGGGCTGATCTGGGTACTGGCGTCAGACTGCTGAGTAGCGCTTGTTGCTACCTCCTCTTCCTGATCCAATACCAAGAGTGGCTGCGCATCAGAAATGTCCTCTTGATATGGATCGGAAAATAATTCCAGTGACTCAAGCGGAAGGTATGTGGTGGTGGTGGTGGTGGTCGTGTTGTTGGTGGTAGTGTCTTTGGGGGTGCACATAGCAGAGAGTGAAGAAGAGGGTGCAGATCGAGAGGATGAGGAGGGTGCAGAAGAGTAAGGCTGAGCGAGCCACTCAACCAAGTCTGGTGCATCCTTTAAAGTAATTGAACGCACCTTCTGCAACTTCCCACTTTGGCTCAAGCCTGTTGCTCCTGCCCTACCCCTACCACCCCTGCGGAAGGGCCTGCCTCTTCCTCTGCCTGTCATTTTTTAAATGACCCTGTGACAAAACTCTTAGTCCCTATACCGATGAAGGACTGCTGCAGTATAGGGCAGCGGTCAGCAGTGGTGCACGTCAACCCTATCTATTGTGGACCGATAGCGGTCCTTACAGAACAGCAGACTGTACCGCACTCAAGCCTATGTACCGTAGCACCCTATACCAAGTTACCAGTCCTTATAAGAACTTTTGTGGACCAAGCAGGTTGTGTATTAGTGTTTAGCAGACTGTACGTCAGTCCCTATACCGCTGAAGGACTGCTGCAGTATAGGGCAGCGGTCAGCAGTGGTGCACGTCAACCCTATCTATTGTGGACCGATAGCGGTCCTTACAGAACAGCAGACTGTACCGCACTCAAGCCTATGTACCGTAGCACCCTATACCAAGTTACCAGTCCTTATAAGAACTTTTGTGGACCAAGCAGGTTGTGTATTAGTGTTTAGCAGACTGTACGTCAGTCCCTATACCGCTGAAGGACTGCTGCAGTATAGGGCAGCGGTCAGCAGTGGTGCACGTCAACCCTATCTATTGTGGACCGATAGCGGTCCTTACAGAACAGCAGACTGTACCGCACTCAAGCCTATGTACCGTAGCACCCTATACCAAGTTACCAGTCCTTATAAGAACTTTTGTGGACCAAGCAGGTTGTGTATTAGTGTTTAGCAGACTGTACGTCAGTCCCTATACCGCTGAAGGACTGCTGCAGTATAGGGCAGCGGTCAGCAGTGGTGCACGTCAACCCTATCTATTGTGGACCGATAGCGGTCCTTACAGAACAGCAGACTGTACCGCACTCAAGCCTATGTACCGTAGCACCCTATACCAAGTTACCAGTCCTTATAAGAACTTTTGTGGACCAAGCAGGTTGTGTATTAGTGTTTAGCAGACTGTACGTCAGTCCCTATACCGCTGAAGGACTGCTGCAGTATAGGGCAGCGGTCAGCAGTGGTGCACGTCAACCCTATCTATTGTGGACCGATAGCGGTCCTTACAGAACAGCAGACTGTACCGCACTCAAGCCTATGTACCGTAGCACCCTATACCAAGTTACCAGTCCTTATAAGAACTTTTGTGGACCAAGCAGGTTGTGTATTAGTGTTTAGCAGACTGTACGTCAGTCCCTATACCGCTGAAGGACTGCTGCAGTATAGGGCAGCGGTCAGCAGTGGTGCACGTCAACCCTATCTATTGTGGACCGATAGCGGTCCTTACAGAACAGCAGACTGTACCGCACTCAAGCCTATGTACCGTAGCACCCTATACCAAGTTACCAGTCCTTATAAGAACTTTTGTGGACCAAGCAGGTTGTGTATTAGTGTTTAGCAGACTGTACGTCAGTCCCTATACCGCTGAAGGACTGCTGCAGTATAGGGCAGCGGTCAGCAGTGGTGCACGTCAACCCTATCTATTGTGGACCGATAGCGGTCCTTACAGAACAGCAGACTGTACCGCACTCAAGCCTATGTACCGTAGCACCCTATACCAAGTTACCAGTCCTTATAAGAACTTTTGTGGACCAAGCAGGTTGTGTATTAGTGTTTAGCAGACTGTACGTCAGTCCCTATACCGCTGAAGGACTGCTGCAGTATAGGGCAGCGGTCAGCAGTGGTGCACGTCAACCCTATCTATTGTGGACCGATAGCGGTCCTTACAGAACAGCAGACTGTACCGCACTCAAGCCTATGTACCGTAGCACCCTATACCAAGTTACCAGTCCTTATAAGAACTTTTGTGGACCAAGCAGGTTGTGTATTAGTGTTTAGCAGACTGTACGTCAGTCCCTATACCGCTGAAGGACTGCTGCAGTATAGGGCAGCGGTCAGCAGTGGTGCACGTCAACCCTATCTATTGTGGACCGATAGCGGTCCTTACAGAACAGCAGACTGTACCGCACTCAAGCCTATGTACCGTAGCACCCTATACCAAGTTACCAGTCCTTATAAGAACTTTTGTGGACCAAGCAGGTTGTGTATTAGTGTTTAGCAGACTGTACGTCAGTCCCTATACCGCTGAAGGACTGCTGCAGTATAGGGCAGCGGTCAGCAGTGGTGCACGTCAACCCTATCTATTGTGGACCGATAGCGGTCCTTACAGAACAGCAGACTGTACCGCACTCAAGCCTATGTACCGTAGCACCCTATACCAAGTTACCAGTCCTTATAAGAACTTTTGTGGAACAAGCAGGTTGTGTGTTAGTGATTAGCAGACTGTACGTCAGTCCCTATACCGCTGAAGGACTGCTGCAGTATAGGTGAGCGGTCAGCAGTGGTGCACGTCAACCCTATCTATTGTGGACCGATAGCGGTCCTTACAGAACAGCAGACTGTACCGCACTCAAGCCTATGTACCGTAGCACCCTATACCAAGTTACCAGTCCTTATAAGAACTTTTGTGGACCAAGCAGGTTGTGTATTAGTGTTTAGCAGACTGTACGTCAGTCCCTATACCGCTGAAGGACTGCTGCAGTATAGGGCAGCGGTCAGCAGTGGTGCACGTCAACCCTATCTATTGTGGACCGATAGCGGTCCTTACAGAACAGCAGACTGTACCGCACTCAAGCCTATGTACCGTAGCACCCTATACCAAGTTACCAGTCCTTATAAGAACTTTTGTGGAACAAGCAGGTTGTGTGTTAGTGATTAGCAGACTGTACGTCAGTCCCTATACCGCTGAAGGACTGCTGCAGTATAGGGCAGCGGTCAGCAGTGGTGCACGTCAACCCTATCTATTGTGGACCGATAGCGGTCCTTACAGAACAGCAGACTGTACCGCACTCAAGCCTATGTACCGTAGCACCCTATACCAAGTTACCAGTCCTTATAAGAACTTTTGTGGAACAAGTGAGTTGTGAATGTTTAGCAGACTGCAGCAGAAGGGCAGCAGTCAAGTATAATATCCTTTCTATATTTGGAAGAAAGAATATTATACATGTACAAGCCTATTACTGTACCACTGATACCAGTCCTGAAAAGAACCTTTGTGGAACTAATAATAACAGCAAGTCTTTAAAATTACCCTCACTGCCTGACAACACTGCTTCCTTCCTGTCCCTATACAAATTGGCAAAAAAAGAGAACGATTAGTGGTTACTGGAACAGCTCTTTTGTGGACCTTGATAGTAACAGCTAATGATGATGATTAGTGATGGCCGAACGGTTCGCCCGGCGGTCGTTTCGCGGCGAATTTCCGACTTTCGCCGTCCGCGGGTTCGAACGCCTTTTTCCGTCGTTCGCCCCGGCGGACTTACGTGTTTAATGTATACAAGAACTTTAACCTTTCGTGACACGTTTATCATGTGTTACAGGACAACCAATTGAGACATGACAGCTCATGGACACTTGGACATTCCCCCTAACCTATAAATACACCCGATCCGGTGGCCATTTTACATTCTTTCTTCTGTCACTGTAGGGAAAGGATCCTGTGTGGAGTAGGGACAGAGAAAACGCTAGCTATTTGGTACACAAAAGTTCTTTTCAGGACTGGTATAGGTGTTAGGTCAGCAGCCTGAGTTTCTTTTGTCAGTTTAGATAAAGGGACAGAGCGCTGTATGCTGCTATTTTAGGGACAGCTCAGCCAGATTAGTCTTTCTTCATCATCATCATCATCATCATCATTAGCTGTTACTATCAGGTCCACAAAAGAGCTGTTCCAGCTAATCGTTCCAGCCTACTCTTTTTTGCCAATTTGTATAGGGACAGGCAGGAAGCAGTGTGTCAGGCAGTGAGGATAATTTTAAAGACTTGCTGTTACTATTAGTTCCACAAAGGTTCTTTTCAGGACTGGTATCAGTGGTACGGTAATAGGCTTGTACACGTATAATATTCTTTCTTCCAAATATAGAAAGAATATTATACTTGACTGCTGCCCTTCTGCTGCAGTCTGCTAATCATTCACAACTCACTTGTTCCACAAAGCTCTTTATCAGGACTGGTAACTTGGTCTGTCTAGGGTGCTACGGTACATAGGCTTGGGTGCGGTACAGTCTGCTGTTCTGTAAGGACCGCTATCGGTCCACAATACATAGGGTTGCCGTGCACTACTGCTGACCGCTGCCCTATACTGCAGCAGTCCTTCAGCGGTATAGGGACTGACGCACAGTCTGCTAAACACTAATACACAACCTGCTTGGTCCACAAAAGTTCTTATAAGGACTGGTAACTTGGTATAGGGTGCTACGGTACATAGGCCTGAGTGCAGTACAGTCTGCTGTTCTGTAAGGACCGCTATCGGTCCACAATACATAGGGTTGCCGTGCACTACTGCTGACCGCTGCCCTATACTGCAGCAGTCCTTCATTGGTATAGGGACTGACGTACAGTCTGCTAATCACTAACACACAACCTGCTTGGTCCACAAAAGTTCTTATAAGGACTGGTAACTTGGTATAGGGTGCTACGGTACATAGGCCTGAGTGCAGTACAGTCTGCTGTTCTGTAAGGACCGCTATCGGTCCACAATACATAGGGTTGCCGTGCACTACTGCTGACCGCTGCCCTATACTGCAGCAGTCCTTCATTGGTATAGGGACTGACGTACAGTCTGCTAATCACTAACACACAACCTGCTTGGTCCACAAAAGTTCTTATAAGGACTGGTAACTTGGTATAGGGTGCTACGGTACATAGGCCTGAGTGCGTTACAGTCTGCTGTTCTGTAAGGACCGCTATCGGTCCACAATACATAGGGTTGCCGTGCACTACTGCTGACCGCTGCCCTATACTGCAGCAGTCCTTCAGCGGTATAGGGACTGACGCACAGTCTGCTAAACACTAACACACAACCTGCTTGGTCCACAAAAGTTTTTATAAGGACTGGTAACTTGGTATAGGGTGCTACGGTACATAGGCCTGAGTGCAGTACAGTCTGCTGTTCTGTAAGGACCGCTATCGGTCCACAATACATAGGGTTGCCGTGCACTACTGCTGACCGCTGCCCTATACTGCAGCAGTCCTTCATTGGTATAGGGACTGACGTACAGTCTGCTAATCACTAACACACAACCTGCTTGGTCCACAAAAGTTCTTATAAGGACTGGTAACTTGGTATAGGGTGCTACGGTACATAGGCCTGAGTGCGTTACAGTCTGCTGTTCTGTAAGGACCGCTATCGGTCCACAATACATAGGGTTGCCGTGCACTACTGCTGACCGCTGCCCTATACTGCAGCAGTCCTTCATTGGTATAGGGACTGACGTACAGTCTGCTAATCACTAACACACAACCTGCTTGGTCCACAAAAGTTCTTATAAGGACTGGTAACTTGGTATAGGGTGCTACGGTACATAGGCCTGAGTGCGTTACAGTCTGCTGTTCTGTAAGGACCGCTATCGGTCCACAATACATAGGGTTGCCGTGCACTACTGCTGACCGCTGCCCTATACTGCAGCAGTCCTTCATTGGTATAGGGACTGACGTACAGTCTGCTAATCACTAACACACAACCTGCTTGTTCCACAAAAGTTCTTATAAGGACTGGTAACTTGGTATAGGGTGCTACGGTACATAGGCCTGAGTGCGGTACAGTCTGCTGTTCTGTAAGGACCGCTATCGGTCCACAATAGATAGGGTTGACGTGCACCACTGCTGACCGCTGCCCTATACTGCAGCAGTCCTTCAGCGGTATAGGGACTGACGTACAGTCTGCTAATCACTAACACACAACCTGCTTGGTCCACAAAAGTTCTTATAAGGACTGGTAACTTGGTATAGGGTGCTACGGTACATAGGCTTGAGTGCGGTACAGTCTGCTGTTCTGTAAGGACCGCTATCGGTCCACAATACATAGGGTTGCCGTGCACTACTGCTGACCGCTGCCCTATACTGCAGCAGTCCTTCAGCGGTATAGGGACTGACGTACAGTCTGCTAAACACTAATACACAACCTGCTTGGTCCACAAAAGTTCTTATAAGGACTGGTAACTTGGTATAGGGTGCTACGGTACATAGGCTTGAGTGCGGTACAGTCTGCTGTTCTGTAAGGACCGCTATCGGTCCACAATAGATAGGGTTGACGTGCACCACTGCTGACCGCTGCCCTATACTGCAGCAGTCCTTCAGCGGTATAGGGACTGACGTACAGTCTGCTAAACACTAATACACAACCTGCTTGGTCCACAAAAGTTCTTATAAGGACTGGTAACTTGGTATAGGGTGCTACGGTACATAGGCTTGAGTGCGGTACAGTCTGCTGTTCTGTAAGGACCGCTATCGGTCCACAATAGATAGGGTTGACGTGCACCACTGCTGACCGCTCACCTATACTGCAGCAGTCCTTCAGCGGTATAGGGACTGACGTACAGTCTGCTAATCACTAACACACAACCTGCTTGTTCCACAAAAGTTCTTATAAGGACTGGTAACTTGGTATAGGGTGCTACGGTACATAGGCTTGAGTGCGGTACAGTCTGCTGTTCTGTAAGGACCGCTATCGGTCCACAATAGATAGGGTTGACGTGCACCACTGCTGACCGCTGCCCTATACTGCAGCAGTCCTTCAGCGGTATAGGGACTGACGTACAGTCTGCTAAACACTAATACACAACCTGCTTGGTCCACAAAAGTTCTTATAAGGACTGGTAACTTGGTATAGGGTGCTACGGTACATAGGCTTGAGTGCGGTACAGTCTGCTGTTCTGTAAGGACCGCTATCGGTCCACAATAGATAGGGTTGACGTGCACCACTGCTGACCGCTGCCCTATACTGCAGCAGTCCTTCAGCGGTATAGGGACTGACGTACAGTCTGCTAAACACTAATACACAACCTGCTTGGTCCACAAAAGTTCTTATAAGGACTGGTAACTTGGTATAGGGTGCTACGGTACATAGGCTTGAGTGCGGTACAGTCTGCTGTTCTGTAAGGACCGCTATCGGTCCACAATAGATAGGGTTGACGTGCACCACTGCTGACCGCTCACCTATACTGCAGCAGTCCTTCAGCGGTATAGGGACTAAGAGTTTTGTCACAGGGTCATTTAAAAAATGACATGCAGAGGAAGAGGCAGGCCCTTCCGCAGGGGTGGTAGGGGTAGGGCAGGAGCAACAGGCTTGAGCCAAAGTGGGAAGTTGCAGAAGGTGCGTTCAATTACTTTAAAGGATGCACCAGACTTGGTTGAGTGGCTCGCTCAGCCTTACTCTTCTGCACCCTCCTCATCCTCTCGATCTGCACCCTCTTCTTCACTCTCTGCTATGTGCACCCCCAAAGACACTACCACCAACAACACGACCACCACCACCACCACCACATACCTTCCGCTTGAGTCACTGGAATTATTTTCCGATCCATATCAAGAGGACATTTCTGATGCGCAGCCACTCTTGGTATTGGATCAGGAAGAGGAGGTAGCAACAAGCGCTACTCAGCAGTCTGACGCCAGTACCCAGATCAGCCCAAGGAGGAGGTTGGTCCCCGGTGTTGCTGCCTACTCTACTTATAGCGGTGGGGAAGGTGACGTTGATGATGACGTGTCTAGTGATGTCACGTGGGTGCCCACAAGAGAGGAAGAGGAGGGGAGTTCAGAGGGAGATATGGACCAGCAGATAGGGAGGAGAAGCAGCAATGACTTACATTGCACAGCAGGGACAAAGCAGACTGCAAATGTATCAGGAGCGAGTCATCGACCATGTACGGTCACATCTGGCGCTCCCAGGACACCGGCACATGGCTCCGCAGTGTGGGCTTTTTTTAACGTGTCCGCTGCTGACAATAGCGTTGCCATCTGCAATCTTTGCAGTCAACGCGTTAGTCGCGGTAAGCCCAATACTCACCTAGGGACGACCGCCTTAAGAAGGCACATGAGCAGCCATCACCGAGCCCAGTGGGAGCAACGGAACACACAAAGCCACACTGCAGGCTCTCACCGTCCAGCCTCGTCTTCTACTTCTCCTTCTCCTCTCTCCTCACAATTGTCCTCCACTCCACCTTCCATCACGCCAAGCTCACATTTTTCTGCAAAAAGGCAGGCTTCCGTGGGCCTAATGTTTGAGCGTAAAAAAATGATGACGCCGGATAACCCTCTTGCCCAACGGTTGGCGGCTGGCTTGTCAGAACTCATAGCCCGCCAACTACTGCCATATAAACTGGTGGACTCGGAGGCCTTTCGCAAATTTGTGGCCATTGGAACACCACAATGGAAGGTCCCAGGAAGGAAGTATTTCTCAGAGAAGGGCATCCCAGAGCTATATGGCCATGTTCAGCGGCAAGTGAATGTATCTCTGGCACACAGTGTCGGTGCCAAGATACATCTGACCACAGACACGTGGTCTAGCAAACACGGGCAGGGAAGGTATATCAGTTTTACTGCCCACTGGGTGAACCTTCTGACGGCCGTCAAGCATGTAACCCGTGGCACCCGTGTAGATTTGGTTTTACCGCCACGGATTGCATGCAGGCCTGACTCTTCTTCTCCTCCTCCTACTCCATCCTCCTCCCTCTCCTCCTCAGCTGCCTCCTCCTTTTCCGCTGCTAGCGTCTCTTCCACTGCACCGCCCAAGCTCCCCAGAACCTATTCCACATGCCAGGTGAGACGTTGCCATGCCGTGCTGCGTCTGTTGTGCCTGGAAGCAAAGAGCCACACTGGCCCGGCACTCCTTTCAGCTTTGCGTTCACAGGCAGATGAGTGGCTAACACCGCTCAATTTGACAGTTGGTAAAGTGGTGTGTGACAACGGTGCCAATCTGCTTAGCGCATTGAAACAGGGCAAAATCACGCACGTGCCGTGCATGGCACACGTCTTAAACTTGGTCGTGCAGCGATTCCTTGTCAAATACCCTGGGGTCCAGGACATCTTGCGGCAGGCAAGGAAAATCTCGGCCCATTTCAGAAGATCTTACACGGCCATGGCTCGCCTTGCTGACATTCAGCGGCGACACCATCTGCCGGTCAGACGTCTTATTTGCGATTGCCCGACGCGATGGAACTCAACCTTCTATATGCTTGATAGGCTGCTCCAGCAGAAACGTGCAGTTAACGTCTACCTGTATGAACTCTGCGAAAGAAACGGTTCTGGGGAGCTGGGTTTTTTTTCACCGCGCCAGTGGCTGCTCATGCGCGACACATGCAGACTTCTGCGGCCATTTGAGGAGATCACCAAACTGGTCAGTCGCAGCCATGGCGCCATCAGTGACATGGTACCTTATGCCTTCTTTCTGGAGCGTGCATTGCGTCGTGTCATTGATCAGGCTGTGGAGGAGCAGGAGCGGGAAGATGAGGAAGTCGCAATGCTGGATGAATTCCCAGGGGGGGCTACTCTATCTGAGACAAGTCAACAACAGGAGTCTGATGAGGAGTCAGAGGAGGATGGTGCCGGGGCGGATGAGCAGGAGCAAGAAGAGCATGCTTTAAACCTTTCTGGGATCCCTGTTGTGCGAGGATGGGGAGAGGAGAATGAAGAGGACGACATTATCCTGGATGATGAGCAGGAGCCAGGCCACCACACCGCTTCCACTTTAGTGCAAATGGGGGCCTTCATGCTCCAGTGTTTTAATAGGGACCCCCGTATAAAAAGCATGAGGGTCAAGGACCAGTACTGGGTGGCAACGTACTTAGACCCCCGGTACAAACACAAAATGGCGGAAATGTTACCGCCGTCGCAGAGGGCTGTCAGAATGCAGCACTTCCAGGCCTTGCTTCGAGAAATGCTGCATTCTGCTTTTGCGTGCGCTGGCAGAGGAGCAATTCCCACTCCCAGAGAAGGATTTGCGGGTACCAATCCAACAGCGCCTGCAAGAAGAGGCCGGTTTGAAGATGTGTTGGTGACTTCGGATATGAGGTCATTCTTTCAGCCGACCCATCGACAGGTGTCATCCGGATCCAGCATCAGGGAACGCCTAGACCGTCAGGTGTCCGACTACATTGGGTTAACGGCCGATGTGGACGCTCTGAGGAGTGATGAACCCCTAGACTACTGGGTGGGCAGGCTTGACCTCTGGCCAGAGCTTGCCCAATTTGCAATCGAACTGTTGGCTTGCCCCTCATCCAGTGTCCTGTCCGAAAGGACGTTCAGCGCAGCAGGGGGGATTGTGACCGATAAGCGTACTCGCCTAGCTCACCACAGTGTTAACTACCTCACATTTCTAAAAATGAATGAGGCATGGATCTCGGAGGAATTCAACACATGTGATCAGTAGACCATGTATATGTCTATAAACAATTTTTGGAATCAAGCACACAGACCTTCTTAATTCATTTGGCTCACTTCCCTGACCCAAAAAAGCACACCGTACTATATGCCCCTACCCTCCTCTTTGAAGAGGTTGAGCGGTGTCATATTTCTACTGGGGCTGCTTATTATGAGGGGTTCCCACCATCCCTGTGCTGTGCTGACTTCCTCCTGGGTGTTCTTATTATGAGGGGCTCCCACCATCCCTGTGCTGTGCTGACTTCCTCCTGGGGGTTCTTATTATGAGGGGATCACACCATCCCTGTGCTGTGCTGACTTCCTCCTGGGGCTGCTTACGGTGCTGCTGTCAGCGCTGTATGTCACGGAGCTGCTGTCAGCGCTGTATGTCACGGAGCTGCTGTCAGCGCTGTATGTCACGGAGCTGCTGTCAGCGCTGTATGTCACGGAGCTGCTGTCAGCGCTGTATGTCACGGAGCTGCTGTCAGCGCTGTATGTCACGGAGCTGCTGTCAGCGCTGTATGTCACGGAGCTGCTGTCAGCGCTGTATGTCACGGAGCTGCTGTCAGCGCTGTATGTCACGGAGCTGCTGTCAGCGCTGTATGTCACGGTGCTGCTGTCAGCGCTGTATGTCACGGAGCTGCTGTCAGCGCTGTATGTCACGGAGCTGCTGTCAGTGCTGTATGTCACGGAGCTGCTGTCAGCGCTGTATGTCACGGAGCTGCTGTCAGCGCTGTATGTCACGGAGCTGCTGTCAGCGCTGTATGTCACGGTGCTGCTGTCAGCGCTGTATGTCACGGAGCTGCTGTCAGCGCTGTATGTCACGGAGCTGCTGTCAGCGCTGTATGTCACGGAGCTGCTGTCAGCGCTGTATGTCACGGAGCTGCTGTCAGCGCTGTATGTCACGGAGCTGCTGTCAGCGCTGTATGTCACGGTGCTGATGTCAGTGCTCTGTATTACGGTGCTGCTGTCAGTGCTCTGTATCTCCTGCACCCTCTTGTTTGCCTACCCTGGTCCCTGACCTTCCCTCTCCTCCATTGCCTTCATTAGCTCCATAGTCCTGAATTGTCAGAACAATTTCCCAAATAAAAAAAAAATGCTTGTAGTTATCGATCCCAAATTCACCTCATACATGTATTATGCTATTGTCCAGGTGGTGGGACTACGTGCTACCCCCTAATAATTACCCCGTGGCCGCAAATTCGACCTAAAGGTTTGCGAAATTCGCCTCCCATTGAAGTCAATGGAGCCCGCGGCGAACGGTCGTTTTCGCGAACGTTTGTGTCCGTTCGCGTTTCGCGTTCGCGAAACGTCCCGTCGGAAGTTCGTCCATCACTAATGATGATGATGATGATGATGATGAAAGACTAATCTGGCTGTCCCTGTAGCATACACCGTCCTTTCCCTTTCTCTAAACTAACAAAAGACACTCAGGCTGCTGCAAGAATCAGCAGCACAGCAAACCTATCAACACCTAACACCTATACCAGTCCTGAAAAGAACTTTTGTGTACCAAATAGCTAGTGGTTTATCTCTCCCTACTCCACACAGGAACCTGTCCCTATCGTAACAGAAGAAAGAATGTAAAATGGCCACCGGATCGGGTGTATTTATAGGTTAGGGGGAATGTACAAGTGTCCATGTGCTGTCATGTCTCAATTGGCTGTCCTGTATCACATGATAAACGTGTCACCAAAGGTTAAAGTTCTTGTATACATTAAACACGTAAGTCCGCCGCGGCGAACGACGGAAAAAGGCGTTCGAACGTGCGGACCGCGAATGTCGGAAATTCGCCGCGAAACGACCGCCGGGCGAACCGTTCGGCCATCACTAATTGTTTCCTCAAAAGGGGGGGGGGGGGGACTTTCAAACAGGATGAGTGGCCAAAAAAGAAAAGTAAATAATTGATGTATAAGACATGTAATAAAACAATACAAATTTTTTTAAGCATAATAATATTCAAAATTATGAACATATACACATTATAATGGACAATACAATTTACATGATTGTAGGAAACTGGAAAAACACATTCAATGTATTATCATATACAGATCACGATAATTTCGCTACACCATATAGCACTGCAGCGGAAATAGAAACCCAACGTGTTTCAAGATTTTTATAAGATTAAACTCTCTTCATCAGGGGTATACGTGATTGATATAGAACCAACAGATAGATATAAATCTGCAATCAAACAAAATAGGATAAGAATACAATTATAAATTGAGTATTAACAAAATGAAAACACATTTATTGAAGCAGATATTATCAAGTTCTAGCAGATATCTTTAGAGGAAACTATTGGTTTTTCAATATCTATGTCACTAGGGATGTGGTTGAGTTAGGGCTATTTTTTGATACTATTTATAGCATTCTTTTCAATTTACACTGCTATACTATAAGACAGCGCCATCTGCTGGGAGAGAAGATAGTAGGGTGAGTAAAAATGTTTTTTCTGTTCCATAGACAAAAACGAGCAAAAAAGTCAATTATAAAGAACTTGCTTACTTTGACTGAATCCAGAGAATAGCCATTCACAGCTGAATGTTCACTCAAGTTGGATAGTCCCTCTCTCACAAGGCCTAGCAGCCAACTTGAATCAGGAATAAGTCTCTGCCACAGACTTTGTTGTAGAACATATAGGAATAAGTCTCTGCCACAGACTTTGTTGCAGAACACATAGGAAACTAGGACTTGTAGAGCACTCATGTGGTACCAGGATCTTTCAGCCAGTTTGGCGATACCGCACAAGACAGGATTCCCTCAGGTTCTTCAGCCTTATCAGGCTCTTGCTAAGAGGCTAACCCTTGCGTGGCCTTCTTCTGAAGAGTCCTCCCCTGGATAACTACGAAGTTGCTGGGCCTCTCCACAACCGAAGATGGCACCGGACCACCTCTGAATCCTTTCCTTAGTTTCCCTGCCTCGGGCTAGCCAGCCCCGAAATATATAGTCGCGTGGATCCGCACCCCAGGCCATAGCCTTCCTGGGGGCTGGTCAGGAGGACCAGGACCATGGTGTCAGAACATACTTCTGGACTGGAACCCCAAACCACGTGGCATCCTCATCTTAAGTACCATCTCCCAGAAAACACAGCAAGAGTGACACTCCCACTGGGCGGGCTCCGAGAGAAAGTAACCTTAAAGCACCTAACCAAACTGTGTTTCCATGCCTGCCAGAAGAGACAACGCCCCCCATGGCCAGGCCGAACACCCCATGGCCAGGCCGAACACTCTATAGTCCAGTCAGACTGATGCTGAGGTCAAAATTTGGAATAATTATACCCAAACCAAACTGCAAGTTAGGGGTAACATTAAATTGCAAAACATATAGCGCATGCTCTTCAGGAGCAGACGCTACAACTATATAGATCATTGCAACTACTTTGTATATCCTGGTAGATTATACCTTGTTTATTCAGGACAAACTTGGTGGTAAATGGTAATGGATATCTCGTGTTTTTTTTTTTTTTTTATTCATTATTTTTAAAGGAAAACTTGTCCAAAATAGTAAAACAAAAATCATTAGTTTTTAGTTTAGCTGTACATTTCTTGCTGCTACCATAATTTACCAAAGAATAACCCAAAATATATTCTCCTGCTCCTGACGATCGCAGTTATACCCCATATTTGTATGGTATTTGTTGTTGGGATCCGTAGTAGGGCCCAGAAACAATAGTGCACATTTATGCTTTTTCATCCTACCTAAAACACACTGACACTGACATTGATACTAATTTAAAAAAGTTTTTTTTTTAATTCTGACCTCTGACCCTGACCTTGACCCTTATATTAACGCTAACACTGAACTAGATCAAACCTTAATCTGGCGATTTATTCTTTTTCTTATTTAGTTTTCACACATGCTTTTGTTTACATTATTCTTCCCTATTAAAAAGAGAAACATACAATGTATCTTTCTCCCCATTCAGAGGAGAAAAAAAAACACCAGAGTGGGTTGCACAGTGATTGATCACTGTGATAGCCAATCAGGGGCTATTACAGTAATCAGGTGATCAGGAACCAGGCCTCCCAGTTCCTGATCATTAGTAGGAATACCAGAGCCCAGTCTCAAGTGCGACTCTGGAAGTTCCGCCACTGGCATCAGTAGTTTTTTATTTTATTTTATTTTTTACTATTCTATTTTATTTTTTCACAATTGTATTTTTTACATATTTTTACGATCTCCATGGGGGGGGGGGGGCTTTGGTGAAAAATCAGGGGTCTAAGACCCCTGATGTCTCACTTTTGATAGATTTATCAGTCCATTTTCTCTGCTGCCTCAACTCCACAGAACAAATAAACAGGAATAACTCTGTGATATTACTGCCTCCATGCTTTACTATAGGAATGGTGTTATTTGGATGGTGAGCTCTTTTGGATTTCTGCCAGACATGTCACTTGGTGTTAAGGCCAAATAATTCAATTTAAGTTTCATCTGACCACCCTTTTCCATGTGGCCTCAGAATCTTCGAGGTGGTCAGATGAGACTAAAATGGATTTATTTGGCCTCAACACCAAATTATATTTCTGGTGGAAAACAAATACAGCTGACCATTCAAATAACATCATTCCTACAGTAAAGTATGGAGGTGGTAATATCCTGTTATGGGGAGCTTTCTCTGCAGCAAGGACTGGAACACTTGTGAGGATAGAAGAACAACAATGGATGAGAAAAAATACCATCAAATTCTTGAGGAAAAGCTGCTGCCCTCTGCCAGAAAGTTGTCAATTGGAAGAAGGTTTACCTTCCAACATGAAAATGATCCGTAGCACACAGCAAAAACTACCACAGAGCACTCAACCTAGTCAGAGCCCAGAATTAAACCTCATTGAAAACCTGTGAAATTAATTGAAGGCTGCAGTCCACAAACAGTCACCATCAAATTTAATTGAACTTGAGCAGTTTTGCAAAGAAAAGTGTGTAAATATTGCAAAGTCAAGTTAGTAGAGACATATACCAACAGACTAAAGGCAGTGATTAAAGCAAATGGTGGTTCAACAAAATACTGACACCAGGGGGTGATTCTTTTTCCAACTCGGTGGTTCCTGTTTTGATTTTTTTGATTTTTTCTGACATGTTGGCGTAATTTTTTTGACTTTAAAGTTATAAGTTGCACTGAGTTAACTAATTGCCGACCGGCCACCGCAGTTTTATTGCAGCAGAATGGCACGACTGGGCGAAACGACGTTACCTTACATCACTTCGCCTTTTGACCACTAGGGGCTGTGCGCCCGCGGGGCACAATGGCCGATCGGCTCCCGTGATCACCCGTGACAGAGCAGAGACAGAGGAGGCAGATCGTGTGTTCATACTATGTATGAACTCCAATCTCTCTCTCCTCCTAGACAGTCCCCTCCCCCCACAGTTGGAAACACATGTAGAGAACACAGTTAACCCCTTGATCGCCCTTAATGTTAACCCCTTCCCTGCCAGTGACTGTTACACAGTAATCAGTGCATTCTCATTGCACTGATCGCTGTATAATTGTCAATGGTTTCAAAAATGTGCTAAAAGCTTCCAATGTGTCCACCATAATGTCGCAGTCCCAATAAAAATCACAGATCGCCGCCATTACCAGTATAAAAAAATATTAATAAAAATGCCATAAATCTATCCCCTAATTTTTTGATGCTATAATTTTGTGATTTTTTTTATTTTTTACCAAAAATATGTAGAAGCATACATATCAGCCTAAACTGAGAAAAAAATGTGTTTTTTTTTTTTTGATAAAAAATGTGGGATATTTATTATAGCAAAAAGTAAAAGATACTGGGGGTCATTTACTATAGCACAGCAGCGTTAATGCCACAAATTCGCCCTAAAACGGTATTCACTATAGCCCTGGTGAGTAAATACTCCCAAAATCAAATTTACTATAGTTCCCTAAAACCAAATAGAGCCAAAACCCTTACTCTGCTAAAACCTAGAGAATTGCACATGGAAATAATGTTTTGGAGCATGATATAATTGCCTAAATGGTACTGAAATATGTGGTGTATTATTTAAAGCTAATCTGCTTTTAAACTGTGTGAAAAAGTGATTTCTACACTGAAATATCTTTAAAAGTATGAGAAATGAAAAATTCCCCATTTTGGACAACTAGGTACCAAGACAACTGAGCATGCTCAGACCTGCAAATAGCTCTCATTTTAACTCCAGTGTCTTTTTTACCTGGCTCTATAGTAAATACCGAAATGAAAGCTAATTAGAGAGCATTTTTTGGAAGTGAAAATCTGCTCTACTATAACCACTTCAGGACCGCCGTATTGCCAATGTACGTCAACACAATGGCACAGGCAGGCACAATCACGTAGATGTACGTGCCTGCCTTCCAGCGGGTGGGGGGTCCGATCGGACCCCCTCCCGTTGGATACGACGGTCCGGTTCGCTCCAGGAGCGCTCCGTGATGAGGGGATGGCCGTTGGTTTTCGGCCACCCCCTCTGGATCGCTCCTGGCCAATGAGAAGCTTCCTCCCACTGTGTATTGTTTACACAGGAAGGAGGAAGTGATGTCATTCTCCTCGGGCGGTCTTTTTGACCGGACTACGAGGAGAAGACTAATAGTAAGTGTGCACCAACACTACACTGACATGTAGGTACACACAGGCACACAAACCCCCCCCCGATCCCCCCCCGTTTTTCTGATCGCTGCATTAGTGTCGCTACAGTCGCTAGGTAGCTAGTTATTTTTTTAGGTTCACCGCCAGGTTTTTATAGCGCTAGGTACCCCGATATACTACCCAATAATGGTTTTAACCCCCTGATTGCCACTAGTTAACCCTTTCACCCCCTTTTGCCAGTGTCACTAAGCGATCATTTTTCTGATCGCTGCATGTGTCGCTAGGTAACTAGTTATTTTTTTAGGTTCACCGCCAGGTTTTTATAGCGCTAGGTACCCCGATATACTACCCAATAATGGTTTTAACCCCCTGATTGCTGCTAGTTAACCCTTTCACCCCCTTTCACCAGCGATCACAGTATAAGTGTCACTGGTGACGCTGGTTAGCCAGTTAGTTATTTAGGTTCCCCGTCAGGTTTTTATATAGCGCCAGGGACCCCCATATACTACCTAATAAAAATGTGAACCCCCTGATTGCCCCTAGTTAACCCTTTCATCACTGATCACCGTATAAGTGTTACGGGTGACTCTGGTTAGTTTGTTTTTTATAGCATCAGGGCACCCACCATTTATTACCCAATAAAGGTTTAACCCCCTGATCACCCGGCGGGTGATATCAATTAGGTTTTAGGGTCAGGGTCTGCGTCGCCCCAGGCAGCGCTAGGTTAGTGCCAGTACCGCTAACACCCACACGCAAAGCATACACCTCCCGTAGTGCTATAGAATCTGAACAGATCAATATCTGATCTGATCAGATCTATACTAGCGTCCCCAGCAGTTTAGGGTTCCAAAAAAACGCATTGTTAGCGGGATCAGCCCAGATACCTGCTAGCACCTGCGTTTTGCCCCTCTGCCCAGCCCACCCAAGTGCAGTATCGATCGATCACTGTCACTTACAAAACACTAAACACATAACTGCAGCGATCGCAGAGTCAGGCCTGATCCCTGCCATCGCTAACAGGTTTTTTGGTAGCATTTTATATTTAAATCCGGAAGGCAGTGCTTGGTTTTCGGGGTTCCGTACGTGGCTAGGCTCCCAAAAAGTCCCCCACATGTGGTATCTCCGTACTCGGGAGAAGCAGCAGAATTTATTTTGGGGTGTAATTTGACTTCTGCCCATAGCATGTGTGAGCAATATATCATTTAGTGACAACTTTGTGCAAAAAAAAAAAAAAGTTTGTAATCTTCCCGCAACTTTTGGCAAAATATAAAATATTCCATGGACTCAACATGCCTCTCAGTAAATAGCTTGGGGTGTCTACTTTCCAAAATGGGGTCATTTGGGGGGGTTTTGTGCTATTTTGGCATTTTATGGCCTTCGAAACTGTGATAGGTAGTGAGGAGTTAAATCAAAAATTTGCACCCTTAGAAATCCTGAAGGTGGTGATTGGTTTTCGGGGTGCCGTGCGCGACTAGACTCCCAAAAAGTCCCACACATGTGGTATCCCCGTACTCAGGAGAAGCAGCAGAATGTATTTTGGGGTGTCATTTCACATATGCCCATAGCATGTGTGAGCAATATATCATTTAGTGACAACTTTGTGCAAAAAAAAAAAAGTTTGTAATATTCCCGCAACTTGTGGCAAAATATAAAATATTCCATGGACTCAACATGCCTCTCAGTAAATAGTTTGGGGTGTCTACTTTCCAAAATGGGGTCATTTTGGGGGGTTTTGTGCTATTTTGGCATTTTATGGCCTTCGAAACTGCGATAGGTAGTGAGGAGTTAAATCAAAAATTTGCACCCTTAGAAATCCTGAAGGTGGTGATTGGTTTTTGGGGTGCCGTGCGCGACTAGACTCCCAAAAAGTCCCACACATGTGGTATCCCCATACTCGGGAGAAGTAGCGGAATATATTTTGGGGTGCAATTCCACATATAACCATGGCATGTGTGAGCAATATATCATTTAGTGCCAACTTTTTGTAAAAATTTTTTTTTTTTTTTTGTCATTATTCAACCCTTTAGGACAAAAAAAATAAATATTCAATGGGCTCAACATACCCATCAGCAATTTCCTTGGGGTGTCTACTTTCCAAAATGGGGTCATTTGGGGGGGATTTGTACTGCCCTGCCATTTTAGCACCTCAAGAAATGAGATCGGCAGTCATAAATTAAATGCTGTGTAAATTCCAGAAAATGTACTCTAGTTTGTAGACGCTATAACTTTTGCGCAAACCAAAAAATATACGCTTATTGACATTTTTTTTACTAGAGACATGTGGCTGAATAAATTTTGCCCTCAATGTATGACTAAAATTTAGTTTATTCGATTTTTCTTATAACAAAAAGAAGAAAATATCTTTTTTTTTCAAAATTTTCGCTCTTTTTCCATTTATATCGCAAAAAAAAAAAATCGCAGAGGCAATCAAATACCATCAAAAGAAAGCTCTATTTGTGGGAAGAAAAGGACGCAAATTTTGTTTGGGTGCAATATTGCATGACCGCGCAATTACCAGTTAAAGCAGCGCAGTGCGAAATTGCAAAAAGACCTCTGGTCCTTAAGGTGTTTATTGGTCCGGAGCTGAAGTGGATAATCCAATGCAAGTTTTAGCCATTGATTCTAATGGGACAATTGTAACGTTCACAATAAAAAACCTTTTTAATGTTGAGATGAAATGTATCTTTCTCTGAAATAAAATTTCCTTTGCAAGATTGTTGCTACTACATAAAATATTTTGTTTTTAAGAATATTAGAATGTGGAATGTTTTGATGTTTTGGTAAAATATATTTTTTGTCACTCACTTTCACTTAACTCTCCATCTCACAACAATCTTTACCCAAACTGACTCAGGTGTCTTTACAAAGCACAAACAATACCATTGCTGATACAAATTTAAAATTAGTCGCTTTTTTGTGCTTTTTATTATTTAAAAATATTCATAATTTGAGCCCAAAAATGTGATATGTGTTCCAATATCAGACATCAAAATGCAATTCCCAAAAATGTGGGGGTAATAGTCTACTCTCACCCACAAAAAACACCAAATATCACAGGATAAATAAAGAAGAATAACTCTTATGTAATGTAATTCCATCCCCTGTCCAAGGAAATGCAGTATTTATGTGTAGGCGGTTGCCACATGTGGCAGCTCCATGGCTTAGGGGTTAAAACATCTGCTTAGCATCTCTTAGGGTCTGGGTTCCAGGTCCTATAACTACATCTAAGTGTAGTGTTTATGTGTAGGAGGGTTCCACCACCATCATAAATCTTGCCAGATACACTATTTAGCCAAAAGTATTGGGGTGCCTGCCTTTACACACACACAGACTTTAATGGCATCCCAGTCTTAGTCCGTAGGGTTAAAATCTGATTTGGCCCACCCTTTGCAGCTAGAACAGCTTCTGGGAAGGCTGTCTACAAGGTTTAGTGTGTCTATGGGAATGTTTGATCTTTCTTCCAGAAGCCCATTTGTGAGGTCAGGCACTGATGTTGGATGAGAAGGCCTGGCTCGCAGTCTCTGCTCTATTTCAGCCAAAGGGTGTTCTATCGGGTTGAGGTCAGGACTCTGTGCAGGCCAGTCAAATTTCTCCACCCCAAACTTGCTCATCCATGTCTTTATGGACCTTGCTTTGTGCACTGGTGCACAGTCATGTCGGAACAGGAAGGGGCCATCCCCAAACTGTCCCCACAAAGTTGGGAGCATGAAATTGTCCAAAATGTCTTGGTATGATGATGCCTGAAGAGTTCCCTTCACTCGAACTAAGGGGCCAAGCTCAACCCCTGAAAAACAACCCCCACAGCATAATCCCCCCTCCACCAAATGATTTGGACCAGTGCACAAAGCAAGGTCCATAAAGACATGGATGAGCAAGTTTGGGGTGTAGGAACTTGACTGGCCTGAATAGAGTCCTGACCTCAACACAACAGAACACCTTGGGATGAATTAGAGTGGAGACTGTAAGCCAGGCCTTCTCTTCCAACATCAGTGCCTGACCTCACAAATGCACTTGGAAGAATAGTCAAACATTCCCATAGACACACTCCTAAACCTTGTGGACGGCCTTCTTAGAAGAGTTGAAGCTCTTATAGCTGCAAAGGGTGGGTCAATTCAATTTTGAACCCTACGGACTAAGCCTGGGATGCCATTACAGTTTATGTGCGTTTAAAGGCAGACGTCCCAATACTTAGGCTAATATATTGTATATTGCTTGTGACACTGAGCATGGCAGCACTGGGGTTGTTGGTTCAATTCCTCAACATGCTAATGCCTTTGTTGAAGTTTATATGTTCTCTCTGTGTGGGTTTCTCACTGCAATCCAAGGACATGCTGGCTTTTTATTTGGCTCCTGTCGAAAACATCTCTAATGTAAGAAAGGTAATTTTGGACTTTAGATTGGAAGCTCATTGCAGCCAGGAACTGAATTTCGAAGTTCAGTCACTGCAGATCTGAAGGGAAGATCTGAAATGAGGGGAAGCTCTGCTGATTTTATCATCCAATCATGTTCAAGCTAAAATGCTGTTTTTTTATTTTCCTTGCATGTTCCCCTCGGATCTACAGCGACTGCATTTCCAAGTGCACTTTGCACTTGTAGTGCAAAGTGGATTTGCCTTTCGTAAATAACCCCCAATGTTTCTTAGCATTAAACATGGCCAGGGACTTGGACATTTAATTGTAGGGTTTACACTGCACAGGTACATATGCTTAGATAACTGTTGCTTTGTGGATGCAAATACACTTAGATCTTTGGCCTGTAGCTGGATATTTGATGCACATAGCCAAGGGCTAACACAAGTGCAAATAGTATTATGTGTTCCTGCCCATCAGGTGCAATCACTTTAGACATACACGAAGAGACAGAGTGAAAGATACTGGTGGGCGTGTACTTCTATTGGGCGTGTGCCAGTGTGCTAACGATACAACCTATCTTATATAAAGGGTTGCAGTAGGGGGGGTAATTTGGCCTGAGAAGGTCAGGTTTTTTTTTTTGCCTGTGAATTGTGGGGGAGAAGGAGAGCCTAAGAACAGGCCAAAATCTTCCTTACAGAGTGCTGCTCGGCCTCCTGACTTACGATTAGGTGTCATATACACCTAGGTTTTGAGTTGGGGGGTGTTCTGGGGGGGACCCCCGGATAAACGAGAGGCCAAAGAAAGATGGAACCAAAAGAGGACGTTGCCATGTCGCGGGGTCCGATGCGTTTGAGAAATTCTATGAGAATCCAGTTGAAGCCTGAATATGGGGTGAAGTGGGTCTGAAGACGATCTCTGTGGATATTTTACAGAAGTTGCTGAATTTACAGGTCAGTGATATATTTGCGCTCCAAAATTTTGTGGCCAGTGGCCAATAAGATGTTTCTTTTCATACTGAGGACACCTGCCAAGCTGCATGTGAGAATTGAGTGAAGGCGGATCTGGGAGGAAATTTACTAAGAAGATGGACGCCAGTTTATTGTTTGATCCTTGATTGAAGACCATGACTGTACATTGTTATAATCCTTTTTTGGAGCCGGAATTGGTGAGACAATTTTTGTTGCGCTATTGTGCGGGGGGCTGATAGAGGAGAGAAGCTTTATAACCAGTATGGCATGTATAGAGGTAAACTGCGTTTTAAAGTACGCATGAAGGACGCATCAGGTTTTTGTGGCGTGTCGCCCTCCCCCGGCATTTACCATTGCTGGGGAGCGGTGTACTGTTTTCTATTCTGGGCAACCCCAGTACTGCAGGGGTGCTTTCAGTATGGACATATTCATGAGGACTGCCCTTCTAAGCATTACTGTAGAGTGTGCTTGAAGCCGGGACAAAATGCAGCTGATTGCAAGGAAAAAAAAATGTGACCTGTGTGGTGCAAGGGAGCATATGGTCAGAAACTTCCGAAAATAGTGGGGAGGAAGATGTTCTCGTGTGCGGAGGCTGTGCAGAGATGGCAGTTTACAGGGCAGAATGTGAGCCGAGAACCAGAGGAGCAGGAGACTGAGCAGGTGGATGAAGGGGGTGAGCAGGTGGCCGGCACGGAAGGTGGAAAGGCGCCGATCCCCTCCAGATGATCAAAACCCCGCTAGTAGCTCCAAGGAAGGTGTCGGACAGGAACTGCAAGGGAGTATGGGTAAAAGTGGAGTGAATATTAATCTGACAGAGGGGAATAATGAGATGCAGGTTGGTAAAGAAGCTGTGGCGGATGAAGGCATGGAGGGCGGGAGGTGGGCGGAGTGTGAAGAATTGATCGCTTTGATAAAACAGGTGGAGGCAGAGCAGGACAATCAATATGTAGAGGAGGTTGGTGAGTGGGCTGAGGATATGGAGGTGCTGGAGGTGAGGAGGAAGGAGGGATCAGACCTTTTAACTGCCACTCAGAGACCAGGGCCTGAGGTGGAGCAGGGGAGTGAGACACAGAGAAAGAAGCCTAAATGGGACTTGTCTCTAGGTTTGAGCCCAGGTGGTGGTGTGCGTGTGTACTGCCAAGTTTAAGTATGAATTTAAGTATGAATTCACAAGTGTCAGATGTTTCAAATGGAACAACATTGCCATTGGGCTTGGTAGGTTCTCATGCTATGTGATATTTGGAGAATGAATCGGTTGATCCTCATATAAAAGGTACAGGGAACGGAAGTGGAAAAGAGCATCTTGATGGAGGGGTTTAGTGTTTTCTGCAGGATTTTTTTTTTATCCTTCTCATGGCTTTATCTCTATGTAGTGTGAATGTATTTTCCATTGTATCTGTCTATCGTCGTGCAGCTGTTTTGTCTGAGTTGGCTAAGACTGAATGTGATGTCTTGTGTTTACAAGAGTGTGGTTTGTGGTATGCTCCAGGCCATGGGGACTGGTCTGCAGGACCAGCGGTTTGGTCTTGTGCTGTGGAGAATAAAAGTGAAGGGGTGGGGGTGCTCTTTAAAAACCCATAAATTACAGTTGAATCATGGGAGGAAGTGGTGATAAGAAGAGTTCTGAGTGTAATATTTACCTAACTGGAAGAATCCTTTAAGTTGGTATGCGTTCATGCACCAGAAGACCAAGGGGTTTTTGATAAGTTTACTCTGCAATACAAAGTGTGGCTGGGAAGGAAAGGGGATTTTGAATCCTTTTTCGAGTGGTGGGACTGGCTGAAGGAGCGAATCAAGCTCTTCTTTCTTCAGGCAGGTGTAAAGAAGGCAAGGAAAGAGAAACAAGGGAGGGCTCTCCAGCATAGGTTGAGACTCTTGCTTAAATTAAGGCAGGGGGCTGGGAGTTAGAAGAGGAGATTGGAAAGCTTCTGGAGGAGATAAAGAAAGCTTGGGTGATGAGCGGGAAGAAGATAATCTTCCAAGCTAAAGTGAAGGACATGGAGGAAGGGGAGACATGTTTGTGGTTCTTCAAGAAGCTTTGAGGGGGACGCAATGTGATGAAATCGGTGATGGTGCAGGGACAGGAGGTGAATGGTGAGAAGGTGGTGGAGGCAGTGAAGGAGTTTTATGTGGATTTGTTTGCAGGCGGACATGGAGTAAGTGCTGAGGAGATGCAAGAATATTGCGAGAAAGTGGATGCAAGATTGTCTGAAGAGGATAGGTTTGGTATGTGTGGGGTTGTGTCTGAGGAGGAAGTGAGGCGAGTGATAGATGGGATAAACCGAAAATAGAGGCGATTCAGTTCGCATTGTGCGCTATACAAGTATTTCATTCATTCATTCATTCATAAGACGCCTGGGAAGGATGGGTTGACTGTTGAGTTCTTTTGTAAAGCGTGTGAGGTGATGAAGAATGAGGTGTGTGAGTTGGTGAGGCTGGTGTTTGAAGTGGGGGCGATGCCAAAGTCCTTAAGGGAGGGGGTGATTACCCTCATCTATAAAAAAAAGGTGACAAGAGAGAGAAGCATTCGGAATTAGCAGCCAATTACACTGTTGAACGTTGACTACAAGATTGTGGCAAGGTTGATTGCTGATCGAGTCAAGCTTGTGGTTGGCAAAGTGATTAGAGAGCAGCAGGTGTGTGTGGTTCCTGGCAAGCATGTACTGGCCATTGGGACTACCGGGAGTTTCCCGGTGGGCCGATGGCTCAGTGGGCCACTCTGATGTAAGGGGGCTGGTGATGGGACACTCTGATGTAAGGGGGCTGGTGATGGGACACTCTGATGTAAGGGGGCTGGTGATGGGACACTCTGATGTAAGGGGGTGCTGATGGGACACTCTAATGTAAGGGGGCTGGTGATGGGACACTCTGATGTAAGGGGGTGCTGATGGGACACTCTGATGTAAGGGGGTGCTGATGGGACACTCTGATGTAAGGGGGTGCTGATGGGACACTCTGATGTAAGGGGGCTGCTGATGGGACACTCTGATGTAAGGGGGCTGGTGATGGGACAATCTGATGTAAGGGGGCTGCTGATGGGACACTCTGATGTAAGGGGGCTGGTGATGGGACACTCTGATGTAAGGGGGCTGCTGATGGGACACTGACGTAAGGGAGTGCTGATGGGACACTCAAAATGTAAGTGGGCTGGTATGGATGAAGTCCAGGGCCAAATTTCTGTCCCAGTCCAGCCCTGGTTCCTGGTCGGCAGATTTCCGACAACCTATCGTTGCTGAGGGATGTCGTATACTACGTGCAAACTAACAACATGCCATGCCTTCTAGAGTCGATTGACCTTGAAAAGGCCTTTGACAAAGTCTCCCATAAGTTTCTGTTTCAGATTCTGGAGGTCCTAGGGTTTCGGGACCAGCTGGTGAAGGTTATCAGAGGACTATACAAAGGTGTCTCAAGTTAGGCTTTGGTCAATGGTACCCTAGGGGGAAGTATCTTACTGAGTGCAGTGAAAAAGGACAAGGCATTTAAGGGTGTGTTTGTGCCTGGCAGTGGCGGAAGGAGAGTGAAAGTGTTGGGGTACATGGATGATGTTGTGTTGGTGGCTGGTGGAATGTCTGATGTATGGCGTGGAAGATTGCAGGTGAGTCTGTTCTGCAGTGTGTCTGGGATGAGTGTGAATTGGAGTAAGTTTCAGGTGTGTAGTGTGGACCGTGAGGTGGAGGTGAATGAGGGACGGAGTCAGAAGGTGGAGAGGATGCAGGTGCTGGGTGTGTGTTTCAACAGGGAGTTGAGGGGAAGTGGTAGTTTTTAGAAGGTGACTGAGTGTGTGGAGCAAAAGTTGTCTGTGGCGGATGCGTGAATTGTCCTGCAGCGGGAAAGTTCTGATCATCAAGTCAGTGTTCCTTCCGATTATGTTGTATGTCTCTGTTATCTTCCCACCTCCTGATGGTTGGGGGAGGAAGATGATGAGGCTACTGTTCTTGTTCTTTTGGGGAGGGAGGATGGAAAAGTGTGCAAGGGAGAAGATTACTAAACCAAGGGCCAAAGGTGGCTTCGGACTTCCAAAGATCGGGACTTTTTGATGTTGTATTACTGGGTTACATTGGTAAGGACCCTAAGAGGTAATGGAATCGGGAAGGAGATGATGCAGTAACTTGGAGGAAGATTGTTTACAACAGTCGGGCCCTGGAAAAGCCACAAGCATGGGTTGTTCCTCAGTATTTTTTGGTCTTAACCAAGATCTGGGAAGCATGGAGGTTGGGGGGTTTGGGGAGGGAAGTTGGTGACAAAAAGACTTAAAGCTTGGATTGCTGGGGAGATTTTTCCTAATAGGATACAGTACTTAAGAGAATAGGAAAGTGTGCAAATTTGGAAGAGTATGAACACAAGAGGAGTTACTAACCACCAAAGGGACATATCCTGGATGACCTTTATGGGGTGTCTTCTGACCATGAGTTTTCTGAAAAGTAGGGATTTGGTAAGATCAGAGTTGTGTCTAAGGGAGGGTTGTGGAGGAGTGGAGGATGTGTTCCATGTGTTTTGAAACTCTGTCTTCACTAAAGAAGTGCTGGGAAAGTTGAAGGGCTTCCTGAGGGAGGTGGTGGGGGTGGTTTTTGTAAGGGAGGAAATGGTGGTTCTGGGTTTGTGGAGAGTGGAGAAAAATGCAGCCAGGAAGGCGTGGTGCTTTTCTGTTGTCTTCGAGGAAGTAATGTGGGATGTTAAGAATATATGGGTAGGAAGGAAAAGGTACATCTCTGTAGAAGATACAGTGAGTTTGTTTTTGGCTAGGATGTATATTGTTTATCTTTTTGATGTGAAAGGGATGGGGGAGGAAGAAGCTGGGAGATACTGGAAGAGGGATAAATGGAATGTATTTTGATGTATTTGCATGATTATTAAGATGTGCTCTGTATTAATTTGTTTGGTCATATGATGTGGAGGAGACAGTCACTAAGTACTGACAGTATATGTGTGATGTTGTCCACTTACCGAGACAAAAAAAAAGTTGTGGGAAAGATATTGTGCAGATTGTCAAACGCCCAACTAGGGCTATTTGTTTGAAATTCTTGTGCATTTTTTCCATCAAAAGTGGCTTTTTGTGGCCATGCTGTCAATGTGGTGTGTGTGTGTGGTGTTCCTGTCTGACTATGCAAGCATGGCTTGGGAGTATGTGCTGACCTTCTACTCTTTGATCTCATTGCTTAATCATGTACACATAAATGCAGCTTCCAGCAGAACACTCACCAATGTATGTATGGATTGTGGGGTGGTGGTGGGTGTTATGTTTTGAATAAGTGGCTTTAATAATCTGTTGGAATGCTTTGTAAGAATAATGACTGTTAAGTATATTTCTATAATCTTGCAGATAAAAATGTGATGTGTTGCCTGTTATACACTGAAAGTAAAACTGTGTCCACTCTAAGGTTTAGACACATTTTAGATTGTAAGCTCCTATGAGCAGGGACCTTGAAATCCAATTGCTAAATGTTTTGCTAAATGTAGCACCATATATCCTGTAGAATTTTATTTTTTTTGAAGCTAGTAAATGTAAATAATTTTGTTTCTGCTGGCAAAATAAAAGTATGACAGTGAGCTTGTTGGTGTTTTTTTTTTCTCTTTTCTTTCTTTTAGTTTTGGGATAGGTTTTGGGGAAGTGCAATATCTTATTTCTATATGTATTTGTGCACCAAAAAAACTAGTCTCTTCACCCTGGTTCACATTGATGCTACTTTGATATTGGGCTACTTCACTTGAAGTAGCCCGATTTCAAAATAACAAGGTCAGTGTGATTTCAGGTGCTACTTGATAGACATCTGTGTGGCTTCATACACATTTCTATTGCAGTCACACCTGAAATCAGCAAAAGTAGTGCTGGATAGGGATGAGCTTGGTGTTCGAGTCGAACGTATGTTCGACTCGAAAATCGGCTGTTTGCACGTTTGGTGAATACTGAACGTTATGGGCCGTTCCTGCCAAATTCATGTGGCGCTCATGTCCCACAATGCACTGCGCCATCGCAGTGCATTGCTGGCTCATGATTGGCCAAGCATGCACTGTGACCCCGCATGCTCGGCCAATCACAGCGCCGGCAGCGAGGAGAGCCATAATTGGCCATAGGCAGGATGTATTGTATTTGTGAACAATTGACTTTACAGATGGATTCATTTTGAGGACTGCTATATAAAGACACATTTGAATGTTTATTTATATGTGATTTTTCATGTTTTTTTCTCAATTTTTAGAATAATTTTGTTTATATATACATATATTTTTTATATAAATTCAACTCACGATTGAATTTGTGCATCATGGGCCATTGGTAGTCACATTTAACTATTTAATTTAATTTATTTTTTTATACACACAGCTTCCCAGCTGGGACATTGGTCTCAGGTGGGAGGTGTATGCTCATGTATTAAGCACTTTTCGAAGAGAGCGCGGTTCTTTTGTTTTTATTAATATACACCTGTAGCTACCATTTTTTGCTGGTGTTCTCTAATACAGGCATCTGCAGGAGTTAGTGGGTGTTGTGTGCCTCCAGCACAGTATACACCCGTATCAACCCTTTTTTGCTGGTGTTCTCTAATACAGGCATCTGCAGCCTTTACCGTGGGTGTTGTGTGCCTCCAGCACAATATACACTACCCAATTGCTGGTTTTCCCATCTCCCTGCAGACCATTACTATGTCTGGAAGGCCAAAAAGGAGAGGCAGACAGTTACGAGCCAATAAAAGAGGGCAAGCAGGCTCTGTGTCTAGAGACAACAATGCTGGTCGTGGACGCTGTGCATCATCAGCACGTGGCCATGGGACACGCTTGTCCTTATTTTCAGCAGCTGGACGTGTTGAGCCGCATAATGCTGAAGACTTGGTAGAGTGGATGACCAAGACCTCCTCATCCTCTTCATCCTCTCTCAGCCAGGCTCAGGGTACTAGCAAAGCAGCTGCCAACGCGTCCTCTTCCCTCGTCTCAATGTCATCAGTCACTCCTTCCCTAGACCCACCATGTCCTGAGGAGTCCCCCGAACAGTTTGAGCACAGTGTTGGGTACATGTTCCCGGAGGATGCCCAGCGTTTTGAAGACTCTGATGATACCCAGCTAGAGGAAGGCGTGAGTGCAGAGAGAGGGGATGCTCAAGAAGGACAGCAATCTGGCAGTCATGTTTCACCAGCTGCAGCATACTGCCAGGTTTGCTCCAGTGATGAAGAGGGAGGAGATGATGAGGTCACTGACACCACGTGGGTGCCTGATAGGAGAGAGGAGGAGGAGGCACATCTCCAACGAGGCAGGATGCCCTCCGGGGGCCAGCTTAGGGGCAGCACACTGACTGAATCGCACCGCAGAGCTCCGCCTGTGCAGGCCGCTGCCTCTGTGCGTTATTCCAAAAGTTCTTTGGTGTGGGCTTTTTTGAGACCAGTGCATCAGATCGCACCGCTGATATTTGCAACATATGTCTCAAGCGTATCTCGCGTGGCCAAAACATCAGCCGCTTGGGCACCACATGCTTAACCAGACATGTGGTGACCTGCCATGCAGCTCGCTGGCAAGCATACCTTAAAGACCCCCACCAAAGAACAAAGCAAACCTCTCCTTGCTCCTCATAAGCTGGGATCTCCAACCCCACTAGACCTTCAGTCCTCTCTGAAACCTGCACTGAGAGGAATGAAGGTGTAGAATTTGGTGTGTCACAGCCAAGTGCTTGCAGGCACTCTGCTAGCAGTACACACACGTCCGATTGTAGCAGGCAAATTTCCCTGCCCCAGCTGCTGGACCATCGAAGGAAGTTCACTCCCAACCATCCACATGTCCAGTGGTTGAACACTAGCTTGGCTAAATTTCTAGCACTTCAACGGCTGCCTTTTCAGTTGGTAGACTCGGCCCCCTTCTGTCAGTTTGTGTATTGTGCAGTTCCCCTGTGGCAGGTCCCCATACACCTTTTTCTCATGGAAGGCGATTCCAGCTCTCTACCGGCATGGGGAAGGCAATGTCCATGCCTTGCTGGACAGGGTGGTCAGCGGTAAGGTGCATATTACCGCTGACTTATGGTCCAGCAGGCATGGACAGGGACGTTACCTATCCTTCACGGCCCATTAGGTCACTCTTCTGGCAGCTGGGAAGGATACAGGACAAGGTGCAGTAGTGTTGGAGGTTGTTCCGCCACCATGCCTACAAAATGCTACTACTGGTTGTGACTCGCCTCTCTCCTCCACCCCCTCCTCTTCTTCTTCCTTCATGGCCTCTTCCAGTGCGCTGTCTTCGGAACCAGCAGTGCTCCGTAGGCGTTCATGGGGCTACGCAAGTACACAGGCAAAAAAGATGCCATTCCGTGCTTGCGCTAGTTTGTTTGGGAGACAGGAGCCACACTGGGGCAGATATTTTGTCAGCTTTGCAGGGGCAGGCTGAGAGGTGGTTGATGCCACGCCAGCTTAAGCCAGGAATTGTGGTTTGCGACAATGGCACCAACCTCCTCTCCACCCTCCGACAGGGACAACTGACCCATGTGCCCTGTGTGGCTCACACCCTTAACCTGGTGGTGCAGCAGTTCTTGGGCAGGTACCCGGGCTTACAGGATGTCCTGAGGCAGGCCAGGAAAGTCTGTGCATTTCCGCCGATCATTTAATGTTAGTGCTCGGCTGGCTGAGCTCCAAAAGGAGTTGAACCTGCCCACAAACCTCCTTATATGTGACATGCCCACCAGGTTTAACTCAACGTTGGCCATGCTGCAGCGGCTGCACATGCATCAATGAGGCCATCAATGAGTACCTGTGTGACTACGGCACAAGGACAGGGTCAGGGGAGCTCGTTTTTTTCACCACACCAGTGGAGCATGATCAGGAATGTATGCACTGCCCTGTCACCATTTGAGGAGGCCCACGAGGATGGTGAGCAGTGACAGTGCATGCATCAGTGACACTGTACCTCTTGTCCACTTGTTGGAGCATACGCTGCATGGAATAATGGACAGGGCACTTTAGGCAGAACAGATGCCCCCTTTATCCAGATAGTGTTCCGGAGGAGGAGGAGGAGCCTGGCACTCAGCAGCAGTCTTGTAGGGATGATTTGCAGTCCCAATAAATACGTGGACTTGTACGTGGCTGGAAGGAGGTGGCTGCTGATCATGTTGTCCTTAGTGACCCAGAGGACTCCGGATCGAATGCCTCAGCTAACCTATGCTGCATGGCCTCCCTGATCCCGCAAAGCCTGTGGAAGGATCCTCGTATTCTTCGGATCAAGGAGAGGAACCATTACTGGCTGGTCACTCTCCTTGATCCACGGTACAAGGGTAAGGTTGTGGACCTTATCTTGCCATTGCAGAGGGAGCAGAGGATGAGACATCTCCGGGAGGCCTTGCAGAAAGATCTGTGCAACGCGTTCCCAGAGACTGGGAGGTTACAAACTCCTGGTCCTGAACAACATGTTGCTGAGGCTTCGGTCAGTCACAGAAGGAGCGGTGGAGAAGGTAACCGTCTGACCGATGCGTTCAGACAATTTTTTAGTCCGCAGCCCCAAGGTATGATCGGTTCCAGTAACCATCGCCAGCGTCTGATTTACATGTTGCGGGAATACCTAGGGGCAAGGTCAGACTTGGACACCTTTCCCACCGAAAATCCTCTGGCTTACTGGGTCTTGAGGATGGATCACTGGCCAGAGCTTGCACAGTATGCAATTGAGCTACTAGCCTGTCCTGCATCCAGTGTTCTTTCGGAACGCACCTTCAGTGCTGCTGGTGGCTTTGTAACGGATCACAGGGTGTGCCTGTCCACCGACACGGTTGATCGACTGACCTTCATAAAGATGAATCAGTCTTGGATCACCACCAGCTACCAAGAACCTGAAGCTGATGTAACCGAATATTTTTTTCTCTAGTCGTCTGTCCAGGACAGCACTAGAGAGATAGGCTCCACCTCCAGAGGCAGGAAACACAAACCAGATCTTTAAAGGGCGGTCTCTGTCCCTTCCCCTTCAGTCTTTGTGTTTCCTCCACCGGAGGAGGAGGCTGGATCAGGAAAAGCCTCCAGGTGGTTAGGCTCTCCTTTCCCTGACGGTGGGATTGCCCATAAGAGACGGGGAAGGAGTTCTGTGTACCTGTTGTTGGTAACAGACATCTGAAGTCCTCCGGTCGGGTTGATGGCAGCTACGAACTGGCATTCTCCTTCTGAAGCCCGGGGAGGGCTGTCGTTTCCCGTCTGACGATAGGTTCAAAATTGGGGGCAAAGTCAGGCTGGGGGCGGGCACAGGCATCGAGTTCCGGCCTGTGGAACGCAGGAGGAGGATAGAGGACTTCCGGCAATCCACTACAGGTTCCGGGTCGCGCAGCGAGCGTGGACGTTCGGGACCTTGGCGGCTATTTTAAAAAGCCTCGGCCACATAGCGTTCGTGCTGCATCTTTTACGAAGGGAAAAGCCTCCAGGTGGTTAGGCAAGATTCCGATCGAATATGGATGCAGTGGAGTGTGGCAGTGGAGCCGAACCAGCTCAGGTAGGCAAACACAGAGGTGTCTTGTACCTACAGGGCTGGGAGAGAGAGGGGGGGGTGATGGACTAATCAAGTCAAAGGCATTCTGAAATGGTCCAGGTGTGTTTTTCCTCCCTCCCTCTCTAACAGGATCCGGACTAAAGAGTCTTGCGAATCCTGTTAGTGGTTGGTGGGGTGCACATAGGTGTTTGGTGAAGGCGTCCTATTTTTGCTAAGGTTTCACTGACGTTGGCTTGCCTGTTTTTTCCCTTCCTTCTTCTCTCCTTCTCTTGCCTAAGGCCGCGTACACACGCGCGGACTGTTCGCCCAACCTTGTCCGCTGAACAGTGTTTGGGCGGACAGTCCGCTCGTGTGTGGGGCTTCAGCGGACAGTTTCAGCGGACAGTTGGACGAACAAGGTCTTACGGAAATTCCGAAAAACTGTCCGCTGAAACAAGGTTTCAGCGGACTGTTCGCTCGTGTGTAGGCTTGTTCGGCCAACTAAGTCTCGCGCATGCTCAGAAAGGATTTTCACGCCGAAAGCTATAATGCAGTGTATAGGACGTCGTATTTTTCGTCCCGTCGTACGTGCCGTTCACGTCATCGCGCACGGTTTCAGCAAACTGTTCGTCCGTCGTGTGTGGCCATGTCCGTCCATGCTAAGTTTGAGCGGACTGTTTGCCGAAACTGTTGGACGGACAAAGTTGGGCGAACAGTCCGCGCGTGTGTACGCGGCCTTAGGCTCTGCCCAAAGAACCAGAGAGGTCAGGGGGGAAGAAGAGATGTCCTTCATGTATGAGTAAATTAAAAGAAGGATGGTCTAAGCCACTTTGTAAACCATGCATAGACAAATTGGTCTATAAGGAAGCTACGGGAGCTTGTAAGGATTTGATTTCTGGAGTACAGAAAGAAATGGAGTCCATAAAAGCCATGTTAGCGAACCTTGAAACCCCAAAACCAACCGCAGTTCCCCCTGCTTCCACCCCAGTGGAAGGTGACGAATCAGGGGAAGAGGAGTTTGATTCTCTGGATGGCCTAAGTGAGGCGGCATCATCCAGAGATGTTCCTGTTCAAGGGTCAAGCTCTCCCAGATGCAGGCTCTCACTCGAGGAGGTTGATGCCTTATTGGGGGTGATCTATGAGACGCTCGAAATTAGAGAAGAGCCAGTCTCCCTGTCCTTGCATGACCGGATGTATCAAACCCTAAAGGCAGATTCAGTTAGGGTCTTTCCGGTTCGTAGCACACTGATTCGATAGATTCGATCAAGAAAGAGTGGGAGGAGCCAGAGAAAAGGCTATTTTTTCCTAAAAGTATGAAGCGGAGATTCCCCTTCAGCGAGGACCCCTCTTGTGTTTGGAATAAAGTGCCCAAGGTAGACTCAGCTTTTTCCCAGTGTGAAAAATCAACACGACCTCGCCTTTGTGGACATGGGTGTTCTTAAGGAACCCATGGATAAAAGGATGGAGGTACTGCTGAAGAGGTCATGGGAAGTAACCATGACTAATTTAAAACCTGCAATGGCCACAACAATAGTGGCTCGCAACTTGGAGGTCTGGCTGGAACAATTACAAGGCCATTTGGAAGGGGGGACCTCCAGAAAGGAAATTCTGGATTCCCTTCCTATGCTACATAAAGCAGCAGGTTATATAGCAGATGCCTCTGCAGAGTCTGTTAAATTGTCAGCCAGGACCGCTGCCCTCGTAAATTCATCTCGCAGGGCACTTTGGTTGAAGACTTGGTCAGGAGACTCGGCCTCAAAAGTGAGGTTATGTGGCATCCCCTTTGAGGGAGACCTTGTTCGGACAGGATCTTGAGAAAGTCCTGGACCGTACTGCGGACAAGAAGAAGGCCTTTCCTGTCAAATCCAAAAAGACTACAGGTAAACGCTTTTTTCGTCCTCAAAGGCAGGGACAGTCACAAGGACATACCCCTAAAGAGTCAACCCCTAAGAAACAGTGGGTGGGAGGAAAACAGAAAGGCAATCTCTTTTCCTCTTCTAAAAAAAACACTAAATCCCAGTGACTTGGTTCCTGTGGGGGGAAGACTGGGGCAGTTCCTCCCACAGTGGCAAAAGACTACCCCAAATTCTTTTATTCTGAGGATCATCAGGGAGGGTTACAAAATACAGTTCAAGCACATCCCACCTACAAGGATGTGTCTGACCAAGCCTCCCAAGGATCCCCAGAAAGCGACAGCTTTGCTGTCGCAAATTGGCGATTTAATAGACCAGAGGGTTCTAGTGCCAGTCCCGTCACAAGAAATAAACCACGGTTTCTATTCGCACGTGTTTGTAGTGAAGAAACCATCAGGCAAATTCCAGTTGATTTTCAATCTGAAGTTACTGAACGAGTGGGTAACTTACAAGAAATTCCGGATGGAAACAATTTTTACAGTGAGATCAGTACTCCCTCCAAATTGTTTCATGGCCTCTCTCGATCTAAGAGACGCGTATCTACACATCCCGATCCGAGAAAACTCTCAAAAGTATTTGAGGATAGCGATTCTTTGGGGAGGACAGATATGATACCTCCAATTCAGGGCTCTGCCATTCGGTCTGTCTTCTTCTCCCAGGATATTTACCAAGGTCCTGGCAGAAGCGTTGGCCCCCCTAAGGTTGAAAGGGATCACTGTCATACCATACTTGGACGACCTTTTATTTTTTGCCCCCTCAAAGCTCCAACTGCAGGGAGATCTGAGGGTAGCCATCTCTTGCCTAAAAAGGCTGGGGTGGTTGGTAAACGAAGAAAAGTCGCACTTGATACCAACACAGGCCATACAGTATCTAGGTTTTCTGGTAGATTCAGTGTCACAGAAAGTCTTCCTCACAGGGGAAAAAGTAGAAAAAGTGAAAGACGGTAACCTTTTTGCAGTCCAATCGGACTATTTCCATCCGATCAGCTATGGCAGGGTTGGGCCTGTTAGTAGCAACAATCCCTGCAGTTCCCTGGGCAAGAGCTCATTTCAGGTGCCTTCAGGCCAATATCCTGAAAAGCTGGGACGGGACACAAGAATCCCTGGACGGGACTATCCATCTATCCTCAAAGACCAGAAGGTCTCTTTGGTGGTGGAAGAGGGAGGAGAACCTAGTACGGGGTATATGGTGGTCTCCTCCAGTGTCTGTTCGCATTACCACGGATGCCAGTGCTTGGGGCTGGGGGGCCCACTTTGGGTCGAAAGTAGCCCAAGGCTGCTGGGAGAAGACACAGTCCCAGAGGTCGGCCAATTGGAGGGAGTTGCAGGCAATCTGGGAAGCCTTAAAGGCGTTTGCCAGGGATCTGAAGGACCACCATGTACAGGTCCTCTCGGACAGTATAGTGGCGGATTCCTACCTAAACAAGCAGGGAGGAACAAGATGCCCGTCCTTGATCAAGCTAACAAGTACGATCATGCATTGGGCAGAAGAAAACCTAAAATCGGTTTCAGCGGTCCATCTAAAGGGGGTGGACAACCACCTGGCAGACTTTCTGAGTCGACACCGGGTGTACGAATCAGAATGGTCACTAAACAGGGAGAGTTTCCAGCTGATAGTGCGCAAATGGGGTCTTCCGGAGGTGGACTTGTTTGCCAGGAAAGCGAACACCCAGGTCCCAGTATACTTCTCCCTAGAGAGGGAGGCAGGGGCAAAAGGGATAGACGCCTTGGCACAAAACTGGGCGTTTCACACTTGCTACGCTTTTCCCCCATTCAAACTAATTCCTCTAGTCCTGAGGATGTTTTTGCAGGAACGGACCACATTGATACTGGTGGTTCCGTATTGGCCGAAGAGACCATGGTTCTCAATGCTACTGGGCCTGACAGACGAGCCTCCCCTCATACTGCCCGAGAGAGAGGATCTGCTGTCCCAGGGTCCAGTTCTGTTGCCAGAAAAACAGACCCTAAAGTTATCGGCCTGGCGTCTGAAGAGAGTCTCGTGAAGTCTAAGGGGCTCTCGGATAGGGTAATTAAAACACTCCTTTCTAGTAGAAAGAAAGTAACCCAAGCAATTTATGTTAAGTATTGGAAGGTTTTTTTGTTCATGGTTGGACACTAAAAAGGTGTCTATAAGTATCCCGATGGTCTTGGAGTTTTTACAAGACGGTGTAGATAAGGGACTGGCCATCAGTACCTTAAAGGTACAAATTGCGGCCCTGTCTGTTTTTTTGGATCAACCCCTGGCGGTAGACCCGCTAGTCAGCAGGTTTTTTAAGGGGTTGACCAGGATTAAACCTGTTCCTTTCAAAATTTTACCCAAATGGGACCTGTCAATTGTGTTACAGGGATGGGTAAAAAAGTCTCGGGAAGAACTTTCCTTGAAATGGATCACGCTTAAAACAGTGTTCCTAGTGGCTATTTCCACAGCCAGACGCATTAGCGAGCTTCAGGCACTTTCGGTGAAAGCCGTTTTTACAAATTTTGAAGATAGGCTGGTGTTGCGCACAGACCCTGGGTTTTTGCCCAAAGTAGTAACAAAGTTCCATAGAACACAGGAAATTGTTTTACTTTCGTTCTGTGGGTCCCCCACTAACCCTAAGGAGGTAGAGTTTAACCAACTGGACGTGAGAGCCTGTGTCTTACAGTATCTGGAGTAGTGATGGACGAACGTTTCGCCCGGCGGTCGTTTCGCGGCGAATTTCCGACATTCGCGGTCCGCACGTTCGAACGCCTTTTTCCGTCGTTCGCCGCGGCGGACTTACGTGTTTAATGTATACAAGAACTTTAACCTTTGGTGACACGTTTATCATGTGATACAGGACAGCCAATTGAGACATGACAGCACATGGACACTTGTACATTCCCCCTAACCTATAAATACACCCGATCCGGTGGCCATTTTACATTCTTTCTTCTGTTACGATAGGGACAGGTTCCTGTGTGGAGTAGGGAGAGATAAACCACTAGCTATTTGGTACACAAAAGTTCTTTTCAGGACTGGTATAGGTGTTAGGTGTTGATAGGTTTGCTGTGCTGCTGATTCTTGCAGCAGCCTGAGTGTCTTTTGTTAGTTTAGAGAAAGGGAAAGGACGGTGTATGCTACAGGGACAGCCAGATTAGTCTTTCATCATCATCATCATCATCATCATCATTAGCTGTTACTATCAAGGTCCACAAAAGAGCTGTTCCAGTAACCACTAATCGTTCTCTTTTTTTGCCAATTTGTATAGGGACAGGAAGGAAGCAGTGTTGTCAGGCAGTGAGGGTAATTTTAAAGACTTGCTGTTATTATTAGTTCCACAAAGGTTCTTTTCAGGACTGGTATCAGTGGTACAGTAATAGGCTTGTACATGTATAATATTCTTTCTTCCAAATATAGAAAGGATATTATACTTGACTGCTGCCCTTCTGCTGCAGTCTGCTAAACATTCACAACTCACTTGTTCCACAAAAGTTCTTATAAGGACTGGTAACTTGGTATAGGGTGCTACGGTACATAGGCTTGAGTGCGGTACAGTCTGCTGTTCTGTAAGGACCGCTATCGGTCCACAATAGATAGGGTTGACGTGCACCACTGCTGACCGCTGCCCTATACTGCAGCAGTCCTTCAGCGGTATAGGGACTGACGTACAGTCTGCTAATCACTAACACACAACCTGCTTGTTCCACAAAAGTTCTTATAAGGACTGGTAACTTGGTATAGGGTGCTACGGTACATAGGCTTGAGTGCGGTACAGTCTGCTGTTCTGTAAGGACCGCTATCGGTCCACAATAGATAGGGTTGACGTGCACCACTGCTGACCGCTGCCCTATACTGCAGCAGTCCTTCAGCGGTATAGGGACTGACGTACAGTCTGCTAAACACTAATACACAACCTGCTTGGTCCACAAAAGTTCTTATAAGGACTGGTAACTTGGTATAGGGTGCTACGGTACATAGGCTTGAGTGCGGTACAGTCTGCTGTTCTGTAAGGACCGCTATCGGTCCACAATAGATAGGGTTGACGTGCACCACTGCTGACCGCTGCCCTATACTGCAGCAGTCCTTCAGCGGTATAGGGACTGACGTACAGTCTGCTAAACACTAATACACAACCTGCTTGGTCCACAAAAGTTCTTATAAGGACTGGTAACTTGGTATAGGGTGCTACGGTACATAGGCTTGAGTGCGGTACAGTCTGCTGTTCTGTAAGGACCGCTATCGGTCCACAATAGATAGGGTTGACGTGCACCACTGCTGACCGCTGCCCTATACTGCAGCAGTCCTTCAGCGGTATAGGGACTGACGTACAGTCTGCTAAACACTAATACACAACCTGCTTGGTCCACAAAAGTTCTTATAAGGACTGGTAACTTGGTATAGGGTGCTACGGTACATAGGCTTGAGTGCGGTACAGTCTGCTGTTCTGTAAGGACCGCTATCGGTCCACAATAGATAGGGTTGACGTGCACCACTGCTGACCGCTGCCCTATACTGCAGCAGTCCTTCAGCGGTATAGGGACTGACGTACAGTCTGCTAATCACTAACACACAACCTGCTTGTTCCACAAAAGTTCTTATAAGGACTGGTAACTTGGTATAGGGTGCTACGGTACATAGGCTTGAGTGCGGTACAGTCTGCTGTTCTGTAAGGACCGCTATCGGTCCACAATAGATAGGGTTGACGTGCACCACTGCTGACCGCTGCCCTATACTGCAGCAGTCCTTCAGCGGTATAGGGACTGACGTACAGTCTGCTAAACACTAATACACAACCTGCTTGGTCCACAAAAGTTCTTATAAGGACTGGTAACTTGGTATAGGGTGCTACGGTACATAGGCTTGAGTGCGGTACAGTCTGCTGTTCTGTAAGGACCGCTATAGGTCCACAATAGATAGGGTTGACGTGCACCACTGCTGACCGCTGCCCTATACTGCAGCAGTCCTTCAGCGGTATAGGGACTGACGTACAGTCTGCTAAACACTAATACACAACCTGCTTGGTCCACAAAAGTTCTTATAAGGACTGGTAACTTGGTATAGGGTGCTACGGTACATAGGCTTGAGTGCGGTACAGTCTGCTGTTCTGTAAGGACCGCTATCGGTCCACAATAGATAGGGTTGACGTGCACCACTGCTGACCGCTGCCCTATACTGCAGCAGTCCTTCAGCGGTATAGGGACTGACGTACAGTCTGCTAAACACTAATACACAACCTGCTTGGTCCACAAAAGTTCTTATAAGGACTGGTAACTTGGTATAGGGTGCTACGGTACATAGGCTTGAGTGCGGTACAGTCTGCTGTTCTGTAAGGACCGCTATCGGTCCACAATAGATAGGGTTGACGTGCACCACTGCTGACCGCTGCCCTATACTGCAGCAGTCCTTCAGCGGTATAGGGACTGACGTACAGTCTGCTAATCACTAACACACAACCTGCTTGTTCCACAAAAGTTCTTATAAGGACTGGTAACTTGGTATAGGGTGCTACGGTACATAGGCTTGAGTGCGGTACAGTCTGCTGTTCTGTAAGGACCGCTATCGGTCCACAATAGATAGGGTTGACGTGCACCACTGCTGACCGCTGCCCTATACTGCAGCAGTCCTTCAGCGGTATAGGGACTGACGTACAGTCTGCTAAACACTAATACACAACCTGCTTGGTCCACAAAAGTTCTTATAAGGACTGGTAACTTGGTATAGGGTGCTACGGTACATAGGCTTGAGTGCGGTACAGTCTGCTGTTCTGTAAGGACCGCTATAGGTCCACAATAGATAGGGTTGACGTGCACCACTGCTGACCGCTCACCTATACTGCAGCAGTCCTTCAGCGGTATAGGGACTGACGTACAGTCTGCTAATCACTAACACACAACCTGCTTGTTCCACAAAAGTTCTTATAAGGACTGGTAACTTGGTATAGGGTGCTACGGTACATAGGCTTGAGTGCGGTACAGTCTGCTGTTCTGTAAGGACCGCTATCGGTCCACAATAGATAGGGTTGACGTGCACCACTGCTGACCGCTGCCCTATACTGCAGCAGTCCTTCAGCGGTATAGGGACTGACGTACAGTCTGCTAAACACTAATACACAACCTGCTTGGTCCACAAAAGTTCTTATAAGGACTGGTAACTTGGTATAGGGTGCTACGGTACATAGGCTTGAGTGCGGTACAGTCTGCTGTTCTGTAAGGACCGCTATCGGTCCACAATAGATAGGGTTGACGTGCACCACTGCTGACCGCTGCCCTATACTGCAGCAGTCCTTCATCGGTATAGGGACTAAGAGTTTTGTCACAGGGTCATTTAAAAAATGACAGGCAGAGGAAGAGGCAGGCCCTTCCGCAGGGGTGGTAGGGGTAGGGCAGGAGCAACAGGCTTGAGCCAAAGTGGGAAGTTGCAGAAGGTGCGTTCAATTACTTTAAAGGATGCACCAGACTTGGTTGAGTGGCTCGCTCAGCCTTACTCTTCTGCACCCTCCTCATCCTCTCGATCTGCACCCTCTTCTTCACTCTCTGCTATGTGCACCCCCAAAGACACTACCACCAACAACACGACCACCACCACCACCACCACATACCTTCCGCTTGAGTCACTGGAATTATTTTCCGATCCATATCAAGAGGACATTTCTGATGCGCAGCCACTCTTGGTATTGGATCAGGAAGAGGAGGTAGCAACAAGCGCTACTCAGCAGTCTGACGCCAGTACCCAGATCAGCCCAAGGAGGAGGTTGGTCCCCGGTGTTGCTGCCTACTCCGAGATCTCTACTTATAGCGGTGGGGAAGGTGACGTTGATGATGACGTGTCTAGTGATGTCACGTGGGTGCCCACAAGAGAGGAAGAGGAGGGGAGTTCAGAGGGAGATATGGACCAGCAGATAGGGAGGAGAAGCAGCAATGACTTACATTGCACAGCAGGGACAAAGCAGACTGCAAATGTATCAGGAGCGAGTCATCGACCATGTACGGTCACATCTGGCGCTCCCAGGACACCGGCACATGGCTCCGCAGTGTGGGCTTTTTTTAACGTGTCCGCTGCTGACAATAGCGTTGCCATCTGCAATCTTTGCAGTCAACGCGTTAGTCGCGGTAAGCCCAATACTCACCTAGGGACGACCGCCTTAAGAAGGCACATGAGCAGCCATCACCGAGCCCAGTGGGAGCAACGGAACACACAAAGCCACACTGCAGGCTCTCACCGTCCAGCCTCGTCTTCTACTTCTCCTTCTCCTCTCTCCTCACAATTGTCCTCCACTCCACCTTCCATCACGCCAAGCTCACATTTTTCTGCAAAAAGGCAGGCTTCCGTGGGCCTAATGTTTGAGCGTAAAAAAATGATGACGCCGGATAACCCTCTTGCCCAACGGTTGGCGGCTGGCTTGTCAGAACTCATAGCCCGCCAACTACTGCCATATAAACTGGTGGACTCGGAGGCCTTTCGCAAATTTGTGGCCATTGGAACACCACAATGGAAGGTCCCAGGAAGGAAGTATTTCTCAGAGAAGGGCATCCCAGAGCTATATGGCCATGTTCAGCGGCAAGTGAATGTATCTCTGGCACACAGTGTCGGTGCCAAGATACATCTGACCACAGACACGTGGTCTAGCAAACACGGGCAGGGAAGGTATATCAGTTTTACTGCCCACTGGGTGAACCTTCTGACGGCCGTCAAGCATGTAACCCGTGGCACCCGTGTAGATTTGGTTTTACCGCCACGGATTGCATGCAGGCCTGACTCTTCTTCTCCTCCTCCTACTCCATCCTCCTCCCTCTCCTCCTCAGCTGCCTCCTCCTTTTCCGCTGCTAGCGTCTCTTCCACTGCACCGCCCAAGCTCCCCAGAACCTATTCCACATGCCAGGTGAGACGTTGCCATGCCGTGCTGCGTCTGTTGTGCCTGGAAGCAAAGAGCCACACTGGCCCGGCACTCCTTTCAGCTTTGCGTTCACAGGCAGATGAGTGGCTAACACCGCTCAATTTGACAGTTGGTAAAGTGGTGTGTGACAACGGTGCCAATCTGCTTAGCGCATTGAAACAGGGCAAAATCACGCACGTGCCGTGCATGGCACACGTCTTAAACTTGGTCGTGCAGCGATTCCTTGTCAAATACCCTGGGGTCCAGGACATCTTGCGGCAGGCAAGGAAAATCTCGGCCCATTTCAGAAGATCTTACACGGCCATGGCTCGCCTTGCTGACATTCAGCGGCGACACCATCTGCCGGTCAGACGTCTTATTTGCGATTGCCCGACGCGATGGAACTCAACCTTCTATATGCTTGATAGGCTGCTCCAGCAGAAACGTGCAGTTAACGTCTACCTGTATGAACTCTGCGAAAGAAACGGTTCTGGGGAGCTGGGTTTTTTTTCACCGCGCCAGTGGCTGCTCATGCGCGACACATGCAGACTTCTGCGGCCATTTGAGGAGATCACCAAACTGGTCAGTCGCAGCCATGGCGCCATCAGTGACATGGTACCTTATGCCTTCTTTCTGGAGCGTGCATTGCGTCGTGTCATTGATCAGGCTGTGGAGGAGCAGGAGCGGGAAGATGAGGAAGTCGCAATGCTGGATGAATTCCCAGGGGGGGCTACTCTATCTGAGACAAGTCAACAACAGGAGTCTGATGAGGAGTCAGAGGAGGATGGTGCCGGGGCGGATGAGCAGGAGCAAGAAGAGCATGCTTTAAACCTTTCTGGGATCCCTGTTGTGCGAGGATGGGGAGAGGAGAATGAAGAGGACGACATTATCCTGGATGATGAGCAGGAGCCAGGCCACCACACCGCTTCCACTTTAGTGCAAATGGGGGCCTTCATGCTCCAGTGTTTTAATAGGGACCCCCGTATAAAAAGCATGAGGGTCAAGGACCAGTACTGGGTGGCAACGTACTTAGACCCCCGGTACAAACACAAAATGGCGGAAATGTTACCGCCGTCGCAGAGGGCTGTCAGAATGCAGCACTTCCAGGCCTTGCTTCGAGAAATGCTGCATTCTGCTTTTGCGTGCGCTGGCAGAGGAGCAATTCCCACTCCCAGAGAAGGATTTGCGGGTACCAATCCAACAGCGCCTGCAAGAAGAGGCCGGTTTGAAGATGTGTTGGTGACTTCGGATATGAGGTCATTCTTTCAGCCGACCCATCGACAGGTGTCATCCGGATCCAGCATCAGGGAACGCCTAGACCGTCAGGTGTCCGACTACATTGGGTTAACGGCCGATGTGGACGCTCTGAGGAGTGATGAACCCCTAGACTACTGGGTGGGCAGGCTTGACCTCTGGCCAGAGCTTGCCCAATTTGCAATCGAACTGTTGGCTTGCCCCTCATCCAGTGTCCTGTCCGAAAGGACGTTCAGCGCAGCAGGGGGGATTGTGACCGATAAGCGTACTCGCCTAGCTCACCACAGTGTTAACTACCTCACATTTCTAAAAATGAATGAGGCATGGATCTCGGAGGAATTCAACACATGTGACCAGTAGACCATGTATATGTCTATAAACTATTTTTTTAATCAAGCACACAGACCTTCTTAATTCATTTGGCTCACTTCCTTGACCCAAAAAAGCACACCGTACTATATGCCCCTACCCTCCTCTTTGAAGAGGTTGAGCGGTGTCATATTTCTACTGGGGCTGCTTATGATATCCCTGTGCTGTGCTGACTTCCTCCTGGGGGTTCTTATTATGAAGGGATCACACTATCCCTGTGCTGTGCTGACTTCCTCCTGGGGGTTCTTATTATGAGGGGATCACACCATCCCTGTGCTGTGCTGACTTCCTCCTGGGGCTGCTTACGGTGCTGCTGTCAGCGCTGTATGTCACGGTGCTGCTGTCAGCGCTGTATGTCACGGTGCTGCTGTCAGCGCTGTATGTCACGGTGCTGCTGTCAGCGCTGTATGTCACGGTGCTGCTGTCAGCGCTGTATGTCACGGTGCTGCTGTCAGCGCTGTATGTCACGGTGCTGCTGTCAGCGCTGTATGTCACGGTGCTGCTGTCAGCGCTGTATGTCACGGTGCTGCTGTCAGCGCTGTATGTCACGGTGCTGCTGTCAGTGCTCTGTATTACGGTGCTGCTGTCAGATGCCTCTATCACGGTGCATGTGTCATTCCGGTATGTCACGCTGCTGGTGATCATCTCCTGCACCCTCTTCTTTGCCTACCCTGGTCCCTGACCTTCCCTCTCCTCCATTGCCTTCATTAGCTCCATAGTCCTGAATTGTTAGAACAATTTCCCAAATAAAATAAAAATGCTTGTAGTTATCGATCCCAAATTCACCTCATACATGTATTATGTCATTGTCCAGATGGTGGGACTACGTTTTACCCCCTAATAATTACCACGTGGCCGCAAATTCGACATGAAGGTTTGCAAAGTTCGCCTCCCATTGAAGTCAATGGGGCCCGCGGCGAACGTTCGGTTTCGCGAACGTTTGGGTCCGTTCGCATTTCGCTTTCGCGAAACGTCCCGTCGGAAGTTCGTCCATCACTAATCTGGAGATGTCAAAAAGCATCAGAAAATCAGATGCATTATTTGTTTTACATGCAGGTAAAAAATTGGGGTCACAAGCTTCAAAAAATACAATTGCAAGGTGGATCAAACAAGCTATTGTAGAAGCCTACAAAGGAATGAAAATGGAATGTCCTTTTCCCCCATGGCTCACTCCACACGGGCACTATCGACCTCATGGGCAGAGCGAGCTGGAGCAACACCAGAGCAAATTTGTCGAGCAGCAACTTGGTCAAGCTACTCAACATTTATGAAGCATTACAGATTGGACCTTATCTCAGCGCAAGACCAGGCGTTTGGGAGAAAGGTCCTTCAAGCGGTAGTCCCCCCCCCTAATCTGGTAAGTTCTCGTTGATCCTCTCTAGTGCTGTCCTGGACAGACGACTAGAGAAAACGAGAGTTAGACTTACCGGTAACTCTGTTTCTAGGAGTCATCCAGGACAGCATGGATTCCCTCCCTATATGCTGTTATAATGCTGGACAAATGTTTTTGTCGTTACAGAAGCCGTTTCCGGGGAAGTTCTCGGTTACAAGACTGAAGGGGAAAGGACGGAGACCGCCCTTTAAAGATCTGGTTTGTGTTTCCTGCCTCTGGAGGTGGAGCCGATCTCTAGTGCTGTCCTGGACGACTCCTAGAAACAGAGTTACCGGTAAGTCTAACTCTCGTTTTTTGAAATGTAACATCCCTTCAAGACTGCCTATGCTGATGCTGAGTGACTGTCCTGTTATGTTGACTGACTATCCTCTTCCTCAATGATCCTGCTGATATCTTGGAAGAACATTCTTGGTTCTGGGTGATGCCACCAGCCCAATTTTTCAGCCCCTGTTTAACAGGGGCGTGTAATTACAATTTTTGATGTAATGCTTTGCAGCAGGGCTCATTCCTGCACTCCAAATAGAGTATATGGGAGAGGTTGCAGTGTCGTAGGACCAACAAGCAATGCCTAAAGTCCAATTTTTCAGCCACTGTTTAACAGGGGCATGTAATTACAATTCTTGATATAATATTTCACAGCAGGGCCCGTTCCTGCGCCCACCTAGAGTAACTGTGAGGACTTATAGTGTTGTGGCACCAGCACCACCACCACAACCACCAAAGGCCCAATTTATCTACCACTGTTCAACAATGGCATGTAATTACAATTCTTGATATAATCGTTCATAGCAGGGAGCTCCAGCGCCCACCAAGAGTCACTTTGAGGGCTTACAGTGTTGTGGCAACACCAACACCTTAAGCCCCTATTTCTGCAGAGCATAGAAGGCAGGCCCCTACTTTCAAACATTCAACTTACAAATGTCTCCTACTTGCAAACGGAAGGAGACAACAGGAAGTGAGATGAAAAAAGACGGACGGGCAAAATTTTTTATACAGGGGTGACCTTTCCTATGTTTTCCAAAAAGCTTAAAAATTGATTTTTTGACTGTAGCTACACTTTAAAAATGTACCACTTCAAAATTACAAACAGATTCTACTTAACACAACAAACCTACACAGTCCCTGTCTTGTTTGCACTGCCTGTATAATGCTGTTCTGAGTATATAGGGCCTGGGGTCCCGCGCATTTCCTTTTTTTTTATTTGGGTACGGGGTTCCCCTTAATATCCGTACAAGACCCAAAGGGACTAGTAATGGGCAGGGGGGGCTACCCATGCCATTTTTCTCAATGATTTTCATCTGTATTGCTGGAACCAGATATTACATTAAAACCTCAAGCAGTTTTAAAATGACTTTTTTTTCCTCTTCAATTTCATTTTGTGCAGGGACTGTTCTAAACACGGGGAAAACCGTGGCACTTCAGGCATACTATAGACACAATATTTAAAGGAATATTTCACTTTTTTTGTTCACTTTAATCATCATTAAAATTGGTGCTCCCGAAAAAACATCTGTTTTTAAAAAAAATGTTGGCATTGACCCATGTCCCCTGGGGCAGGAGTCGGGTCCCCAAACCATTTTTTAGGACAATATCTTGCATATTAGCCATTAAAACTAGCACTTATTATTTCGAACGTTCGAGTCCCATAGACTTCAATGGGGTTCTAAAGTTTGCACAAATTTTTGGTCCGTTTGAAAGTTCTGGTGCGAACCGAACCGGGGGGGGGGGGGCATGTTTAAATGTGTCATCTCTGGTTCACAGTGGTGCGATTTGACGTGTCAAACTGGTGGCAACTGGACTGTACTAATTGGTGTGACTTGTATTGGGGTGCGTGGGGTGAGATTTGTATTCGAGATCATTGCAGAAACCTGCACAGATGTCTCTGATATCCCCCCCCCCCCCCCCCCCAGTCGGAACTGACATGTGGGAATGAAATTGTGTGAGTTCAGCTGAACAATTTCCTCCCACTGTCAGTGGGAACCAGGGCTCAAACTGGGCCTTTGTCTTTGTAATTCACCTGCTGCTATCCCAGGGGCACCATTTCTTATCAAACTCCCTTAAGTTTACTTTTACATTTCATATGTAGAAATACAGATTTGCATATCTGCAAATAAACAAAAATAAAAAATACTAATCTTGGTTGCGATCAAATACTCGCAGCTACAATCAAGAGCGTGGTTTCACGGGGGCGTGGCCGACGAGTGGAGCGGATGGACGTGTAAGTGAGTAGCTCCGCTGTACCCTGAGCAAATAAGGCGAATAATAGCGTCTCCAGCCCTCGTTTTCGGCCGAAATTTTTGCCAGTACCTGCGGGCAACCTCCCTGATGCCATCGCGGAAAAGAAAAGGTCTTACAAAACCGTGCAAAATGCTGGATTTCTTTGTCCAGCCGTGACAAAGGCCTATCCAAGATGGCGGCGGCGCACGAGGCCAGCAGTCACAGCGGAAATGAAAGGCTTGACACACAGATCATGGCGTTCCACAAGCAGCGCTACAGGCATCACACTCTGCCTCCTCCTCTGCATCTACCAGCCCAGCGACAAGTAAGCAAAGAACAGAGGAGCGTTTAAGTGACACAGGGGGGGTGAGTGCTCTTAATTCTTCCATGGATGATACAAGAGAGTTACAGGACTCTATTACTGAATTTCCCACATTAAATCAACCTGTTCTGAACACTACTTTAAAGGACATGTTAGTTTCACTAAGGTCAACCTTGCATGCAGATATACTGGCTATCACTCAGCAGTTTAAATCTGAAGTGCATGCAGTAACTAGCAGAGTGTCCCATGTTGAAACGAAAATGGGGGAATTTGCCCAAACCTTTAATGAGCTTGTGGATGCACACAATGATAGAGAAGAGGACATGGCGGCCATTAAGGCGAAATTAGCGGACCTCGAGGACCGCTCAAGGCGCAATAATATTAGAATCCGTGGGATACCAGAAACAGTTCAACTTCAGGAGTTGCGGGAGTTTTTATCAATCTAATGAAAGCTGCATTTCCAGACACTCCTGTGGAAGAGTTAGTGGTGGATCGCATTCCTAGATTGCCCAGACCTAAGAGCATTCCATCGCACCTGCCCAGAGATACGATCGTACGGATTTCTATCATATCAAAGAGAATTTCGTTCGAGTGACAAGAAGAAGGGAGGAATTACCTCCTGAGTTTAAAGAACTGTCTTTTTTCGCCGACTTTTCGGCGTACACTATGCAACAGCGTAGACAATTGGTTACCATAATGAAACCTCTCAATAACCATCGAATCCCATACAGATGGATATATCCGGCCAAGCTGCTAATTACATTCGAAGGGAAGTCGCATGTCGTGGCTAAAGTCGCAGAGGGTATTCGCCTTCTGGAAGAGTGGCAACTTCTCTCACCACAAACCGCTGGCCCAACAAGAACGGAATCGCCTCTCTCTACCCGAACAAGTTCAGATGCTGAAACCGGCTGAGGGCATAGCTTGACGGTAATACTTCATTCGCCTTTACGCTCAGGACATGTTCCAACGAGTTTAATTTTGTTTCGTTGTTTTTTTGATGTTCGTTTTTCTTTTCTTTTTTGAAGAGTGTTATCTCTCCTCCGATCTGTTGTCTTCACAGACACCCACTTTTACCCCCAAGATCTAGCGGTTTATTGCCAGCACAGATTCCCTAGGGAATCGCTACTTTTTATTTTCTTCCTTTTCTATCCTTTTTTTTTTTTTATCCAGTGACCTTTCACTGGATACTGCTGAAGGTATTTTCTACGCATATCATCGAGTGTAAAGTTTTGAATTGCTTCGCTTGCTTCTTTCACTTTCCTTGAGGAGACAGGACTTAACCTTCTTATAGGAGTAACCACGCTGACCCATTAGGTGTTGGAGGCTGGGCCTGATTTCATTCAATATGGCTTTTACCATTTCTTCACTTAATGTTAAAGGGCTTAATAGCCCCTTTAAACGCCAAATGGCATGGAAAGAGGCGTCCAGACTGCACAGTGACATAATTTGTTTTCAGGAATCTCATTTCATGGCGGGGAACCACCCCTCATTTTCTAATCGCAAGTTTCCACAGGTGTTTTTGGCTAATGGCCCAAAGAAGAAAGCTGGAGTGATCATAGCAGTTAAGAATACTATTCCTTTTCGTCTTATGGACTCTCACCTGGATAGGTCGGGTCGCTTCATTATTCTTCGCGAGATTGCCCGTGTGACATACAAGTCAGTATAGTAAATGTTTATCTTCCAAATTCCAACCAGAGTGGCTTCCTACAAAAAATTTTGAAAAAAGTATCAACCATGAAAAAGGGTCATGTGATTATATGTGGGGATTTTAATGCTGTTATGCACAGCGAGCTAGATGTTTCCAACCCGCACATCCGCAAATCACGGAGGCCAAATCTCTCAAAAAATTTTCATCCGGGGACCTCTTTGACATGTGGCGGTGCCAACACGCGTCGGAAAAGGACTATACATTTTTTTCCAGTGTACACCATTCATATTCACGCATTGACAGGTTTCATGTTGACAAATTTTTACTGCAAAAAATTGTTAAATCTGAGATACATACAATAACTTGGTCAGACCATGCGCCTATTTCAATTAGGGTGGGGGAGCGTGTCGCCACGACGAGAGCTAACAGGTGGCGAAATGAGGTTTCTGTCATTTCCCAGCCTGAGAACGTGAACTACTTAAAGACGGCATTAGCAGAATTTTTCCAGATAAATGCTCCGTCGGTGTCGGATCCCTTTTCCCTTTGGAATACGCACAAGGTGTATATGAGGGGCTTATTGATTCAGTTAAGTGCTAAGGTTAGGAGGCAGCGGACAGAAAGGCTCAATGGTCTACTAGAGAAAATAGAGACTTTGGAGTCTTTAAACAAACAAAACACAACACCAAAAATTAGGGAAGACCTGTTTGCGGTGCGACAAGAATTGCGTGCAATGCTGGTTTCGCAGCAGGAGAACCGCCTTCGTTTTTTTAAAGCTCATAGCTATAGGTATAGCAACAAGGCGGGGAAACTGCTAGCGGACCAGCTTCGAGAAAGGTTAGTACAACAAAAAATCGGCTGCATGGTTAACCCCATTACGAAGCGTACAGTGCACAACCCTAAAGAAATCGCGGACGCTTTTAGCGACTATTATGAATCTCTATATAATCTTAAGGATGACCCGGATACGTTCCAGCCATCCGAGCGATCGATTTCGGATTTTTTGAATTCACTAAATTTGCCTAAAATATCTCAAAGTGATTTAGAAGCGTTGAATGCGCCTTGTACGATTACAGAAATTCAAAAAATTATTGGCAGTATGCCCCACAATAAAGCGCCAGGCCTGGATGGTTACTCGGCTGAGTACTATCAACTATTCCATGTAGAATTATCTCCGCACATGCAACAGATCTTTGGGGCCGCAATGTCCACTGCCTCCTTTCCAAGCGAGATGCTTACAGCATCCATTATTACGTTACCAAAAGAGGGTAAGGACCCCACACTTCCACAAAGTTACAGACCGATATCTTTATTGAACGTAGATATCAAAATATATGCGAAACTGATTGCTGGTAGGTTGGCGAGATTGTTGCCGGGTCTTGTCAACCATGATCAGGTTGGCTTTGTGCTTGGCCGACAGGCTAATGATGCAACTAGAAGATTAATAAATCTAATTTACGCGGCTGAAAAATCGGGAAGGCCTTCTCTGCTCCTCTCCCTGGATGCAGAGAAGGCCTTCGATAGAATACATTGGGGTTATCTGACTGAAGTTCTGAAAAAATTTGGATTGATAGGACGCACTCATCAGGCCATACTAGCCTTATACTCTTCCCCATCTGCCTATGTGTACTCTGAAGGAATGTTTTCCAAAAAATTCATTATCTCAAACGGCACTAGGCAAGGTTGCCCGTTATCCCCCATCATTTTTGCTTTAGTAATGGAGCCCTTTGCCAAAACCATTAGAAAACAGATGACAGTGAAGGGCATTATCTCCCAGACAACTCATCACAAACTTTCATTGTTTGCAGATGACGTCATTTTGACTCTCTCCGATCCCCTTAATTCTATCATGGCAGCACACAACATTATCGTACAGTTCGGGGAGGCCTCATATTATAAAATAAATGAAAATAAGTCCTGCATTTTAGGAATTGGTGTAGATGATCACGTGAAATCTCAGATTCAGGAGGCTCTCCCATATCCATGGGCCTCCAATTCCATTAAGTACCTGGGCACAAACCTTACTCCTTCAACCAAACAGCTATTTCAAGCCAATTTCCCCCCATTATTGGAATCTTTGCAATCGGACATGAATAGAATTAAGAAACATTATATCACATGGCATGGAAGACTAGCGGCCTACAAAATGATTCTCCTCCCCAAATTGACGTATTTATTTAGGGCACTTCCTATCCTCATACCTGACCAATTTTTTAAAGCTTTACAAAAACAAATGTTAACATTTATCTGGGCGGGGAAGAGAGCTAGATTTTCTACCACGGTACAGGGCAAGAAGAAATGGGCTGGGGGCTTGGGTGTACCCATATTAAAGGACTACGCTACGGCGGCGGTTCTAGATCAGCTCCGGAGCTGAAGCCCTGGTGCCAATTGGAACAGGTGGAGATTCGTTATGGGTCACTCCGCTCCCTCCTGATAGCATATAATATTGAACAATTTCACGTTAATAGTGATCTTCCCACTGTGCAGGCTTCCCTACGGGCCTGGAGGGCCCTCCTTGCATCGTACCAGCCCACAAACACATTTACACGGGCTCTTATTCCCATAGAGTCACTTCTGTGGCTGATCCCGAACTTATCACTGGTCGGGTGGCGACAGAGTGGGATCTCTACGGTTCAGGATCTTATAGTAAATAACCGCCCCATGGATTTCCCGGCACTTCAAAACAAATTTCGTTTACCTCGGAATGCATTTCTGCCGCATTGCCAAGTTTTATCTTGGCTACAGAATAGGACAACCTCAGGTACTCAATTTATTACGGAAGTGTGGGATTTCCTGACCTCGTCTACTTCAAAAACTAAGGGTATTTCATTAATGTACGATTTATTAGGTGCGAAATCTCACTTTTTTAGATTTGGACATTTGGAGAAATGGGAAAAAGATCTAGGACAGAAATTTACTGAGCTACAATGGTTGCAGGCCTTTAGGACTAATGTTAGTTTTTCGAGATGTGCAAATTATGAGGAACTGGCTGTGAAGATTACGGCAAGATGGCACCTTACCCCTTATATCATAGCCAAATTTTCAGGTGACAGTTCAAGCGAGTGTTGGTGGGGATGTGGCCAAGTGGGGACATTACTACACATGTGGTGGAGATGCCCGCACCTGCAGAGCTTTTGAAATGAGGTATTTAGATTGATTGCCCGTATCACAGGTGTTCTAATTAAGCCCTCCCCAGAAAAAGCCCTACTCAGTATTGGTATGTCGTCATATCCAGTTCCCAAGAGAGCAATAGCAATGCATGTTATCTTCGCGGCCAGGACCTTGATAGTATATAAATGGAAAACGAAAGACACCCCTAATATCTCAGAATTGATTAGGAAAGTGACCATCATCTCAGAATACGAGAAAATTTTAGCGTATAGAGATGGGTCCATTAAGAAATATTTAAATTATTGGTCTGCATGGAATGCCTCCATTAGGAATAGGGCTATGTAATGGTAAAATATAAGCTAGGTCGTCCCTCAGTACCCTCGATTCTCTTCTTCTTTTGTTCTTTTTATTTTATTCTTTTCTCTATCACTCTTTTTCCTTTTTTATTTCTTTTCAGATTAACCTTCGTTTAAGATGGTTATTAGTAGTATTGTACATGTCTAGGCTGGAGAGTAGTATATTGTAGGAGGCATACTATTCACGCATGTGATAGATTGAAGTGGAGACTTTTGTAAAGTGCCTTACATATGTATGATATACCTTGGATACTTGATTATATATTGTCAATATGACTGATGTGTTTTTATACTTTACTGCCTGGTGTGGGCATGTACTTGTTCTTGTTCTATCTTCTTTTTCTTGCAAAATTCTAATAAAAACCATTTAAATAAGAGCGTGGTTTCACCTTCTGAACTGGAAATAAGTCCTTGTATGCACCCGGAAGTTCCTATGCTGGTCAGGATCTCCATCTAGGTGGACATGGCGAGGTCTCTCTTTAGCAAAGAGGAGGTGCTGCTTGTTTTCTGGGTAAGTGTAGGATATGTACTTATTCAAAGTGGGGGTGGATGTGAAAGTTAGATTTGGTGTGGGTGGGGTTCATTGATTTGTTTGGCATCACCACACATTTGCTTCTGGACCATGTGCACACATCACTTCCTGCATTTGTTCTGCTGATGTAAATCAGTAAGGACTATGCAAATATAAATGGGAGCTCCTTTAATTAACCTATATATGACTTGTTTCACATTTACATTCATATCTGTGCTACTTTAAGTCACACCAACGTCAAAGTAGTCCCTGTTCTACTTTGATGTGACTTGAGGTACATAGGGCGCAATATTACACAGGTATTCTCAGAAGGCCAAGTTGCAGTGGCAAAGTGGCAGCAAAATATTGTGACTTTCAGGTGGCAGCAGTGTAAATGAGATTGAAGGATAACACCTTTGAATTTGACCCTATTGTCACTAGTGCATTCTGAAAGTGGGGCAAATTCATCCCTGCGCTACCTTGGTTTGACTTTGATGCAATTTGAGGTCCATATACCACAAGATTACACAGACATTGCTTCAAGTCATGGCAAAGCTGTGCAATTTTAAGGTTGCACAAGTGCAAATAGGGCCTCATTCAAAGGTGTTATCAATTAATCTCATTAGGTTACTTTCACACTTGGGTGACTTTTTGTGCAGCTTTGGAACTCAGAGTCACATGAAAAGTTGTCCCCCATGATTTCCATTCATATTTATTAGAGCTGCACGATTAAACGTCAAGAATCGTTATCACAATTTTTTTTTCCCTTTGCGATCTTGAAAAAAGCATTTTGTGATTTTTGCTATGCGAAGCATTCTCTCTGCTCTTCTGAAGCCACCGTTGTCAAAAGAAAGGAAGTGAAAAACTGGGCAATCTGCCAAGAATTAGAACATTCTTTATCAGTAAACTTAACTAGAAACATTGTAACAATTTGTCAATGAAATTGTTACACTTGCACTTCTATGTAAGTGAGGAAAGTTAACCACTTAAACACTAAACCTTTTTCTGACATTTGTTGGTTTTAAGTTAAAATATTATTTTTTTTTTTTGCTAGAAAATTACTCAGAACCCCCAACATTATATATATATTTTTAGTAGAGACCCTAGAGAATAAAATGTGGTTGTTGCAATATTTTATGTCACACTGTATTTGCGCAGCGGTCTTTCAAATGCAATTTTTTGGGAAAAAAATACTTTAATGAATTAAAAAAAAAAAAAAAAAAAAAACAGTAAAGTTAGCCTAATTTTTTGGGGATAATGTAAAAGATTTTACGTTGTGAGAATCGTGATCTTTTTATTCTAAGCAAAAAAAAATTTGATTCTCATTTTGACCAGAATCGTGCAGCTCTAATATCTATGCAACTTCACCCATGTTCACATAGCTCTGAATTGACATGCCAAATTGCAGGCCAAATCCCTTCCTATTGAAGGCAATGGAACTGTCGGAATTGGTGCAATGCCACAACGATTCCCAAAAGTAGTTCCTGCACTACTTTGGGTGACTTCAGGGGGGTGAGTCACATGCCAAGTTATATCCCATGATTTTCAATGTGTACCATTCATATCTGTGCGACTTCAAGTCACACCGACTTCAACGCAGTCCCTGTACTAATTTTGTCAGACTTTGATGCGAGTTGAGGTCCATAGACCTCAAGTTTACACAGGCATTCCCTGGAATTGCAACAAAATTGCTGATGCAAAATCACGTGAAAGTTGGGCACCTTTCCCTGCGTAAATAGACTTTACATTAGATTACAAAGACTTTAAGCAATGCCTTTGTAATCTAATATAAAGTCGCATCAAAATCTCGCAACTTTCAGGTCGCACAAGTGTGAGAGGGGCCTAAGTCACTGTGCTGAATACTATCATACCTAGAATATAAGGTAGTCCCACCATCAAACACTAGTAAATGTATGTTCTCAATATAATTGTGCTCAAATGGCTGAAAATCACACAGATGTTATCACCTACCCCCCCCCCCCCCCCCAGTACATACCAGGCCCTTTGGGTCTTACACAGCCATGGAGCGGACTCTCCGGGTGACATTATTGGATGGCCACAGAAGACTGCCACAGAAGAAGAGTGGCTTTTTTCTATTTTTATTAGTGGGTAACCGGCTGTGCAGAAGAACACATCAGCAGGAGAAGACGGCGGTGGAAGGAGAGACAGCTTGGGGAGAAGAAACATCAAACACTAGTAAATGTAATTTCTAAAGATGATTGTGCTATGTCCAATAGGCTAGTGGTCAGCACTTCTAACTTTAACAACTCAGACTTTGAAGGACTCATGGGTTCAAAGCCCACAGAGAGATACTAAAGATTGAATTGGTGAAAAAAAGACAACTCACAATTAGCCAAAGCAGCATATGCTGAAAATAGGGGAAAGCCAATGTGCTTTAATTTGGCTGCTTGTATTATATTAACTCTTCAAATGCATGCAATGATATGTAAGTATTCAATACTATTATGCTGTGAAATTCAAAACACCACACACTAGTTAACGGGTAGATTACATATTTTTGTTTGTTTATTTTATTTTGCTTGTGCACTGAAAAAGTAAACACAACTGGTGGATGGTAGGTTGGCTGGTATTTGAACGTGTACTATAAGTGCTGTGGAGACAGCTGAGTAGACCACTAAGCTATTGTGATAAGTACAAGACCTTACTGAAAGTGTAGTATGATTAACCACTTAAGGACCAGGCCTCTTTTTCAGACTTGGTGTTTTCATGTTTAAAACTGTTTTTTTTGCTAGAAAATTACTTAGAACTCCCAAACATTTTATATTGTTTTTTTTCTAACACCCTAGAGAATAAAATGGTGGTCATTGAAATACTTTTTTTTACACCGTATTTGCGCAGCGGTCTTACAAGCGCACTTTTTTTTTAAAAAATGCTCTTTTTTGAATAAAAAAATAAGACAACAGTAAAATTAGCCCAATTTTTTTTTATATTGTGAAAGATAATGGTATGCCAAGTAAATTGATACCCAACATGTCACGCTTCAAAATTGCGCCCGCTCATGGAATGGCTTCAAACTTTTAGCCTCAAAAATCTCCATAAGCAACATTTAAAAAATTCTATAGGTTGCATTTTTTGCGTTACAGAGGAGGTCTAGGGCTAGAATTATTGCTCTCGCTCTACCGATCGCGGCGATACCTCACATGTGTGGTTTGACCACCGTTTTCATATGCGGGCGCTACTCACGTATGCGCCCGCTTCTGTGCGCAAGCTCGTCGCGACGGGGTGTTTTTAAAAAAGTTTTTTTTTCTTATTTATTTTAATTGATTTTATTTATTTTTACACTGTTTTAAAAAAAAAAAAATGGATCACTTTTATTCCTATTACTATTGTAATAGAAAAAAGCATGACAGGTCCTCTTAAATATGAGATCTGGGGTCAAAAAGTCCTGAGATCTCATATTTGGGCTAAAATGCAAAAAAAAAAAAAGAAAATCTGACATTTAAAAAAAAATATACCTTTAAGAGGTATGGGCGGAAGTGACGTTTTGACGTCGCTTCCGCCCTCCTATGGTATAGAGACGAGTGGGGGCCATCTTAGCCTCACTTGTCTCTATGCCCAGCTAGGAAGAGGATCCGATCGCCTCCGCCGCTACCGACGGCTCCGGTAAGCGGCGGAAGGTGCGGGAGGGCGGCGGGAGGGGGAGTGGCACCTCTCCCGCCGCCGATAGCGGTGATCTCGTGGCAAATCCGCCACGGAGACCACCATTATCGTACAGCCGACCGCCGCCTGAAGAGATGGATATCTCGGTTGTGGCAGCAGCTGCTGCCGTTACCGAGATATCCCTCTTCAAAAAAAGGACGTACATCCCCGTTAGGCGGTCCACAAGTGGTTAAAGAATGATCATAAATAATTACGGTTTTATAGTCACCTAAATCAAAAAATAAAATAAAACATACAACAAATAGCTAACCTAAATGTTTAACCACTTGAGGACCGCCGTATTGCCATTGTACGTCAGCACAATGGCACAGGCAGGCATAATCACGTACATCTACGTGATTGCCTTCCAGCGGGTGGGGGGTCCGATCGGACCCCCTCCCGCTGGTTACGGCGGTCCGATTCGGTCCAGGAGCGCTCCGTGATGAGGGGATGGCCGTTGGTTTTCGGCCACCCCCTCTGGATCGCTCCTGGCCAATGAGAAGCTTCCTCCCCTGTGTATTGTTTACACAGGAAGGAGGAAGTGATGTCATTCTCCTCGGGGCGGTCTTTTTGACCGGACTACGAGGAGAACAGTAAAAGTAAGTGTGCACCAACACTACACTGACATGTAGGTACACACAGGCACACAAACCCCCCCCGATCCCCCCCCCGATCGCCCCCTGATCCGCCCCCCCTCCCCCCCCAGTCACAGTGTCACTGATTGCATTGATCATTTCTTTACTGATCAATGCATTCAGTGTCAGTTGTGACAGTAAAAACTGTCAGGACAGTTAGTGTTAGGTCCAGGGTAGCCCCCTATCACCCCCCAATAAAGATTTAACCCCCTGATTGCCCCTAGAGTTAACCCTTTCACCCCCTTTTGCCAGTGTCACTAAGCGATCATTTTTCTGATCGCTGCATGTGTCGCTAGTGTCGCTAGGTAGCTAGTTATTTTTTTAGGTTCACCGCCAGGTTTTTATATCGCTAGGTACCCCGATATACTACCCAATAATGTTTTTAACCCCCTGATTGCCGCTAGTTAACCCTTTCACCCCCTTTTGCCAGTGTCACTAAGCGATCGTTTTTCTGATCGCTGCATTAGTGTCGCTACAGTCGCTAGGTAGCTAGTTATTTTTTTAGGTTCACCGCCAGGTTTTTATAGCGCTAGGTACCCCGATATACTACCCAATAATGTTTTTAACCCCCTGATTGCCGCTAGTTAACCCTTTCACCCCCTTTTGCCAGTGTCACTAAGCGATCATTTTTCTGATCGCTGCATGTGTCGCTAGGTAGCTAGTTATTTTTTTAGGTTCACCGCCAGGTTTTTATATCGCTAGGTACCCCGATATACTACCCAATAATGTTTTTAACCCCCTGATTGCCGCTAGTTAACCCTTTCACCCCCTTTTGCCAGTGTCACTAAGCGATCGTTTTTCTGATCGCTGCATTAGTGTCGCTACAGTCGCTAGGTAGCTAGTTATTTTTTTAGGTTCACCGCCAGGTTTTTATAGCGCTAGGTACCCCGATATACTACCCAATAATGGTTTTAACCCCCTGATTTCCGCTAGTTAACCCTTTCACCCCCTTTTGCCAGTGTCACTAAGCGATAATTTTTCTGAACGCTGCATCAGTGTCGCTAGTGTCGCTAGGTAGCTAGTTATTTTTTTAGGTTCACCGCCAGGTTTTTATAGCGCTAGGTACCCCGATATACTACCCAATAATGGTTTTAACCCCCTGATTGCTGCTAGTTAACCCTTTCACCCCCTTTCACCAGCGATCACAGTATAAGTGTCACTGGTGACGCTGGTTAGCCAGTTAGTTATTTAGGTTCCCCGTCAGGTTTTTATATAGCGCCAGGGACCCCCATATACTACCTAATAAAAATTTGAACCACCTGATTGCCCCTAGTTAACCCTTTCACCACTGATCACCGTATAAGTGTTACGGGTGACTCTGGTTAGTTTGTTTTTTATAGCATTTTATATTCAAATCCGGAAGGCAGTGCTTGGTTTTCGGGGTCCCGTACGTGGCTAGGCTCCCAAAAAGTCCCCCACATGTGGTATCCCCGTACTCGGGAGAAGCAGCAGAATTTATTTTGGGGTGTAATTTGACTTCTGCCCATAGCATGTGTGAGCAATATATCATTTAGTGACAACTTTGTGCAAAAAAAAAAAGTTTGTAATATTCCCGCAACTTTTGGCAAAATATAAAATATTCCATGGACTCAACATGCCTCTCAGTAAATAGCTTGGGGTGTCTACTTTCCAAAATGGGGTCATTTGGGGGGGTTTTGTGCTATTTTGGCATTTTATGGCCTTCGAAACTGTGATAGGTAGTGAGGAGTTAAATCAAAAATTTGCACCCTTAGAAATCCTGAAGGTGGTGATTGGTTTTCGGGGTGCCGTGCGCGACTAGACTCCCAAAAAGTCCCACACATGTGGTATCCCCGTACTCGGGAGAAGCAGCAGAATGTATTTTGGGGTGCAATTCCACATATAACCATGGCATGTGTGAGCAATATATCATTTAGTGACAACTTTTTGTAAAAAAAATTTTTTTTTTTTTTTGTTGTCATTATTCAATCCCTTAGGACAAAAAAAATAAATATTCAATGGGCTCAACATACCCATCAGCAATTTCCTTGGGGTGTCTACTTTCCAAAATGGGGTCATTTGGGGGGGATTTGTACTGCCCTGCCATTTTAGCACCTCAAGAAATGAGATCGGCAGTCATAAATTAAAAGCTGTGTAAATTCCAGAAAATGTACTCTAGTTTGTAGACGCTATAACTTTTGCGCAAACCAAAAAATATTCGCTTATTGACATTTTTTTTACTAAAGACATGTGGCTGAATAAATTTTGCCCTCAATGTATGACTAAAATTTAGTTTATTCGATTTTTCTTATAACAAAAAGAAGAAAATATCTTTTTTTTTCAAAATTTTCGCTCTTTTTCCATTTATATCGCAAAAAAAAAAAATCGCAGAGGCAATCAAATACCATCAAAAGAAAGCTCTATTTGTGGGAAGAAAAGGACGCAAATTTCGTTTGGGTGCAATATTGCATGACCGCGCAATTACCAGTTAAAGCAGCGCAGTGCGAAATTGCAAAAAGACCTCTGGTCCTTAAGGTATTTATTGGTCCGAGGCTGAAGTGGTTAATACATGTAACTTTACAGAATAGCAGACATTGCTATGTAATAATCATTCATAACTGCATTTGTTAGCAAAAGAAGGAAAAAAAATCTAGGAATACTAATTGAAGTTAGGGATGAGCTGAACACTCCCCTGGTTCGGATCGCACCAGAACTTTCAAACGGACCGAAAATTTGTGCGAACTTTAGAACCCCATTGAAGTCTATGGGACTCGAACTTTTGAAATAAAAAGTGCTACTTTTAATGGCTAATATGCAAGATATTGTCCTAAAAAGGGTTTGGGGACTGCTGTGAACGATTCTAACAAGAATTGTAATTACATGCCATTGTTGAACAGTGGTAGAAAAATTGGGCCTTTGGTGGTTGTGGTGGTGGTGGTGCTGGTGCCACAACATTATAAGTCCTCACAGTTTCCCTCGGTGGGCACAGAAACGGGTCCTGCTGTGAAATATGATATCAAGAATTGTAATTACATGCCCCTGTTAAACAGGGACTGAAAAATTGGGTCTTAGGCACTGCTTGCTGGTGCCACAACACTGCAACCTCTACCATATACTCTAGTTGGATTGCAGGAATGAGCCCTGCTGCAAAGCATTGCATCAAAAATTGTAATGACATGCCCCTGTTAAACAGTACTGAAAAATTGGGCCTTAGGCACTGGTGCAGGTGCCACGACACTGCAACCTCTCCCATATACTCTATTTGGAGTGCAGGAATGAGCGCTGCTGCAAAGCATTGCATCAAAAATTGTAATTACAGGTCCCTGTTAAACAGGGACTGAAAAATTGGGCCTTAGGCACTGGTGCTGGTGCCACGACACTGCAATCCTCTCTCATATACTCTAGTTGGAGTGCAGGAATGAGCCCTGCTGCAAAGCATTGCATCAACATTTTTAATTACACGCCCCTGTTAAACAGGGGCTGAAAAATTGGGCTGGTGGCATCACCCAGAATCAAAAATGTTCTTCCAAGATATCAGCGGAGGAGGAAGAGGATAGTCAGTCAACATAACAGGACAGTCACTCAGCATCAGCATAGGCAGTCTTGAGGGATGTGATATTTCAAAAAAAATTATTTGGTTACATCAGCTTCAGGTGCTTGGTAGCTGGTGGTGATCCAAGACTGATTCATCTTTATGAAGGTCAGTCGATCAACCGAGTCAGTGGACAGGCACACCCTGTGATCCGTTACAAAGCCACCAGCAGCACTGAAGGTGCGTTCCGAAAGAACACTGGATGCAGGACAGGCCAGTAGCTCAATTGCATACTGTGCAAGCTCTGGCCAGTGATCCATCCTCAAGACCCAGTAAGCCAGAGGATTTTCGGTGGGAAAGGTGTCCAAGTCTGACCTTGCCCCTAGGTATTCCTGCACCATGTAAATCAGACGCTGGCGATGGTTGCTGGAACCGATCATAGCTTGGGGCTGTGGACTAAAAAATTGTCTGAACGCATCGGTCAGACAGCCACCTTCTCCACCGCTCCTCCTGACCGAAGCCTCAGAAACATGTTGTGCAGGACCAGGAGTTTGTAACTTCCCAGTCTCTGGGAACGCGTTGCGCAGACCTTTCTGCAAGGCCTCCCGGAGATGTCTCATCCTCTGCTCCCTCTGCGGCGGCAAGATAAGGTCGGCAACCTTACCCTTGTACCGTGGATCAAGGAGAGTGGCCAGCCAGTAATGGTTCCTCTCCTTGATCCGAAGAATATGATGATCCTTCTGCAGGCTTTGCAAGATCAGGGAGGCCATGCAGCGTAGGTTAGCTGAGGCATTCGGTCTGGAGTCCTCTGGGTTACTAAGGACAACATGATCTGCACCCACCTCCTCCCAGCCACGTAGAAGTCCACGGGTTTCTTGGGACTGTAAATCATCCCTACAAGACTGCTTCTGCTGATGCTGAGTGCCAGGCTCCACCTCCATGCTGACACAATCATCCTCCTCCTCATCCTCCGCCTCGTTCTCTTCCTGTGTGATGGGTGGGACAGCAGGAACACTGTCTGGATAAAGGGGGCCCTGAGAGGCAAGGAAGTCCTCCTTTTCCTGCCTCTCTTCTGCCTCAAGTGCCCTGTCCATTATTCCATGCAGCGTATGCTCCAACAGGTGGACAAGAGGTACAGTGTCACTGATGCATGCACTGTTGCTGCTCCCCATCCTTGTGGCCTCCTCAAATGGTGACAGGACAGTGTATGCATCCCTGATTATGCCCCACTGGCGTGGTGAGAAAACACAGAGCTCCCCTGACCCTGTCCTGGTGCCGTAGTCACACAGGTACCCATTGATGGCCCTCTGCTGCATGTGCAGCTGCTGCAACATGGCCGACGTTGAGTTCCACCTGGTGGACATGTCACATACAAGGCGGTTCTTGGGCAGGTTAAACTCCTGTTGGAGCACAGCCAGCTGAGCACTGGCATTAAATGATTGGTGGAAATGCACAGAGACTTTCCTGGCCTGCTTCAGGACATCCTGTAAGCCGGGGTACCTGCACAAGAACCGCTTCACCACCAGGTTAAGGACGTGAGCCACACAGGGCACATGGGTCAGTTGTCCCTGTCGGAGGGCAGAGAGGAGGTTGGTGCCATTGTCGCAAACCACCATTCCTGGCTTAAGCTGGCATAGCATCAACCACCTCTCAGCCTGCCTCTGCAGAGCTTACAAAATATCTGCCCCAGTGTGGCTCCTGTCCCCCAAACAAACCAGCGCAAGCACGGCATGGCATTGTTTTGCCTGTGTACTTGCGTAGCCCCTTCAACGCCTACGGAGCACCGCTGGTTCTGAGGACAGAGCTCTGGAAGAGGCCATGGAGGAAGAAGAAGAGGAGGAGGGGAGGAAAGAGGTTTGTCACAACCAGTAGTAGCATTTTGGAGGCGTGGTGGCAGAACAACCTCCAACGCTACTGCACCTTGTCCTGCATCCTTCCCAGCTGCCAGAAGAGTGACCCAATGGGCCGTGAAAGACAGGTAACGTCCCTGTTCATGCCTGCTGGACCATGAGTCAGCGGTAATATGCACCTTACCACTGACTGTCCTGTCCAGCGAGGCCAGGACATTACCTTCCACATGCCAGTAGAGAGCTGGAATCGCCTTCCGTGAGAAAAAGTGGGAAGGGGACCGAGTCTACCAACTGAAAAGGCAGCAATTGAAGTGCTAGCAATTTAGCCAAGTTAGCATTCAACCGCTGGGCATGTGGATGGCTGGGAGTGAACTTCTTTCTATGGTCCAGCAGCTGGGGCAGGGAAATTTGCCTGCTACAATCGGACGTGGGTGTACTGCTAGCAGAGTGCCCGCAAGCACTTGGCTGTGACACACCTAATTCTACACCTTCATTCCTCTCAGTGCAGGTTTCAGAGAGGACTGAAGATCTAGTGGGGTTGGAGATCCCAGCTGATGAGGAGCAAGGTGAGGTCCGCTTTGTTCTTTGGTGCGGGTCTTTGAGGTACGCTTGCCAACGAGCTGCATGGCAGGTCAACATATGTCTGGTCAAGCATGTGGTGCCCAAGCGGCTGATGTTTTGGCCACGCGAGATACGCTTGAGACATATGTTACAAAAATCAGTGCGATCTGATACACTCGTCTCAAAAAAGGCCTACACCAAAGAACTTTTAGAATAACGCGCAGAGGCAACGCCCTGCACAGGCGGAACTCTGCGGTGTAATTCAGTCGGTGTGCTGCCCCTAAGTTGGCCCCCGGAGGGCATCCTGCCTCGTTGGAGATGTGCCTCCTCCTCCTCCTACTCTCTTCTATCAGGCACTCATGTGGAGTCAGTGACCTCATCATCCCATCCCTCTTCATCACTTCAGAAAACCTGGCCGTATACTGCAGCTTGTGGAACATGACTTTGTCCTTCTTGAGCCTCCCCTCTCTCTGCGCTCATGCTACTGCCTTCCTCTAGCTGAGTATCATCATCAGAGCCTATAAAACACTGGGCATCCTCCTGGAGCATGTACCCAACAATGTGCTCAAACAGTTCAGGGGACTCCTCAGGAGGACGCGGTGGGTCTAGGGAAGGAGTGACTGATGATGACATTGAGACGTGGGAAGAGGATGCGTTGGCAGCTGCTTTGCTAGTACCCTGAGCCTGGGTGAGAGAGGATGAGGAGGATGAAGAGGGCTTGGTCATCCACTTTATCAAGTCTTCGGCATGATGTGGATCAACACATCAAGCTGCTGAAAATAAGGACAATCGTGTCCCATGGCCACGTGCTGATGACGATGCACCGCATCCACGACCAGCACTGTTGTCTCTAGACACAAAGCCTGCTTGCCCTCTTTTATTGGGTTGTGCCTGTCTGCCTCTCCTTGTTGGCCTTCCAGACATGGTAATGGCCTGCAGGGAGATGGGAAAACCAGCAACTGGGTAGTTTCATTTGTGCTGGAGGTACACAACACCCACTAACTCCTGCAGACGCCTGTATGATAGAACACCAGCAATAAAGGGTAGATACAGGTGTATACTGCGCTGGAAGCACACAACACCCACTAACTCCTGCAGATGTCTCAATTAGAGAACAGCCATAAAGGGTAGATACAGGTGTATACTGTGCTGAAGGCACACAACACCCACTAGCTCCTGCAGACGCTGGAACACTACACAAGACCACCACGCTGGCGGCCTTATATAGTGTGGGGCATGTACTAAACAGCCTGAGCTATATGGCTCGCTGCTGGCACTGTGATTGGCCAAGCATGCGGGTTTACAGTACATGCTTGGCCAATCATGAGCCAGCAATGCACTGTGATGGCGCAGTGCATTGTGGGGTGTGAGCACCACGCGAATTTGGCGCAAATGGCCCATAGAGTTCTGGCTTCGCCGAACGGGCGAACAGCTGGTGTTCGAGTCGAACTTGAGTTCGACTCGAACACCAAGCTCATCCCTAATTGCAGTATACATCAACAGATGCACACAAAGTAGAGCACATCTCACATAAAAATGTTTCTTTCACATACATGGATCATGGTTACAGTGAAGTGCTATATAATAACTTGAAAAAAAGATGCATTCGCGTATACACGGAGGCGCTAATTAGCGCAGATTTTCAAATTTAATAATGCTTGTTCGTGGCTAATAGCACTCATATTCATGTGCACATTCACCTGTTAAACTTTTACTTGGCTAAAATGCACGCTATTTTTTGCAATAGTGCCCAGTACATCCTGGCGCTATAGTAAATGACCCCATTGTGTTTTTTTTTCAAAATGATTGCGCTTTTTTTGTTTATAGCGCAAAAAATAAACGCAGAGGCGATCAAATACCACCAAAAGAAAGCTCTATTTGTAGGAAAAAAAGGACGTCAATTTTGTTTGGGTACAGCATTGCACGACAGCGCAATTGTCAGTTAAAGCGAAGCAGTGCTAAATCGCAAAAAATGGCCTGGTCATTGAGCAGCCAATTCTTCCGGGGCTGAAGTGGTTAATAATACAGCTGGAAAAAACTAAGACTGTCTATTTTTATTCCAGGCTGAAAAATAACAAAATGGGATTATTTTAAAGGGGGTGATTCTTTTCTATACCCACTGTAACTTGACTATAAGTTTATGACTAATTTGGTCTCTTAAATATTTGTATTATTTTAAGGACATACTAGGAAAGGTGTGCCTGTTCCAGAATTGATAATACAGACAATACAACAGCGTCATCACAGGATGTGTTTTGTGAATGGCAAAACAGAGGAAGGGGTGAAGGCACAATGCCAGAACTGTCATCTGTTATACACCCATCTCTGATGCAGTTGAGAGCCAGAAGTGCACCTCCTGCTATACATTCTGGCGGCTCTCAGTGCATCTTATAGACAAGTATTATAGTGTTAAGTATTAGGTAAAAGTTTTGACTCATTTAGTGTCCATGCACACTAGGAGCAGAAAAAATGCCAGAACCTCTGACAGAAAAGGCAGCTTAAAAAATGCTTCCAGTAACTTGTATTGCACAAGAGTTTATGAGCATTTATTTTATATTTGATTTTACAAGTGTTTTTTCCAAAACTTTCCCCTCTGTTAATTTTTCAATGCACACTTGAAAACTCGAATGCTCCTTAATGTCATGTTTATACACGTTTATGAGAGCTTAGGGTTTTTTTTCTGCCCGAAAGCTCCTTTCAAAACGTGATCGGGGGGGTTAGTGCCTCTAAATGTTCCTGAGAATATACCTGTATGGACACATAGGTTAACATAGAGCTACATGCTGAAGAAAAATAATGCAAAATACCTGTATAAGTAGCTTCTTTTTTTTTTTTATACCCAGTGTGTATGGACCCTTGTGGGCAGTTAGAGATAATAATGGTCTAAAATTGTCTCAAATTACACGATTGCCTCATCCCCATTCCCTGACACCCAAACAAAGATTGTTCTGGCTGTATGGACGCAAACAGTGGTTATTTTATTTTTAGGCAACGCACAGTTAGAGAATATAATAATGATTAAAATTGCCTGGAGTTGGGCTTTAAATAAAGTTATGCAAGTGACAAAAGAGCCTAAAAACAGGCACCTACAATTGACAGTTTGTATTTAGTTTTAGTTTCCAGTGGGCACTTGGAGCCCCTTAGCCCAGCATGCTCTGAATTATATACATTATTATTATTATTATTATATACTAACTTTTTAGCTACACCAGGAATTACTTGATTGCCTCATTCCCATCCCTGGACGAGTATCTTACTCTAGGTCAGTGCTCTCCAAACTATGGCCTGTGGGCCGGATGTGGCCTTTTGCTTATCTTTATCTGTCCCTTGGGACACTATTCCCCCACTGACACCAACAATAGGGCATAATTTCTGCCACTGACACCAACAATGTGCCTTTATTTCTCCCACTGACACCAACAATGGAGCATAATTTCTGCCATTGACACCAACAATGGGCCTTTATTCCCCCCACTGACACCAATGATGAGGCGCTATTTCTCCCACTGACACTAACATTGGGCATTATTCTCCCCCCCCCCCCCCATATCAAAGATGGGACCTTGTTTACTCTTTCTCACTGCAAGACATTTTCTTTTCCCACTGGCCAAAATCCATCCCCTCTGAAGTCTGAAGGACAGTAAACCGGCCCTTTGTATAGAAGGTTTGGAGACCCGTGCTCTAGGTAGTAGAGGTTAATATGGATGATGACTGAACAAAAATGGTTCTGACCTAATTGATGCAAAGGAAGATGAATGCAGCGAGAGTACTGTGATTTTTTTGAGAAGTAATAAATATTTATAGGTGTTACAGTTACACACTACTTAGAATGTGTACACCAATATCTGGTGCCAGGATGCTTTAGGCAAAAGATTGGTATTAGGTATTAAAATAAAACGGATTTGAGATTAATATTTAACAATGAAGATCGAAGTTTACTTTTCCATTAGTGTCACACTCACCAGTTGCTAACTCATTTGTAGCTTAAATTAAGATACCCATATTGATGTCAATGCAGTGAATCATCCTGCGTTCCTGTATAGTGCGTACCAGCATTACTCACCATGTTCCTCTTATCACCTACTCTGTGACAATAGATAGAACATGCTCTGTTTTTTTCTTAATGCTCACGGTTTATAAAAGTTACATTTATCATGATGGCAGAAATAATAATTATTATTTTTTTATATATAAGAGCACCTTTTGCAATTCTCTAACGGTTTATATGGAATTCTGTATAGTTATGGACTTATTTAATAAGGAATAAAGCAACGTGCAAAAATGAGTACAAAGTACATTACTCTAAACATTATTTTTCTTCTTGATATGAACACTGGGCTCACAATTCTAAAGCTTAGATTGAATTTTGTTTGCTTCCCAGGTGCTGTTTTGTTGAACATATTGTAATGAGATTCTCTAAAGCTGAAAATCTCTTTGGATTTTCTGGCACATTATCAGCAGTTTAACTCCCAAGGTGAGCCATTATCTGAAAGGGCTTTGATTGGGCTGTGTCTCTTGCCTAAATTGCTGATCGCAACCCGCTTGGATATAGCCAGAAGCTATGGGGTGACTTTTTTTTTTGTAACAATTCCTTTTTCTTTACATTTCTACCCTGTTGTTTTCCTGATTATTTTAGCTGGATGACTGTGCGCTGTTAATATTTTAATGTTGCTTAGTTACCGCATATTTCATGAAAGTGTATCATAAAATGTTTTTCTAACTCCCATTTAACTGTAAATTAGTCAATGCCTTTTCCATGCCTCCCCACCTATATCAAAAACTAACATTTGAAATATCTTGATTATGAGTTGTAAATGTCATAGACCAGGCCCACTCCCATAGGAGGGTTATTTTATACCGGGTGCGGACTGGATAATATTATGTTTGGCCTAAAATTCCAACTCACATGAGGTCATAGATCTGCACTTGTATCTTGATATGCATTCAGATATGCAGCTTCCAGGGACTCTGAGAACAGTAAGATTTGAGTACACATTCACTTAAAAGCTGAAAAAAAAAACATGGATTGTAAATTCATACCTCTTAATTTTCTGAAATTAGAAAGCAAGAAAGCTTTTAGCTCAAAGTATATAGGACACACTTCTGTTACACCCCCAGTTACATAAACTACTGATTAATATACAAAAAATATTAGTTAACCCACAAGTGTGTTACTTTATTTCTTATCATTCAATAAAAAATAAAATAAAAAAAGTTCTCCCGTGCAGGGGAGTCAAAAAGTATAGAGTAGTAAACATAGAAACAACTATTATCCTGGAGGATTTTCGGGCACATATAATTGTAATATAGATATAAGGCACAGTGGCAATTGATGTAAAAGGCTGCCAGCTGCCCATAAAACCCCGGTACCCCATATGGGATCAGGCCTTCCATCCTCCGTTTATTGACTAATTCAAAGTGCCCTCACAGGAGGTATTAAGAAAACCATTTATAACCTGTTAGGAGAATTACCCTCAGGAACATTAATAGAAATGCCCTAAGGACAATTGAACCAGTGCAATATGATTAACCTTAACAACTTTTATCAAAAACAAACTAGTGTAATTGTGAGAGGAAGAAGGATTTTTGTTACGTTCATCTCCCAAAATGCCTCCAGCAGGTGCTGATAGGATATATGGGAACAGGGATAGAAAAGAGGAGGAAGAGGTAGAAAAATTGCAGTAGAGAAAGGGGGAAGGAGGAAGAAGGGATTATTGGGGTAAGAGTGCTGGCTTCAAGGAGAGCTAGAGGATGTAAGAGGGCTTGCTTCTGGATGGATGTCAGTACATAGAAATTAACCTGGGGTTAAAGGGAAACACCAATATATTGGGCCCAAGGTTCTCAGACTTGTTTAAAGTTCTCGAGTTTGTCAAGGATGGTATTAGAGGTTTTTTCCTGATACATGATCCAGTACATTTTTTGTTTGGTTAAATGTAAGGAAACCTTTGGGGACTTCCAGGCCCGAGCTATTGTCAGTTTAGCTCCAATGAGGATGTAGTGGATCAAAATTTTTTTTTTTTTTTAGGGAGATTGGGAATTTTCTGCTTTAGGAGTGCTATTGTCGGGTCTTGGGGGACCATGGTACCAGTGACTTTGCAGATTAGGTTAAAAGGTTTGTTCCAATAGCCTCTGATTCTGAGGCACTCCCGGAAGGTATGGAGGAGAGATCCCAAGTGACCGCATCCCCTGAAACAAAGGGGTGAGGACTGTGGATAAAATTTAGCTAGGCGTGTTGGTGATATGACCTTGAGGTCTGCTTCAATTAAGGAGATGTTGAGCCATTACCAGGCCCTTTTGGGTCTGGAATGGATATTAAGGGGAACCCTGCTCCAAAATTAAAGAAATAACGGTGTGGGGGTCCCCCCTAAAATCCATACCAGGCCTTTAGGTCTGGTATGGATATTAAGGGGAATCCTGTGCTAAGATTTTTTTTTAAAATGGTGTGGGGGTCCCCCCAAAACCCAAACCAGACCCTTATCCGAGCACGCAACCTGGCAGGCCGCAGGAAAGGGGGGGCGAGAGAGCACCCCCCCTCCTGAACCGTACCAGGTCACATGCCCTCAACATGTGGAGGGTGTTTTGGGGTCCCCCCACAACACGTTGTCCCAATGTTGATGGGGACAAGGGCCTCTTCCCCACAACCCTTGCCTGGTGGTTGTGGGGGTCTGGAGGCAGGGGGGTTATCAGAATCTGGAAGCCCCCTTTAACAAGGGGACCCCTATTTGAATAGGTACCTTATACCCCTACACATTCACCCAAAAAGTTTAAAAAAAAGTAAAAATTATAGGAGACGGATCGAAAAAAAAAAAAAAGAAAAGATGGAAAAACCCTGCTTCGATAGGAGGCTCCCACCGACTGCAGCCTTTTTGCTTTGACAACTGTTATATAGTGGAGAGCAAGGACACCCAGTGACATAATAAAGTGGCCCTGCCCCCTCTTTCATTACGTGACGTCCCATGATGTCAGAAGGGGCGGGGTCACCCGTTTATGTCACCGGGTGGCCCTGCCCTCCGCTATATAACAGCTGTCAAAGCAAAAAGGCTGCAGCCCCCCGCCCGCAGACCCCTACAACCACCTGGTAAGGGTTCTGGGGAGTGGGGAAGGGGCCCTTGTCCCCATCAACATGAGGACCCCAAAACACCCCCCATGTTGAGCTCATGTGGCCTGGCACAGTTCAGGAGGGGGGCACTCTCTCTCACCCTCCTTTTCCTGTGACCTGCCAGGTTGTGTGCTCGGACAAGGGTCTGGTATGGATTTCGGGGGGACCCCATGACATTTTTTTTTTTTTTTTTTTTTTACATTTTGGCTTGGGGTTCCACTTAAATTCCATATTAGACCTGAAGGGCCTGGTGTGGATTTTGGGGGGACCCCCACTCCATGTTTTTTATTTTGATGCGGGGTTCCCCTTAATATTTATACCAGACCCAAAGGGCATGGTAATAGACTGGAGTGGGGGACCATGTTGTTTTTTTCAATGATATTTATGTATATTGCTGGAACCTGACAATGCATTACAGCTGCGAGCAGCTTTAAATTACATTTTTTCCTTTAGAAATGTAATTTTGCTGTAGTACTGTTCTAAACACAGGAAAGATGCACTACTATACAGGCAGATTAAGGACAAACCCCAGACACTATATTTAAAAGAATATTTCATTTTTATTGTTTCACTTTAAGCATTATTAAAATCACTGCTCCTGAAAAAAACAGCAGTTTTTAAAACTTTTTTTTTCATTGCTACATGTCCCCTGGGGCAGGACCCGGGACCCCAAACACTTTTTATGGCAATAACATGTATAAATCCTTTAAAATGAGCACTTTTGATTTTTCATGTTCATGTTCCATAGACTTTAATGGTGTTCGCATAAATTTTTTGCCTGTGTGCAAGTTCTGTTGCGAACCGAACTGGGGGGGGGGAGGTGGTGGTGGTGAACGCTCATCCCTGATTTCTAATATGACACCATTGATTTTTTCATTCAAAACATAAAAACAATCATAATGCTTTCTCCTAAAATCATTCAATGTTTATTAAAATAACAAGAATCCACTCACAAGCGATTGTGCACAATCTATTGATCAACTCAGGTATAATCAGCATGCCGGGTTTTACTTGCGATTATCGCTAGCAGTTGCTATAGCTGCTAGTAATAATCACTGTTTTCTCCTGTCGGATGGCTTCCCCCTTCCCTCCCCCCTCTGCCCGCACCCTGTTGGGAGAAGACATTGACCCGGGAGGAGGGATTCATGCAACCCGTGGTTGCAGGAAAGAAATTTGCTCCTTATATGGGCGGCCTAAGGGATAACATTTGGTGGTGGCGATCTGAACAAACCTCCTTTTCCTTTCTGTCCTGATGTCACCGGCTACGGAACAGAGGAAAAGTGGAGAGACAGTTGAATGAAAGGGTTGTGTAGTACTGTATAACACTTTTAATGGTTAAAGTGGAACTTCACTTTATTAATTTGTTGCAGGAAGCGCTAATTAAGGAGGCACATAAAAATTGGTGTATTTATTTGCATGTGCCAGTCTTTGTAGGTTTTACACCAAAGCAGTGGCATAACTAGAACCTTCAGGGCCCCGGTGCAAGAAGCCATGGAGGGCCCCCCTGACATGATCAGCCAATGACAGCTGATCATGTGACACAACAGAGCCGATCACGGCCAGCTTATCAGTGCCCACCTGCCCCCTGCCAGTGCCACCTAACTAATAAAAAAGTGCCCCCCATCAGTGCCACCCATCAGTGCCCACAGTGCCACCTATCAGTGCCCACAGTGCCACCTATCAGTGCCCGAAATCTGCCTCAACAGTGCTGCACCCCAGTGCCACATATCTGTGCCCATCAGTGTCATCTACCAGTGCCCATCAGTGCCTATCAGAGCCACCTATCAGTGCCCATCAGTCCCATCTATCAGTGGTACCTATCAGTGCCCCTTAGTGCCACCCATCCGTGCCACCCATCCGTGCCACCCATCAGTGCCATCTTATCTGTGCCCATCTTTGCCCATCAGTTCCGCCTTATCTGTGCCCATCAGTACTGCCTTATCTGTGCCTATCAGTGCCACCTTATCTGTGCCTATTAGTGCCGCCTTAACTGTGCCTATCAGTGCCCACCAGTGCAGCCTATCAGTGCCCATCAGTGCCCACCAGTACCGCCTCATCAGCGCATTTCAATGAAGGAGAAAAATGACCTATTTGCAAAATTTTATTTTTACAGTATTTTGCATCTTTTTTTGTTTGTTTAGCAAAAAATAAAACTCCCATCTGTAATTAAATACCACCAAAAGAAAGCTCTATTTGTGGGAAAAAAATGATAAAAATTTCATTAGGGTACAGTGTTATATGGCCGCGCAATTGTCATTCAAAGTGCATCAGCGCTGAAAGCTGAAAATTGGTCTGGGCAGGAGGGGGGTTTAAGTGCCCAGTAAGCAAGTGGTTAAGGTTGACTTTCCCTGAAAGCGGTCCCTGCCTTGTCCTGGGGCATTAATGAGCGGGACATAGCTAAAGGTACCCCATGTGCAGAGCAAGTGACCTCGCCAACAGTGCATAGCATAGCCTAGAAGAACCCAATAACCCACTCCATTTCTTACACCCTCAAAGACATGTCACTGCTGCTCTGTCTCCTTGTCAAGGATGACTAGTCTTTTCTCCGCCCCTCCTGTATTTTTCGGCAGTGTAGTGAGTGGAGCCTGCTGGGCCCTTCCCACAGCCCTGCTCTCTGCACAGGATATGTACAGCACAGTGAGGATGTCTTTAATACTTTTTCAAGGTGATAGCTGGATTTCTAAAAGCATATGATGCACACAATGTGGTTTATATGCTGCCCCCCCCTCCCCCCCAAAGAATATACCACCAGCTGCCACTAAAATAGAGTAAAGGAGGGTTATAACCTCTGTCAGTTTGTTTGCCACCTTTGTCCCATTGGGAAAATTTCCCTACATATCTGTCCCATAGCCAAAACAGGAAGTGAAAGGAAATCCCTGCACAGTGAAGGAATCCAAGGATGTCACCAGAACTAGTGTCCCTAGTGGAAGATATTCCCTTTATTCCTGTTCTGGCATCAACCCTAAATGTGGGATTTTCTTTTATTTTTTGTGATAATGGTAAACAGGACAAATGGATAGAGTGAATCTTTCTAATGGGGACATAGACAGCAATACAAACTGACGTGTTCCAATCCCTCTCTACTCTATCTAAAACTAATAAAAAAACTAAATTAACTGCAGTTGAGAACAGTGAGGTCAGGGACCTATATGTGCTGTCTGGCAGGAGTGAAGGCTGAATAGAATGACACATATTTTGGCAGATAAATCATTTCACACCAATGTGTTTCATTTTTGTATTTACATAACATTTCGTTTGGTTTACTAAAATTGTATTGAAAATATGAGAAACTGTTTTTAATCCTTCACTCTTGATTATTATCTGCATGAAATCAGACAAAAGGAATTTAGAGGACAGAGGAGGAAATCTTATCTACTGTTGTAGGAGTCTTTCACTTAGCTGGATTACTAAAGTTAAGCATACCAATAAATGGAACATCAACTATTTGTTGTAGTATTCAGGGTATTATTATTAATTATTATACAGGGTTTATATAACGCCAACAGTTTGCACAGCACTTTACAACATGAGGACAGACAGTACAGTTACAATACAATTCAATACAGGAGGAATCAGAGTGTCCTGCTCATTAGAGCTTACAATCTATAAGGGAGGGTCAAGTGATACAAAAGGTAATAACTGTGGAGGGTGAGCTGATGGAGAAAATAGACATACATTTGTTAGGTGTGGGTAGGATAGACTTCTTTGAAAAGGAGGGTTTTCAAGGATCGTCTCAAAGCTAATAGAGTTGGAGATAATTGGACAGCTTGGGGTAATGATTTCCATAGGATTTGAGAGGCTCTGGAAAAGTCCAGGAGGCAAGCATGGGAGGAGGTGACGAGGGAGCTAGAGAGCAGGAGGTCTTGAGAGGAACAAACATGGTATTTTGAGACTAGGCTAGTGATGTAGCTGGGGGCTAACTTATGGATGGCTTTGTAAGAAGTTGTCAGTATTTTGAATATAATTTGTTGGGTGAGTGGAAGCCAGTGGAGGGATTGACAGCGAGATGTAGCAGATACTTGGGAAGGTGGATGAGTTTGGCAGCAGCATTCACGATGGATTGAAGGGAGGATAGACTATGTAGAGGTAAGCCAGTGAAAAGGGAGTTGCAGTAGTCGAGCCGAGAGATGACCAGGGAGTGATTTAAGAGCTTTGTTGTGTCATTGGTTAGAAAGGGGCTTATTTTGGAGATGTTGCAGAGGTTGAGGAGGCAAAATTTGGACAGTGATTGGATGTGGGGCTTAAAGGAGAGTTCAGGACTACTCCTAGAACCTTGGCATGCAGGAATGGGCTTATAGTTGTGCCATTGATTTTGACAGAGAGATCAAAGGAGGGGGCACGTGGGGGAGGAAAATGTATAAGTTCGGTACGGAGGGAGTGAGCTGAGGGTTAAAGAAATAGATTTGGGTGTCATCAGTGTAGAGGTGGTATTGGAAGCCATGGGAGGCTATCAGCTGACCCAGGGAGGAGATGTAGATTGAAAATAGGAGAGGTCCAAAAACAGAACCTTGGGGGACCCCAACAGAGAAAGGAAAAGGAGAGGAAGAAGTAGAATTGTAAGTAATGCTAAAGGTGCGGTTGGATAAGTAGGAAGAGTACCAGCGAAGAGTAGAGTCATGGAGATTAAAGGCGTGGAGTTTTTTGTGGAGGAGGGGGTGGTTGACCGTATCAAAGGCAGCAGAAAGGTCCAGGAGTAGGAGTACAGAATAGTGTCCATTGGTTTTGGCTGTTAGTAGATCGTTTGTTAGTTTTAGGAGAGCAGTTTCTGAGGAGTGTTGGAGACGAAATCCAGACTGAAGGGTATCAAGGATGCTATTCTCAGCAAGGTGGTCGCTAAGTCGGTTGTCGACCAGACATTCAAGGAGTTTGGATAAAAAGGGGAGCAAGGAGATGAGGCATAGGTTGTTAAGATTGGTTGGGTCCAGTAAGGGATTTTTAAGTATGGGGCTGACTAGTACATGTTTAGAGAATTGGGGAAGATGCCAGAGGAGAGGGAGAGATTGAAGATGTGGTTTAGAGAGTGTAGAATAGACCCAGAGGGTGAACGTAGCATTTGCGAGGGAACAGGATCCACAGGGAAGGTGGCTAGCTGGACATTGGCAAGTAATTTAGCAACCTCATCTATAGTGGTGGGCTTGAAAGAAGGAAGTAATAATTGTACCTGCGGGCATGAAATTAAAGCATGGAGGGTATCAGAACAGCAGAGATCTCGCAAATTGTACCAGTCTTCTGTTTGAAGTGATTGGCAATCTCCTAGGCAGTGAGTGAGGGAGTGTAATCTAATCCTGCACGTGATGGGCTCTCATAGTCAAATATGGAACAGAACATTCTTTATATTTGTGTCCCATTAAAAATTCTTCTCAAATACTATTAGCCAGTTTAAAACTGAATGATATTGAATATATTATTTTTTAAGGGAGTACAAAGTACAATGACAAAAGAGCAACTTTGCAGTGAAGTAACCCACAGCAACAAATTAGACCTGTAAACTCAAAACTCTGTTTAAAAAAATATATTCAAGCATGTAGTCTTAAAGTGGTTTTAAACCCAAAAACAAACATTTATTATCAGGGGTCAAGATATCCCACCCAAGATCCACTCCCCCACCAAAAAAAAAAATGATACGCTCATATGCACAAACGCTTCAAAAGTGGTATTTTTCATCCAGTTTTCGTATTGTGTGTATGAAGCTTAACTGTTAGTACATAAAAAAAAAAAAATCCTCAATCAACATAAATATGGTAATTCTCTGAATAATCAGCATTCATTCAATTGTGCTTCCATGCAAATGTGAACATCATGTTCTGATCTTTATTGGGGAATTTTATTTTGTGTATAGAGGTGTCCTTTTATGAAGCAGTGAAATCTATTCACTGCTTCATTCTCCGGCATTCACAGAGGAGATCTTTCTCCTCTGTATGCCAATTTATAAAGCGGAGTAGATAGCTTCACCCTTGGAGAAGTGAAGCGATCTACAAACGCTTCTAACACTGGAGAATGGCCCCTAATACTGGAATCTTGTGAGACTTTACAAGATTACAGTAATAGAAATTCACCGATACACAGAGATGCCAATTTATTAAGCAGTGATAAATTATCACAGCTCAATACACTGACACACGGTGTGATTAATGTTAGTAAAATAAAGCGTCCCCCTACATAATATATACATGTATGCACACACAGACATTATATATACATGTACATGTATACATGTATGTACACACACATTATATATATACACATAAATATGACAGGGGGACATGGTTACAGTGTTGGGGGGTCTGTACGAGGCATAAGGAAGTTAATTATCTTCCTCTTTCCTCCTCAGATCCCCCCACATTCCCTCTTCACTCCCCGAGCTGGTGAATCGGGAAGTGTGAATTCTGACACAGATCACCAGTGAATCGCTCAGATCGCAGCTTCATAAACTGGCCGTTACTGTGTCATACAATGAGGATTCTCAGTGTGTGGAGATAATCGGTGGGAGAACAAGTTCAAACACTTCCCCTGATTATCTCTGGTTTATAAACTGTTTATGGGCTGTGATCAGCGGCGATCCTCTGGATCTCCACTGATCACTGCTTTATAAACGGACACCAGAGTGTTTATGTGGTGAGTTTACACTTTTCATTGAACAGAGTTTGGATAACACAGGGTTAAACGGAAAGGTGATAAATGAACTGCACATTATCTGGACAGAATGCTTGGGAAGATAGTGATGTGTTCCTGCTTAGGAGATGTATGTTAGCTTGGGGGGCTGCAAACTCTGCAGGGCTCCAACACACACTCGCTGCTATTCCAACCCTTCACATATTTCCACATAAACTTTCCTCCTGGCATTAAACTTTGCCAGGTGTTGTGCTCAGCTTACCACCCCAAACTGATGTTCCTCCCTCAGCTCACCTCTCTCCCTGCATGTCCTGTGAGCAGAATAGCTGTGCTCCTCCTCTGGGTTCTCTCATCATATGGCACTGTAGATAGAGGAGGGGGGATTCAGCGGGACACACAGAGCAAGTATGCATAAGACTGGGGGGGGGGGTGAGGAGACAGAAAATCAGGAGGAGCCGGCGGGGAGGAGCGCATCACGAGAGGTCTGACTAAATACAATCTCTTAGCAGCAGGGACTTGATCTACCTGTCAGCTAGCTGTGATTGACAGGTAGATCGAAGAGGAAGCAGTCATGGGGCCCCCTACAGGCAATGCCTGAATGGTCAGGTGTGCGGCACTTACTGTTGTGAGCTGTGCCGGCGACTGCTGGTGTAGCACTTGTCACACAGCTCGCATACTTTAAAGTCTTGCAGGACATGGCTGCTAACGGGAACTGAGTTCCTGTTGTGGAAAAAGTTCCCGCAGGACTTGAGCCCTGTTTATTATATTGCAGTTTACCAATTCTTTGATGTGGTGGATGTTTTCACTTTGTTTTTAAGGCTTTCTTTCCTTTATTTTTACCTAGGGATCTGGCCAGCAAATTATGTATCAGTAACAAGGATGAGACAGGGACAGAAATGGAATTAGTTCCTTGGAAATTCTTGTTCCACGCGATTGCGGGCTCTAGGAAAAAGTATAGAGCAGCACTCACTCCATTTTTATTGAATGCAGCGAAAGTATTAATCCCGAAACATTGGAACATAAAGGAAATACCAAGGATAAGGGATTGGTTTAGAGAAATAGATAGAATGAGGATTATGGAAGAATTAATATGCCTTCAAGAGGGAGTAGGAATAAGATCTCAGGATACCTGGAAGAAATGGTTAGAATTTAAAAAGTCCCTGACTTATTTGGGAATTATGGGGAATGGAGGGAGCACTCAGGGGCTGGTTCCCTGATGTCCTCTCTCCATCCCCCTGCCCCAAGGAGGAGATGGGAATATCACTACGGGGGAAGGGGGAAGGGGAAAGAGGGCCACCCCCCTTTTTTTTTTTCCTTTTTTTTCCCTTTGTATTTCCCCTTTGCACAAATTAAGGGAGGACGGTAATCGGGACAGAGGGAGAGGAACTCCTCCTCTCTATACTGTGCAATTAGGAAAAATAGTCACAGTATGGTTTATAATGGGATAAAGTAATTTACAGGGGGATGTATAATTCCCCCTCCCCCTCCCTTTTCCCTTATTTTTTTATTTTATTTATTTATTTTTCTTCCCTTTCAGAACAGGAAGGTGGATAACACTGGAGATAAAAGATAAATAGACACGCATTACGTGGGAATATTGATTAGGAAAATTCCCTCTTTCTTTCCTTTCAATCCTTTTTCCTTCCCTCCCTCCTCTTTTTTTTTTTTTCCAGATAGGGGAATGGGTATGCGTCAAGGTTTTTCCTCCCTCTTTTCCCTTTCCTCTGTGTTCCTTTCTTTCCCCCCCCCCCCCCCCATTTTTTTTTCCTTCCTGATAGTTAGTAAATTAGATGGCCCAGGAGAAATAAGAGGATATGCCGCAGTGTAGATTTATTCTTGAAACTAAACGCATGCTAAAAGGATTGATCCATTTAAGCAATTTTGCTATGTACTTATGTTTTTTTTTTTTTGAAAATGTTGAGTATTATCATGAATGGTTTGCAAATTGTTTTGCAAAGTATGTAAGCTTTTTTTAAATGTGAAAAATGTAATAAAAACTATTTAAAATGAGTAACAAGGATGAGACAAACCACAAAGCAGGGGGGGGTTAGAATGATCACCTCTTCCAAGCCCCCCCGCCCCCCCAATAATCAACTCATATTATTATATAAAATCTTTATCCCAAAAAGGAAAAAGCTATTTGCTGTAACTGCTTACGGTATTAGCTGGAGTTGGAGTTCAAACACCCCCCTTCTTCCAGGCTGAAAATGCTGCTGAACAAAGGTGCCCCCTGTGCTCCTTCAACCAGAGTGAATACAGACTCTAATACAGGAGGTATGTTACTGGCCAGATGACCAGGTGAAAACAGAGGGAAAAATCATAAAAATTTTTTTACTGCTACACGGCAGCAGCAGCTGTGCGCCAGATCACGTATATGGTCTATACATGATCCCACACTTCCGCCTGCAGAGGGCGCACGTGTGCTTCTGGCGGGCTGCTTCTGCTGTGGCTATTTACAGCAGAAGCAGATCTGAAGGTGCCGGCAAAACAAAAAAATAAAATAAAATAAATAATAATAATAAATAAATAAAAATTCCAGTGTATATTTCATAGTTTGTAGACGTCATAATGTTCGCGTAAACCAATATATACTTATTGGGATTTCTTTTTTACCAAAAATGTGTAGCAGACTACATATTGGCCTAAATTTATGAAGAAATTATTTTTTGATTTTTTTTTTGGATATGTTTTATAGCAGAAAGTAAATAATACCATTCTTTTTTTTTTGTTTATAGCGCAAAAAAGTAAGAAACGCAGAGGTGATTTAGTTGTGGGAAAAAATTTGACATACATTTTATTTGGGTACAGCATTGCATGTCGGCGCAATTGTCACTTAAAGTAATGCAGTGCCGTATCGCAAAAAGTGGCCTGGCCATAAAAGGGGGGGGGGGGTAAATCTTCCAGAGATGGTTAATATTGTTTCAACTCAAACAGTACCTTCTACTCTTCCAATGTACTTTTTTTTTGCTGCTGTGATCTGACTTCCTGTTAGAGGGGGGCTATGTTCTTTCTCCATGGTCACACTGTATGTAGAAAAATAGCCACCTTCTCTTGCTTGCACCTGAGATGGACTATGAACCATGGACTATGTGTAGTGTGCATAGGGCAGTGCACGCGCAACTAATGGGCACTGTGCATTCCAAGCAAAGGTAAGTGAGGGGGAAAAAGAGAGGTTTGAAAGCTCACAGAGGCAAAAAAACACAGTAAGAAAATATTTCTAGAAAAATTGATTACAGGGCCACTAACTGTTGGATTTGTTTGGATTATTTTCAGAGAATTTTTGGAGAATAAGGATATTGTTTTGTGTCACTTTTCACTTTAACTAATCTGACTACAGGAAAAATGAAATACTTCTTACTATGAGTTAATGAGTGTTACACACCGTCTTTGTACATTTTTGCTTCCTTGTAATTACTAAAAAAATCAATCCGTTCAGTAAAAAAGAATTAATTTGACATGGTGCCTGCTTCATTTGAGATAATCTCCATTTACAGAATAAGCATCGTTTTGTTAGATCCATTCAGTATGATATCTGTTAATAGACTTGCCTCACTTATTAGCAATACATAGTGGGGAGCGTATCATCCTGAACAAACATAGCAATATTGGTTGAAGTGAAGTAGTAGTTGTTGAAGCTGAACTCCAGGCAAACAGCTAAATACACAGATGAAATACAGTGAAGGACTTTGCAGTCTACTCCTATCAGCGTGTTTCCTTTTAGCACACAAGTACACCAGCACTGATGACTGGCTCCTTGTGCTGATCATCCTTCTTCAAAGCTGAGCTCTGCTGTACTGGGTTACATTTGGGTACATTTGCTGATCTCATTTAAAAAAAATCCATTAAAGAGTCATTAAGGCCACATCATTAAAAACGATCAATAAATGCTGTATTAAATGCTGTTTGTATTCACTCAGTTACTAAGAGATTCATTTTCTGTATTCTGCAAAACACCTGGTTGATTCTGCTGTTCCCTGTCTCCCCCTCCTGGCCAGGTCACTACTGCAGTTTGGGATTTTGCAGAGCAGCGTTGGCAGCTCTGCACATGCTCAGTTTTCAGTGTATTTGTACCCTGGAGAATTTCCTCTCTATGACATCTGAGCAGACCATGTGACTATAGAGTTACACATGTGGGTATATACACTATATTTGTGTGCCAATTAAACACAGTTTATTGAGATTATTTCTTTTCACTCTGTATTTATAAGGCAGTTTTTTTGGGGGGGGGTTGAACATGTGACCAGCAGCAGAGGACTTAAAGCTGTCACTGTTTCCCTACTGGGAAAGATCTTGGTCATGTGCTCGCAGTATATTGATTAGGAAAAAGGTAGTTCAATGTTTTTTAACCACTTGTCAACCGCTGTACGCCGATATACGTTCACACAATGGCAGCGGTGGGCAAATGGGCATACCTATAAGTCCCCTTTAAGAGGCAGGGCCCGTGGGACCAGCGGACTCGACCGGGGGCCCACAGGAGCGGCAAGAAGCAGAGGACATCATATGATGCCTGTCCGGAGGGACAGAGTGTTCCTGTGGACGTCATATGACAATGGTCCTGTATGGAAGTGGTTAATAAAGGAATTGTCCCAAAATCTACTGTCATTTTTACTTTTTTGACACTTTTTTGGGTGAATGTGTAGGGGTACAATGTACCCGATGCTCATTCACATAGGGGGGCGGGATCTGGGGGTCCCCTTGTTAAAGGGGGCTTCCAGATTCTGATAAGCTCCCTGCCCGCAGATCACCACAACCACCAGGCAAGGGTTGTGTGGAAGAAGCCCTTGTCCCCATTAACATGGGGACAAGGTGTTTTGGGGGGACCCCTGGTAATGGACTTGGAGGGGGGATGCGGTTTTTTCAATGATTTTTATCTATATTGCGGGGACCTGACAATACATTACATCCGCGAGCAGTTTTAAATGACATTTTTTCCTTTAGAAATGTCATTTTGCTGTGGTACTGTTCTAAACACAGGAAAGATGCGCTACTTTACAGGCAGACTAAGGACATTCCAGGTATGATATTTAAAGGAATATTTCATTTTTATTGTTTCACTTTAAGCATTATCACTGCTCCTGAAAAAAACAGCTGCTTTTACAACTTTTTTTTTTGCATTGATACAAGTCCCCTGGGGCAGGATCCAAAAACACTTATTATGGCAATAACTTGCTTATAAGCCTTTAAAATTAGCACTTTTGAATTTTCATGTTCGTGTCCCATAGACTTTAACGGTGTTCGCACACATTTTTTGCCTGTGCGAACTGAACCCGGGGGGGGGGGTGTTCTGCTCATCCCTACTAGTGAGATCTCTCCCCTATGGTAGTGATTTTGGTTCATAAGCTGGGAGTGGGGTGCCCCGTTTACAACTGTTCACTGATTATTCCACATGTTTTGGATGTTACACTTATGTTGTGTACTTGGCAAAGATTACATATTTTGTCTGCTTTGCTATATTATATATATATATATGTATATATATATATATATATATATATATATATATGTGTATATGTATATATATGTATGTGTGTGTGTGTGTGTGTGTGTGTGTGTGTGTGATATATATATATATATATATATATATATATATATATATATATATATATAAACACGCATACTTTTTTTTTCTTATTATTTCTTTTAGTTTTTTTTTTTTAGTTTTTTTAGCCTATTAAAAATACTCAATAAATATTATTTAAAACAAAAAAAAATACTTACAGTGCCATCATCCACATACAGAAAGAGAAGGGACAATGTAAATGAAACATTGCATGCTTGGTATTGCTTTAATGATGTATCAATGAGCACATAACTGCATTACTTTAGTCTTTTATATCTGCCTGGAGTTATAGAGCAGAGGCAAACCCTAACTAAATGACATTTAGGGGTTGATTTACTGAAGACAAATAGGCTGCTCAATTTGCAAGGGATATTGCACTGTGCAAGGGAATTATCCTTCAGGGAACAAAACTCTAGCCCGGTCCTCCAAGGTTACAAATATAGAGAACCTGTTACCTTTTTACATTCACAGATAGTCTTAATTTTTTTTTTTTTTAAATCATTTTTTTTCTTTTTTTTTATTGTAATCACAATGCAAGATGGTGTTTAAAAGGAAACCTTTATCCCCTTGAGTCAAAAGTAATTCTCTATGAACAACTCTATCAGCTGAAAATGCACTAAATATAACATTTTTGTACCATGGCCAATATTTAGTTGGGCAGAGACAGATGTGATGGGGAGCACAGGGTCCAGACAGATGTCCAAACAAATATGTAGATTGACCTTTTCAGTGTCCAGCTGGGGCAATATGTTACTAGAACACCTCATGAGAGTTAATATACCCATTACAATAGTGTCTGTTAGTTACTGTGGGAAATGACGCCCTGTACTGTACTGAAAAATAATAATCTGCTGGGATGCTGCAATTGTGACAGCCCGTATGAAGCATCCAGCTGTATTCAGGAATGTGGCTGATGACTGCTCAGTATAATGAGGTCCTGAACACTATGCCTTATCTACTGTGAATGTATAACACTTCTATATTTACAACTGGAAATTCTAGATAAGGATGATTAGTGCAGCAGGAGGTCAGCGAGATGAAATCTCATTTTGAATTGGATTTTATTCTTTATATAATTTTTATAAACTATACATACTGCTGCCAGGTTGGGAGATATGTTATGTATTACTACCGGAAAATTAGATTAAATGTTATCTTTCATTACAAATTAAATTGGGTTTTGTTGTGCTTAGAGACTGAAAATTGATTGAGAAGTTGGACTCTTCAAAAAGGAAACGTGAAGTAGCAAAAACCAAGAACGGTATTAAATGGCAAGGGCCACGCCACACACTTGGTAATAGAAGAATTTACTGAGTTTGACTCCATAAATTGAGATATTTTTTGGTTCAATTATATTTTTAGCTACGGTGCTACACATTTTGTAAAAGAACCAGAATAACACTTTTTATACTTTCCTATAAAATATACTGTTGAGTTGTGGAATTTTCCACTGTGCTCTGAAAGGCTCCTGGTGCCTTCTGTTCTGTTGGGAGAATATTATGTCTTCATAGTTGCCAACATTTCCAAAAAAGTTTCCAAAGAGACTTTTTTTCTTTTTGCTGTGTCCAGCAAGCCATTGTAAGGGAAGCATGTACTTTATTTAGGGGTGGGACATTCCTTTAAAATGGGCATAACTCTACAAAATGTACATGGCTAGCCTAATAATTTATTTGTTATAGGCATATACATGTTTATAGTGCCTACGATTTTCACAGTGCTTTGCATACAGCATTTAACAATTTAATTTTAACATACTGTACATACAGGACGATTCATTATAATAAGGACAGAAATATAGCCAGGAAGATATTGTTCATTAGTAAAATCATTGATGTATTTGTTTAGCTGCAACTAAGTCTCTTTAAAGTGCAGCAAACTAACTGATTATTATTATTATTATACACGATTTATATAGCGCCAACAGTTTATGCAGCACTTTACAATGTATAGGGGGACAACACAATTACAGTACAGTTCAATACAAAAGGTACAGGAGGGCCCTGCTTGCAGAGCTTACATTCTAAAGGGATGGGGTGGTACAAAAGGTAATAGATGCAGAGAATGATTTGATGGGGTGGCTCAGGGACAGTTAGGTGGGTGTGGCATAGGCTTCCCTGAATAAATTAGTTTTCAAGGATCTCCTAAAGGTGGACAGGGTAGGGGCTGAGCGGACAGATTGGGGCATGGAGTTCCAGAGGATGGGAGAGGCTCTGGAGAAGTCTTGAAGGCGAGCATGAGAGGAGGTAACAAGGGAGCTAGAGAGCAGGAGGTCCTGGGAGGAGCGGAGGGGACGATTTGGGCGATATCTGCAGATGAGGTTGGTGATGTAGATACAGAGACTACAGGAATAGTAGTATGTAGAGCAGTGTACAGAGGTCAGTAGTATGTAAGGCAGTGCATAGGGGTCAGTAGTATGTAGGGCAGTGTACAGGGGTCAGTAGTATGTAGGGCAGTGTACAGAGTAGAGGTCGATGGATATATCAGCCGATATTTGGCGTTTTTAAATTAATCGGCATCGGCCGATTGTGCTGTTAAAAAAGGCCGATTATATCTTCAGCACGACTTGCAAATGACTTCTGTAATAGAAGTCAATGCAAGTTGCTTGAAGTCTTCAGTCATGGGCGTCCGCAGCAGGGGGCAAGGGGGTTAAGTGCCCCCCCTGTAATCAGCAAGGTGTCCGCACAAGACAAGTGGGTGTCTGTGAGCTGAGCGGTCCGCCGCAGATTTTTTTCTAAGTCTGCTGACTGCTGCTGCTCTCTGACATGATCTGGTTCAGACTCAATCATTTGGCCGCTCGGCTCCGCCTCCAGTCCCTACCCCACTGTGTAGAGAGTCAAGAAGATGTAGATCTGGCCGCGCCACCCAAAAGTGGAGTAGTGATGCTCAGGTTATCCCTTGCCCCACTGTATGTCCCCCTGTAAATTAGGCTGCTTGGCCAGGCAGGATCGTTGTCTGTAAAAACATCAATCGTGTGGGCACAGCACAGATACCTCCCTCCACCCCACAGCTTAACTATTGGGCACTCTCTGCTATGTAATGGCGCCTTCTGTGAGAAGAAAGGCAGTGATTGGGCAGGAATAAGGGAAGAGGGTGTGGCCAGTCTTCAAGGATCAGCCACGGCCACATCTCCTGCCTCTGGATGATGGAAATGCGGTCTTTTTGAAACTGGGTGGCATCAGGAGAGTAAGTGAAGGTGTACGGGAGAAGCAGAACACATGTAGAGGAAATGGCAAGTGGCCGTGGACAGGCAATAGAAGAAGAACAAGGAGCGGGTCTGGTGAGCTGGAGATGACTTCTTAGGCACATCTAGTGTTTACACAGATTCTAAATGGAGTGACTGTTTATGCATTTCCAGACACTGCAACTCTTATCTATCCACTTGTTATCTCAGCTGACTTAAAGAGGCGGACCAGCTTTAAAAAAAATTTTTTAAAAGTCAGCAGCTGCAAACACTGTAGCTGCTGACTTTTAATAAGCAGATCTACCTGTCCAGGGCGCCCGCGATGTCGGCCGCCCGAGGCTGACCCGTCCCTCGGCTCTGGGGTCCCGGCGCCGCCATTTCAACTAAGGGAAACAGGCAGTGGAGCCTCGTGGCTTCACTGCCCGTTTCCTACTGCGCATGCGCGAGTCGCGTAGCGCTTTGTGAATGGGGCACGCTGTGTTCTGGGACACACAGTTCCCAGAACACAGTGCGACCCATTACCCAGAAGATGCCGCATGGAGAAGAGAAGACAGAACATCACCGCGGAGGGGGAAGAGGCAGATTAGGACTATATGCCTAGCAACAGGCATTTCTGGTAAGTTTAAAAAAAAAATATTTTCATTTTTTTTTTTCTGAATTTTTGCTAATTTTTTATGTTCTTTTGTTTTTCAGGGTAGCCCCCTAAGCTTTGCATAAGGTCAGTCACTGTTTTCTCCAGGACAAAGGCATTCTCTTACCCAGCCAGGTTTCTAGGTCATGAGCTTGATTTTCTATGGGTTTATACAGTACACTGGCTCCAATACACATACAGTATAGATGTTTTCATCAAGATCAAAATATGGGCAACCACATGTATTGCTATATAAAAAGATCTACATTCTCTAGGCTATTTATATGAGCATGGTATGCCTGAGTAACTTTCAATACAAAGTGAAGATGATTTATCTCTTATATATCACATATATCTCTCCAGTGCAATCTAGAAATACTTAATCAGACAACGGCAGCTTGATCCTTCTATGAAGCTTTTGCATCAGGTTTCTCAAACCTTTGCATGCCTGTGCTTTTTGTGATAATGACTAAGCCCCTCCCATTCGTTACATTGTCAAAAAGGGGCAGAGCATGAGTGACCTTAAAATGATGCCCCCCTCTGAAAAAAGTTCTGCGGATGCCCATGTCTTCAGTAAAGGGACTTTCCTCCTCTCTGGGCAGTCTGCCAAGAAAAGAGCAAAGAGATACAATGTTTACACTTCTGAATGAACTGAGCTCTGTGTGTAGAGTTCTCAGTTTAACCATTTAAAGACTAAATCTTTTCTGACACTTGATGCTTACAAGTAAAAATCTGGTATTTTCCGCTAGAAAATCACTTATGCCGCGTACACACGATCAGACTATCCGGCGGACTTAGTCTGACGGACAAACCGCCGGACTGTCCGAACGAGTGGACCTGCCCACACATGTGGCTTTTCCGGCGGTCTAGGTGCGGCAGACATAGTCCTCCAGATTATCCGCCGTACTTTTGAAATGAACGGACTTGCCCACACACACGGAGCGCAGCTCCAGGTAGCCGGGACTAGCAAAGGAAGCGTCGCTGGCCCTGTCACCTGGTATGGAGTTAAAGGGGAAACCCTCCGTAGAAAAAACGGCGTGGGGGTCCCCCTCTAGGTCCCCCTCTAGGTCCATATCAGACCCTTATCCGAGCATGCAACCCGGCCGGTCAGGAAAGGGGGTGGGGACAAGCGAGCGCCCCCCCCTCCTGAGCCGTACCAGGCCATGTGCCCTCAACATGGGGGGGTGCTTTGGAGAAGGGGGGGACGCGCAGCCCTCCCACCCCAAAGCACCTTGTCCCTATGTTGATGAGTACAAGGGCCTCTTCCCGACAACCCTGGCCGTTGGTTGTCGGGGTCTGCGGGCGGGGGGCTTATCAGAATCCATGAGCCCCCTTTAATAAGGGGGCCCCTGGATCCCGGCTCCCCACCCTATGTGAATAAGTACCCCTACCCATTCACCTGTGAAAAAAATGTAAAAAAAACACAACACACAAGGGTTAAAAATAGTTTATTGCACAGCTCCGGGGATCTTCTTCCGTCTTCAGGGATCTTCTCGCCGGACTCCTCCGCTATCTTCTGCTAGCTCTTTTACTAGCGGAGGAGGCCGGCTTTCTTCTTCGTCACCGCCCTCTTCTTCCGACTTCGGGGGTCTTGTCCCCCTCTTCGTGGGTCTTGCCCCCCTCTTCGGTTCTTCTTGCCAGGCCTCCGCGCCTTCTTCTAGCTCTTTTACAAGCGGTGGCCCGGTCTTCTATCGCCGCTGTCTTCGTCGTCGTCGCCGCCTTCTGTTCTTCTCTTCTTCTGTTCTTCTCTTCTTGAGCTGTTGCCTCGTTGCTGTCTCTGGCCACAATTACAGGCACGCGGCGTGCAGCGACTTATATAGGGACATCGCCGGATGAAGTAAAATAAATAATAAAAAAAAAAGAAGAATTTTTTTTAAAGCGCCCATTCCTTCGAGCTTATCCTCAGAAGCGAACGCATACGTATGTCACGCCCACATATGAAAACGAAGTTCAAACCACACATGTGAGGTATCACTGCAATCATTAGAATGAGAGCAATAATCCTATCACTATAACTCCTCTGTAACTCAAAACTGGTAACCTTTAGACATTTTTAAACATCGCCTATGGAGATTTTTAAGTGTCAAAGTTTGTCGCCATTCCATGAGGGGGCGCATTTTTGAAGCATAACATGTTTGGTATCAATTTACTTGGCCTAACATTTTTTTCAACATATAGAAACACATTGGACTGCTGAGCAAATATCGTGTGACAAAGTATTGCAAAAACAGCCATTTTATTCTCTAGGGTGTCTAAAAAAAATAAAAATAAATTATATATATATATATATATATATATATATAATATAATGTTTGGAGGTTCTAAGCAATTTTCTAGCAAAGAATGACTTTTAAACAAATTTGAAAAATAGGCTTAGTCCTGAAGTAGTTAAAAGCAAAACATTTCTTTTTTAGTTTTTGATGTAGTGAAGACGGATTAGTACACCTTTCAAGTTTCTACTGCAGTTTCCCAGTGTTTCTGGTATTTACTAATCTCACCAAGAGTAAAAGAGAGTTCCCTCTTACTTCCTGTTTTGGCTATAGAATAGGGAGCAAAAGGAAATCTCTCCAATGGGACACAGATAGTAAAAATAAAGCTGACGGGGTTATAAATCTTATGCTATCTGAAAAGTGAAAAAATAAGTTTTGACTTTAGTTTTACTTTAACTACTTAAGGAATGGAAAGGTTTTGCCCCCTTAATGACCGGGACATTTTTTGCGATACAGCACTGCATTATTTTAACTAACAATTGCGCGGTCCTGCGACGCTGTACCCGAATAAAATTGATATCCTTTTTTCCAACAATAGAACTTTCTTTTGGTGGTAATTGATCACCTTTACAGTTTTTATTTTTTGCTCTAGAAACCAAAAAAAAATTAAAATTTTGAAAAAAAAATAACTATTTTTTACTTTCTGCTATAAAACACATCCAATAAAAAAATTTAAATAATCAATTTTCTTCATCAATTTGGGCCAATATGTATTCGGCTACATATTTTTGGTAAAAAAAATCCCAAATACGCGTATATTGATTGATTTGAGCAAAATGTATAGCATCTGCAAACTATGGGATAGATTTATGGCATTTAAAAATTTTTAATTTTTTTTTTCTAGTAATGGCAACGACCAGCGATTTTTAGCGGGACTGCGACATTGCAGGGGACAGATTAGACACTTAACTGACACTTTTGGGAACCCGTGACATTATTATAGCGATCAGTGCTAAAAATATGCACTGTTATGCCATGTACACACAATCAGACTATCCAGCGGACTTAGTCTGGCGGACAATCCGCCGGACTTTCCAAATGAACGGACTTGCCCACACACGGAATAAAGTCTGTTAATTTTGAACGTGACTTCAGGTACGACGGGACTAGCGAAGGAAGTCAATGTGGCCGCCTCCATCGGCGAGATTGATACCTTGCTAGCCCAGTCGCTTGGTATGGGTTTTCAACCACTACGCTGAAAAAACGGCATGGGGTCCCCCCAAAGGCCATACCAGACCCTTATCTGAGCATGCAACCCTCCGGTCAGGAAAGGGATGGGGATGAGCGAACGCCCCCCCCCCCCCTGAACTGTACCAGGCCATGTGTCCTCAACATGGGGGGGTGGGTGCTTTAAGGAAGGGGGGGCCATGCGGCCCCCCACCCCAAAGCACCTTGTCCCCATGTTGATGAGGACAAAGGCCTCTTCCCGACAACCCTGGCTGTTGGTTGTCGGAGTCTGTGGGTGGGGGGGGCTTATCAGAATCAGGGAGCCCCCTTTAATAAGGGGGCCCCCAGATCCCGGCCCCCACCCTATGTGAATGAGTATGGGGTAGGATACCCCTACCCATTCACCTGGGGGAAAAAAGTGTAAATAAAAAAACACACAACACAGGTTTAAAGTAGTTTATTAGGCGGCTCCAGGGATCTTCTTCCGACTTCAAAGGTCTCGCCGGGCTCCTCCGCCATCTTCTGCTCCTTTGCCGCTCTTTCTCTAGCGGAGGAGCCCGGCTTTCTCGTTCGTCATTGTCGCCGTCCGAGGGTCTTCTTTCGACTTCGGGGTTCTTCTTCCAACTTCTCCGTGCTTTCCGGCCTCTTCTCTTCAGTTCTTCTGCCGGGCTCCTCTGCTATTTTCTTCCAGCTCTTTTACTAGCGTTGGCCCAGTCTTCTCATTCATCGCCGTGACCGTCTTCTTCTTCTTCCTCCTTCTTCTCTTCTTCGATGTTGACACGATGCTCTATCCGGCTGTAATGCCGGGGACACATTGCGCGGCAACTTATATAGGCATAGGGGGCGGGGTCACGGGGTGATGTCACATGGTGACCCCGCTCCTTATTATGCCAAAGTCCCGGGGATGCTGGGACTGTGAAATCATAAGGGGCGGGTCACCATGTGACATCACCCAGGGACCCTGCCCCTTATGCCTATATAAGTCGCCACACAACGTGTCCCCGGCATTACAGCCGAAGAGAGCATTGTATCAACATCGGAAGAAGACAGCGGCGGCGGCGAACGAGAAGACCAGGCCAATGCTAGTAAAAGAGCTGGAAGAAGATCGCGGAGGAGCCCAGCAGAAGAAGAGTGGGAGAAGAAGCCGGAAAGCGCGGAGAAGTCGGAAGAAGACCCCCTGATGGCAACGAGGAAGAACAAGAAAGCCGGGCTCCTCCAATAGCAAAAGAGCGGCAAAAGAGCAGAAGAGAGCAGAAGAGCCTGGCGAGAAGACCCCCCGAAGTCGGAAGAAGACCCCCGGAGCTGGGCTAATAAACTACTTTTTCCCCCAGATGAATGGGTAGGGGTATGATTTACCCCATACTCATTCACATAGGTTGGGGGGCTGGGATCTGGGGGCCCCCTTATTAAATGGGGCTGCCAGATTCTGATAAACCCCCTCGCCCACAGACCCCGACAAAGAACGGCCCAGGTTGTCGGGAAGAGGTCTTTGTTCTCATCAACATGGGGACAAGGTGCTTTGGGGTGGAGGGGCATTAGGGCCCCGCTTCCCCAAAGCACCCACCCCCCATGTTGAGGGAATGTGGCCTGGTGCGGTTCAGGAGGGGGGGCGCTCACTCATCCCCACCCCCTTTCCTGACCGGCCGGGCTGCGTGCTTGGATAGGAGTCTGGTATGGACTTTGGGGGGACCCCCATGCCGTGTTTTTGGCGTAGGGGTTCACCTAAAAATCCATACCAGGCAGCGGGGCTAGCAAGGTGTCAATCTTGCCGATGGAGGTGGCGACATTGACTTCCTTCGCTAGTCCCAGCGTACCTGAAATCACGTTCAAAATTAACAGGTTTTACTCCGTGTGTGGGCAAGTCCATTTATTTGAAAAGTCCAGTGGATTGTCCGCCGGAAAGCCGAGTCAAGCGGACAATTTTGAGTCAAGTCTTCTTTCAAAGTCCAGCGGACTTTTGGGAAGAAAAAAGTCCGCAGGAGCCCACACATGGTCGAATTGTCCGATTGTGTGTGTACGCGACATAATATACTAATGACACTGGCAGAGAAGGGGTTAACATCAGGGTTGAGCAAACAGTTAAGTATGTCCCTTGGAGGTGCTTGGTTACTGTTTGGGGGATGGACTGACTGGAGGAACACAGAGATCCGTGTTCCTGATTAGCAGGAACAAAAAAACTTGTCAGAATGGCCATCTGCCTTGTTTACATAGGCAGATCAACATTCTGCCTTTCTGGGGAACAATTGGTGGGTTCCGGCGGACATTGCCTCCGCTGGATCGGCTGATTGGCTCCCCAGTGGCTATTGCATGAAATGACGTACAGGTACGTCGTTTCACGCAATAGGGCCGATCTGCCACAGTATATGTACTGTGGCTGGTCGGCAAGTGGTTAAAGTGATAAAGTCTTGTTTTTTTTAACAAACATGTTATACTTACGTTCTCTGTGCAGTGGTTTTGCACAGAACAGCCCAGATCCTCCTCTTCTCGGGTCCCAAGCCGGCGTTCTTGATCCCTCCCTCCTGCTGGGTGCCACCTCAGCAAGCAGCTTGCTCTGGTCCACCCAAGCAGGCATGCTCCTGAGCCACAGCGTTGTGTGTCCATTCCCACACGGAGCCCTGGTTCTGCCCCGTCCTCTCCATCTCTTGATTGGCTCACTGGTTATGACTGACCAATGGCTCCCGCTGCTCCCAATCAAAAAAAGCCAATCAGGAGTGTGAGTGCCTGGAGAGACAATATTTTCTTGGACATCACTAGATCAAGAGGGACCTCATTTAAGTATTAGGGGAGCTGGGGAGGCTGCTTCACCCAGAGGATTTTTTACCTTCTTTCATAGAATGCATGAAGGTAAAAAACATTGAGCCTTTACAACCTCTTTAAAGTGGTTGTTAACCCACTTTTGGTCATTTACATACTTAGTTTTGTATCCTAATACAGTGCCCCCTTGTCTCTGTGTTTCATTAAAAAAATACCTCCTTCACCGTATTTCACGATGGCTCCCGGCTCTCATGTAACCAACTGTTTTTCCTCTCTGCTCATCTTGCAGAAGCAGCGGGCGGGGCTGAGGTTTCCCCACTGATGTCAGCAGGACGTGAGGAGGAGAGGAGACACAGCCAGTCATGTGATCGTTGAAAATTGCCGCAAAGGAGGTATTTTTTTAGTGAAACACAGAGACAGGGGACACTGTATTAGGATACAGAACTGAGTATGTAAACATATATATGTTATTCCTGTAGCAGGAGGGGGATGGGGTGGCACTGTCACTAGGTGACACGCTGAGATGGGAGGGGAGTAGGCACAGAGGAGACAGACACAGAAGAGCAGCCTGCGGCTGACAGATGTCAAGGGCTCAGCAGCCATGATTATTGTGGTCTGTTTGCATAGGGGAGGGGAGAAACTGGCAGGATCAGCCAGATTTTTTAGGTGTTGCAGGGGTCCAAATTATACAGTACAAGCACTGTGCTGTAAAAATGCTTTAAAGGAATAGAATATGTGTTATTTTTTTTGGGGTGAACAAACGGTTTACGTCCTTCTTGAAGGAAGGTTTAGACAGTGTTAGATTTCTGTCAAAATTTTTATTGCAGAAAACTATATGTAATGAAAGTTTTTTTTTTTTTTTTTTTTTTCAATATTTTTATTGATTTTATGCAAACCGAAAGAACAATAAAACATGACATGTCAGCCTTACATCATCAAGCAATACTACAGTAGATGGTTGTTAATTGACAATGGTCATTAAGAAAAAGGCACATGTTATCGGTAAACATCGGTAATACACACTGCAAGATCCAAAGCTAACAGAACAAAACATGTATTAAGCTTCGGTCAGGATCTATGTAGACACATCAGGATACCCAATCGCCCTAACGAGAATAACTTTGAGGGAATCTAATGGGCGCGGGACTCAGCTATCCAGGCAAGATTGTCCGTTAGCGGTAACTTAAATACGAAGTCGTCACTGCTCGGTGCTGTTATTAGGGGTGCATCTCACACCTACACCCTATTGCGGGCGGTCTAGGGAAGAGTGACAGAAGGCCCCCCACCACCCCGAAAAGGGTACTTGCTGTGGTAGGAGACCCCCCACCCCGCCCCGACCTAGATAAGCTGACAGAGACTGGACTAGTTAAAACATAATGAAGGACAAATTAGTAATAAACTAGTAGCACGGAAGACTGAGTACCTTAAGCAAGCCCGGGAAGCCAAAGCGGCGCCGGGTGCAGTCTGTGCACAACACTTATAACCAACAAGAACTATAGTAACCGTTACACCCTGTACCATCTATGAGGGAGTGTAAGGCCTTATAAACTATCAGGTGGGAAAATAGAACAGTTAACTGAGCAGGTATCATGGAGAGAATGGGATCAGTCCGCTCCAATCTCGTCCTAGAGTAATCCAAAAATAAAAACAAAACAAAAAAAGGGGGTGTAGGAGAGGGGGAAAGAGGAAGGTGAGGGGGGATCAAGGGGGGGTGGGGGGGTCTACCAGGGTTTCTGAGCAGAAGGATAATTCAAGTTATAAAAATGCAAGTTATAACCCCGGAACTAGGGGGATTTTGTGGAATGTGGCCCAGGGTTCCCACACTTTCTCAAAGAAGGAGGCCTTGTCCTGCATGCGACTGACCAACTTCTCTTGCGCCATAATCCAGGAGATCTTTCGTTTAACCGCCCCGAATGGGACTGTATGTTGTTTCCAGTGGGCTGCTGTCGTGATTTTGGTGCCTAAAAGGATAAAGAATATAAGTTTCTGAGATGATTTATTGGCTTTGTCCACTTTGCGGTTAAGCAATGCCACTTCCGGATTTTGGGGAACTGGAAGCGATACCAACTTGCGAATTAGGGCAAATACCCTGTTCCAAAGGCCCCTGATATGTGGGCAAGTCCACCATGTGTGGAGCAATGAACCTATATGTCCGCAGCCACGGAAACAAATAGGAGACACCTCCGGAAAGATCTGTGCCAGTCGGGCGGGAACCCTGTACCACCTAGTGACAAGTTTAAGGCTAGCTTCAATCAGGGATACGTTGAGGATCCCGGTGAAAGATCTTTGGAAACAGGAGTACCATAGGTCACTATCCCACGAAATATTGAGATCATTTTCCCAGGCTAACGCATAGGTAGGTTTGGTCGTAACAGAAGCTAGAGCTGTATAAATCGTAGAGATCCCTCCCCTCTGACTCGCTATGTCCGAACACCATAACTCGTATGTCGTGATAGTAGGAGGATTTGGTCTATCGGGCCATTTGGAGTGCAAGAAATGGTTTCGTTGGGAGAATCTAAATCGTTCAGCTAGTGGCATCTCGAGTTTTTTCAGGCAGAAAGAAAGTGAGACAGGGCCCGAGGCGTTAAAAAAATTTCCAATCCTGAGTAGTCCTTTGTTGAGCCACCAACTAAAGGCTAGGATATTCATACCCGGCGGGAAATCTGGATTGTGAAAAACATGCGTTAACGGCCTTAATTTAGAGATCAATGCAGGGTTTTTATGTAACCGATCACATAGGGCTAGCGAATGGGAGAGGGCGGGAGACATGATAGGGGGTCGGCTTCTAGGCGGAGCCCAGATGAGATAGTCAATGGTGTAATGGGGGGCAGCCAGTCTTTCAATAGCAACCCAATCCGGTTTGGGGCCCCGGGAATAAACCATAGAGATCTGGGTTAATTGAGCTGCTTGGTAATACCACCAAATGTTATGTAGCGCCAGGCCTCCTTGCTTTTTGAGTCTATACAATAATTGTTTTGATCCTCTGCAACCCTTGGAGCCCCAGATGAATTGAAGGATTTTAGATTGAAGTGGTTGGAGTTGGGCTTTCTTTACGGGGAGAGGAAGGGATCTAAACAAATACAGGATACGGGGAAGGAGGGTCATCTTGACCGCAAAGATGCGACCTAGCCAGGAAAGACCGAGATGGGACCAGGTTAGTAAATCTGCAGATAATTTTGCAAGGGCGGAAGGATAATTGGCCGAGTAGAGAGTGTTCATATTAGATGTTAGGTGGATGCCTAGATAAGGTAAGGAATCGAGGCACCATGTAAAAGGGAAATGATTCTGTAGTGTACTTACTATAGGCAGGGGAACGGAGACATTGAGAGCTAGGGATTTTGATGCATTCATTTGTAGGCCTGAGGCTAGTCCAAATGCTTCCAAGAGGGCAAAAACATTAGGTGTGGAGATCAGTGGGGAAGTTAAAAAGAGGAGGAGATCATCCGCGAATAAAGCACATTTGTGTTCTTGTGGACCACAACGGACTCCTCTAATGTCAGGGTGAGCTCTAATGGCAATAGCTAGAGTCTCTATGGCGATGGCGAATAGCAGGGGTGATAGTGGGCACCCCTGTCTGGTGCCTTTTTTGATGTTGAACGTCTCTGAATAACAGCCTTGTAGACGGACTTGTGCACTTGGGGTAGAATACAAGGCTTTGAGAGTGCCCAAAAAAAGGGGACCAAAGCCCCATTTCTCTAGGACTCGAAACAGAAAGGGCCACGTCCGTGTATCAAAGGCCTTTTGCAAGTCTATGGACAACAAAAAGCCGTCCTGTGAGGGACCGCCATCCCAATGTGAGTTAAGAATAGAAATGATATCTACTGCTCGCCTGATTTGGTCCGGACCTTGTCTCCCCGGGATAAAGCCCACCTGATCCTTGTGAATATATCGTGAAATAAATGATGAGATCCTATTAGAAAGCACCTTAGTTAAGATTTTTAGGTCATTGTTGATAAGCGAAATTGGGCGATAGTTTTGCACCAAGGATGCATCTTTGCCAGGTTTAGGAATGACAGAAACATAGGCTAAGTTCAGGGCTTTATCCAAGGGAGAGCCGGACCGGATGGAGTTGAAGAAATCTACCAAAAAAGGGGCAAGGACTGGGGCAAATTTCTTATAATATCCCACAGAGAAGCCATCAGGACCTGGGGCAGAATTACTTTTAAGATGTTTGATCACCTCTAGGACTTCAGTAACCATAATTGGGTCTTCTAGTAGGTTCGCATGTTCTGGTGACAATGTCGGGAGGGAGACAGTATCCAAGAATTGATCCACGGAGGGTTGTGGTTTATCCTCATCAACTTTATATAGGGAGGAGTAGAATTTATGAAAGGATGACATGATATGGAGGGGATTCTGTGTTAGAATTCCGTCCTGATCTCTAATTTTCGGGAACGCCGAGGGACGAGGCCTCTTGGATAATTTGGCTGCAAGTTTAGAACCCATCTTGTCTTTCTGATAATAAAACCTGGCCCCGGACCATCTTAAGTGTTTCTCAGCCTCGGTGGTGAGAGCCAAATTGAGAGCAGTCCTAGCTGCTTGCAGGGCTGCCAGGGATTCTCTAGTGGGGGTACGTTTATGAGCTTTGCTTAGTAATCGGAATTCCTTGGATAGAGAGTCTACGTGAGCCTTCCTCCCTCTTTTTAGTTGGGACGAGATTTGGATGATTCTCCCCCTGATCACAGCTTTATGTGCTGCCCAGAGAACATCTGGGGCTGTAAAGGGATCCTTATTAAGGGAGAAGTATTCCTTTATGGCAGTGGAGATGTCTGCACTATGAGCTGGGTCACTAAGGAGACCCTCGTTAAGTCGCCACGTGAATCTATTGCTGAGGTTGTGGGTGGACTGAACGTGAAGTAGTACAAGCGAATGGTCAGATAGTGATGTGTCCCTGATTTCCGATCTTAAGGCCAATGGAATAGTGTGTGATTGCACAAAAATGTGATCAATCCTGGCATGTACCTGGTGGGGGGCTGAGTAATGTGTGAAGTCTTTACATGTGGGGTTCTTTTCTCTCCATATGTCCACTAAGCCTCTCGAGTGTAGGGTAGCCGCTATCTTAGTGCTCTGTTTAGGAGGTTTTCTGTTGCGAGCTGACCCTTTTCCTGTTTTATCCAGGGAATGGTCAAATGGGATGTTAGTATCACCCCCCATTATTACCTTACCCTCTAGTAGAGGGTCCAACGTGGACATCATGGAGTGAAAGAAAGCTGATTGTCCCTTATTAGGTGCATAGTACGACACAAATGAGTAGATATTTCCTTCCAGGGATCCCTTAACCAAAATAAACCTGCCTTCCTTGTCTCTAAATATGTCCGTTGCGGTGAATCTAAGGTACTTAGATATGCATATTGCGACCCCTTTAGTTTTGTTTTTGGCGTTAGCCAGGAAGAAGAGGGGAAATCTACTATGTAGGAAGGAGGGATTAAACGTGGATTTGAAGTGAGTTTCCTGCATGAGAATTACATCAATCTTTTGGGCTTGGTATAATTGAAATAGTTTTCTCCTTTTGATGGGAGAGTTCATCCCCTGCACATTATGTGTTGATATACAGAAGGAAGGGGGGGGGTGCTTGATCAGGCATAGCGAGTCAGAGGGAACAGCCAGTATGTTATATAGGGATCTCTTACCATATCCTTGCGAAGAGAGGGACCATCCTGGCGTAGGAAGGCCTCAGCAAAAGGAAGTGAAGCTGTCAGCTTAGAGGAGCCCTGGTAGACCCGGGAGAAGAGGGGAGGAAAAAAGGGGTAAGGAAGGAGTTGACTGATCCTGCAGAGAAAGAGCAAAAGACATCTTAACCACCTTAAAGCTATGGATATCTTTGAGAGAACAAAAACAGATAAAACACATACAATACATGAAACAATCTGCAGGGGAGGATGACACACGTCAGTCCCCTGCATGTAAGGCCCGAGAAGCCTAGTCTCGGGAAAAAGTCCCAAAAAGGGAAAAGTGTGGGAGCCTCTGAGTGAGGGGAAGAGAAGGCCCGTCACTCGGAGACCGGTGGGGGCGCAGTGCAAACCACCCCGACCGGGACCCACCTAAGGCCCAATGCCCCTTCAAATGAAATGAGGGGCATCTTAAAACCCGCTTAATAAAAAAATATGAAAAACCAAGCAAATAAAAATAGAACTGTAGAACAAGAATGGGAAAACAATCATAAGTGGGAGAGCCGTAAGCTTGCGATAGCTATCGAAAGCCACGTGGAGAAGAGTCATGTAGGAAGTCTGTGGTAGTGCGGATCGCACCCGTCTGAGAAGGAATGTACCCTTACAAAAAAGGGGGGAGAAAAAGGAGAATGCGCAAAATATGCGCTGTAACCATGGAATCTAAAACCAAGAGTTATTAGCATAAAAAGGTAATCATTGTCGACACATTCAAAGTCTGTCTTTCAAGTTGGGCGTCCATCCTTGGGACGTTTCGCCTTCTGCTTTTGCCAGAGGGGCTTGTCGGGGCTTGCAGGGGGAGGCCTCTTCGCAGAACTGGAAGACTTGGGATCCGCAGGGTCAGCAGGAGAGTGAGAGATGAGGCCCAATTGAAGAAGCAGGCGTTCACCATCGGTGAAGTTGGAGAAGCCATATTGTTTATTGGAATAAGTGAAGTGCAGTCTGAACGGGAAAGCCCAGCGATAAGCTATGGAGTTTTGTGTTAAAATTTGTAAGAGTGGTTTCACGGATCTCCGCAGCTGGATCGTGTATGGGGATAGATCCGCGAAGATTTGGACTGGATGGCCCTGGAAGGATAGATTTTCAGTTTCTCTGGCCTTGCGCATGACTTCTTCCTTAGTTTTAAAGAAGTGGGGTTTGACCACAATGTCTCTGGGTAGGCCATCTTGGCGAGGGGGTTGAAGTGCTCTGTGAGCACGATCTAACTCTAGACGATGGTCAGGCAGATCAGGTAATAGTGACGAAATAAAGGCGCGTACCACCGCGTCTGTTTCTTTAAAAGATTCAGGTAGGCCTCGGAGCCTAAAATTATATCGGCGATTCCTGTTTTCGAGGTCATCTAATTTAGAGTAAGCGGTGTCCAGCTGCTCCTGTAGTTCAGAGATCCTGTCAGTATTTTGTATGGTTCTGGCAACAGTCTGGTCAGTTTTAAGTTCTATTGCTTCAATCCTGGCCCCAAGTTGCTGTAGGTCAGCTTGAATGATTGAGGTAATATGGGATGCGTTCTGAGCAAGGCCTCTGGATAGCATTTGGGAGAATGTCTCTAGCAGGGCAGGGATATCAGTGGGATTAGTCTGGATAGATGGGGCGGCCCCACGCGCCGCCGGAGAGGAGAGATAATCCTCCATAGGAGTGAGCGGGGATCTCCCATGAAATCTCCCCAGCAATGATTCCGTGGATGCTGGGGATGAAAGTGATGTCAGCTGGTAACTCACAGAATGAAGATTCGGATCCGTGGAGTTAGGGCCTGACGTGAGTTGATCCGCGATGGATGGCATCGGATGAAGACGAAGGCCTTGTGCGACGGGAGCGGCGTCCGCCATCATGGCGGTGGATGCGGCCTGGAACTCCGGAGTCAGCCGCCGGGATAAGCTGCGTCTCGCCGTGATTAACGATCGTTAAGTGGGTGGCGCTGATCCGCGGGGACGTGAGGGTGAATTTGCGGTAATGATCTCTTCTCCATGTGGCTCAAAGGCTGCGGATCACGGTCGGGGCGAACGGAGCCCTCAGGACATGCGACCGTCCATGGAGCTGCCGCGCATGCGCCCTAAGTTTTATTTTTTTTATGATCCTTTTTGAGGTTTTGATTTTGGTTAAGAGAGACTCTTGTTTATGGCACAATGGCAGAATATCTTGTGAGTTAAAGGGCTGCAACATATATGTGTAGTATATGTGTGTATGTAGAGAGTAGGCTTAGATTCTTCTTAAGCACCCTTATTTAAATGATAAGTTCACCTTTGGGAACATGTTACATGTCCCACCCAATTTTAGGGTGGAACATGTAACATGTCCCCAGTGCTGCAGCCACCACCCGCTGCCCCCCCCCACCCCATGGCAGAAATATGGGAAGAGATTCCCTGTTCTAGCTGCCAATGTTTGAAAATGGCTCTGTGTATGAATGAACTACAAGCCCAGACCGCCACTAAGGATGTTGGGGCTTGCAGTTCTCAATGAACTACCATGGTGCTGTGGAGCGCTGTGGTAGTTCATTGAGTCTTCCTTTCAGCGAGTTTTGCCTTGCCCATACCAGATGTACAAGCAAGCAGATACATTGACAGTGTGAGGCCTGCATGTCGCCGGCGATCTGCTGATCTTTGGGGCAACGCTTTACAGGCTCCTACTACAAAAATAATAAATGCACATTTTTTTACCTACAAAAAGATGTGCATTTATTATTTTTTTGTACAAAGGTGAACTCATCCTTTAAGCCACACTCAATACTCAGTGTGGCCTTACTTTTTTGTGTGTTGCATGTCATCTACATCAGTATGTCCCTGTTTCTCAAGTTCTAAAATTTGGAAGTATGGTTGGGTACTCTCATGCACCAAAAGGTGAGAGTAGTAGATGGTAGTGGGCAGGCAGTCTGTTGATACACTATTGTATTTATCTATGGTTTCATCCAGCAGATCTTGTCACTATTTCTGACCTACCATTCCCTGTTCTGCAGTTTATGTGTGTGTAGGTTGCAATCTTTGTAGAGGCAGGGTTTTTCTTTCCTATTTCAGAGCCTCCAATAGGAGAACAGTGAGCAGCACAATAGTGGCATCACCAAATCTCACTCTTAGGGCCCATTCACACAAGACTTACTGATCTCACTGCATTGCACCGCACACTAGCTGTTGCATTGTAAACCAGGGTTGGTGCGTAGTGCGATGCAGTGTGATCACTGCAGTGCCGATGTGCCAATTGAGGCACCTCACACTTTTCACTTTTTTGTTAAACCAACTTTATTGAAATGCCACACAGTGAAATTTCATTAAGTTGTATAGGCCACTAGGTGGTGCAAGTGCAGTGGATTGCCTGTTTTGATGCTGCACTTTTTTTCAGAGCACACCACCCACACACCACCTCAACATGGCAGTGCGAACTGGGCACATAGGAGACAAGGAATTCCACCCTGTCTTGAGGAGGGACTGCGCTGGAATAGCCACCCAGTACAATTTCACTGCACCTGGTGTGAATGAACCTTAAATCTCCTGAGACTAGCAGTCAGAGACAACAATGCCTTAGCTTTTTACACTGCAGATATACAGCTATAGGCACAGAAATTCCTAGGCACCCTTGCAGAACTGAGAGCACCCTGCTGTTTTTTAGGAGGAACCTCAGCCAGCATGTATTTTTCTTTTTTTAGGCACACTTAACATTTTTAGATTTCCCTAGAACAAGCAAATATAAATGTTTAGAGTTTTACTCTACTTGAAAGTTAATTGCAAGGTAAACATAACACCAAACTGTGTCTACAAAATTTCACACTGAGCTGCGGCTGTGTTAGAGCTTTTTAAGCTGCGCTTTGCGGCTACTAGCTGGCTGCTTTTAACCCCAAAGTAGGGGTTAAAAATGCCTGTTTTTCATTGCTTCCATACAGCTTTTTTATATGCGCTACCCATTCATTTCAATGGGCAGGGCATTTTGGGAGCCAGTGCTCTCAAACCACTCCAAAGATGTTGCCTGCAGGACTTTTCCTAAAGTCCCAGGCCGCGTACACACGCGGGGACTGTTCGCTCAACTTTGTCCGTCAAACAGTTTCAGCGGACAGTCCGCTCAAAATTAGCATGGACGGACTTGCCCACACACGACGAACGAACAGTCCGCTGAAACCGTGCGCGATGACGTGAACGGCACGTACGACGGGACTAGAAAACGACGTCCTATACACTGCAATGCAACCTTCGGCGTGTAAATTCTTTCTGAGCATGTGCGAGACTTAGTTTGACGAACAAGCCTACACACGGGCAGACTGTCCGCTCAAACCAAGTTTCAGCGGACAGTTTTTCGGAATTTCCGAAAAACTTTGTTCGTCAGACTGTCCGCTGAAACTGTCCACTGAAAGCCCACACACGAGCGGACTGTCCGCCGAAACACTGTTCAGCGGACAAAGTTGAGCGAACAGTCCCCGCGTGTGTACGCGGCCTCACAAGCACACCGCCCCAGTGTGAAAAGCCACACTGCAATGAATAGGAGGCAGTTTTCAGGCGTTATTTAGAGGCTATTTCTAGCGCCAAAATGCCTGAAAACTGCCTAAGTGTGAAAGGGCTCTTAGGCTGAAACAAATGCAGTTACACTTAATGTGGTAGATTTAGCATAATAAACACATCCAAAAAAAAAGAATAGAATGACTACAAAAATAAATATTTATAATTTGTAATTCGGATTTACCTACTCCACTAACAGGCACATAGACTCTATCCATTGTGACCAGATAACATCAAACTTACTCATTGAGCTTCTTAAAGAATATGTATGTTTTCAAAAGAAATAAGCCTATTAAGATCAAAAAAAAAAATATATAAAAAATAGTCTTTAGTGAATAAAAACTCTGAAGTGGAATCAAGAGCAGATTCTTCTCTTCGTGATAATAACACACAAAAAACAGTGATTGCATATGAGATCCACCAGATGCGACCACTTTAAGAATTGGAGGCTTACTAACTCGCAAGCACAATGAGCATATCAGAGCTTAAATGAAGGAAGTAGCCAATGGGTGCCAATCGCAGAGCACAGTCCCAGGACCAAACAAAAACTTCTAAGGATCCGCACTCCACCAAACAAGGAGGATACCTCAGCAGGCTTGAACCAAGGCAGGATTTGTCCAATTCAAACATAGGATGAGCTGCCCGATATGGGGTGAATCACACTATTGGCTCATTGGTAACTTTTGCTCACTTGAGCTATTGAGCTCTATAACATTGAACATTAAATTCTTACTAAGCAAGAGCTGTAATCTCTATGCGTTTCATGGGACAACACCCACTTCACCAGGAGACAGCCAAAGTTGGTTTTTGATGTATATCTAAATCCTAAGCAGTACAGCCAACAGAGTTCAAGCAAAATCATCCAGAAACAGGGCTAGTCAGGTCAGATCAGTCAGGTCAGATAGGAGACACCAAAGGAGAAATCAAAGGGAAAGCTGGGAGAGCAGGTCACATCAGGTGGAGCTATTCCTAGGACCAGCTGAACAATCACCCGAGTAAAAAATATACTTACGAAAAAAGAGAAAAAATACCTAATACCGCAAAATTGTAGAGTCCCGATCATTTATACGATTACAAAGATTAGGGATGGTCCCGATGTTCGAGTCAAATGTCAGTTCAACTCGAACATCGGGTGTTAGCCTGTTCGCTGAATAGTGAACAATTTGGGGTGTTTGCAGCAAATTTGAAAGCCGTGGAACACCCTTTAAACATCTATGGGAGAAATCAAAAGTGCTAATTTTAAAGGTTAATATGCATGGTATTGTCATAAAAAGTGTTTGGGGGCCGGCTCCTGCCCCAGGGGACCTGTATCAATGCAAAAAAATTGAAGTTTTTTCGGGAGCAGTGATTTTAATAATGCTTAAAATGAAACAATAAAAGTGTAATCTTCCTTTAAATTTCATACCTGGGGGGGGGGGTCTATAGTATGCCTGTAAAGTGCGCATGTTTCCCGTGTTTAGAACAATTTTAGAACAATTTCTAAAGGAAAAAAAGTCATTTAAAACTACTCGCGGCTATAATGAATTGTCGGTTCGGCAATACACATAAAAGTTCATTAATAAAAACGGCATGGGATTCCCCCACAGGGGGAACCCCAAACCAAAATTTTAAATAAAAATGTGTGGGGGTCCCCCCAAATTCCATACCAGGCTCTTCTGTTCTGGTATGGATATTAAGGGGAACCCCATGCCAAAATGTAAAAGAAAAATGGTGTGGGGTACCCCCAAAAATTCCTACCAGACCCTTATCCGAGTACGCAACCTGGCAGGCCGCAGGAAAAGGGGGGGACGAGAGAGCGCCCCTCCCTCCTGAACCGTACCAGGCCACATGCCCTCAACATTGGGACAAATCCATTTCACAAGAAACTGTAGTAGTCAGAGAGTCTTTTCAGAACAGGCACACATGATAGGAGAGAAGTTTATACATAAAGGCTATAAAGAAGAATTCATAAAGAAAAAAATTGAAGAAGTTTCTAGATTACCAAGGGAAGCTCTAGTTAAAGGGGAGGGCCAGCTGAAAAATTTTTTTTTTTTAAATCAGCAACTACAAACACTGTGGCTGCTGCCTTTAATAAGCAGACTTACCTGTCCAGGATGCCCGCGATGTCGGCCGCCTGAGTCCGAGCCATGCCTCGGCTCTCGGGTCACGGCACCGCCATTCTATCTAAGGGAAACGGACAGTGGAGCCTTGCGGCTTCACTGCCCGTTTCTTACTCTGCATGTTTTTAATGGTGGCCCTCCACTTTAAGGATAAAGAAAGAAAAGTGATGCAGTATCAAGAAACAGATCCCCATTTTAAGGCCCTGTTACGACAGGGCATTAGTAGGCTTTTTCATTTTTCAATAGAAGGGGCGAGTGATGACAAATGGACAGATTGAATGCAATTTTTCAGTAAACCTAGATTTCCTTTGCCGATTACAGCTGAGTACGTACATGCGATCTTAATTAAGAATCCCTATTTTAATAAGTGACCCCTCGACTTTTGAACATATATGTTTAAAGGGGGAATCATTGAAACACTCACTGTAATATCTATATGCCCTACTAATTGAAATAGAGGCCCCACATGAATTGCCTTTTCTGCAATGTTGGGAAAGAGATCAGGGGGTATCTTTCTCACAGGCACAACAGGATAGGATTTTATTTTTCACTCACAAAGCCTCACTGGTGAGCAGATATCAAGAAGGAGGCTATAAAATCCTTACGAGGTGGTATAGAACACCGGCAGCATTGCATCAGATATTTCTTCAAGTATCGGATGTATGCTGGAGATGTCAGGAATCAGAAGGCACCATAATATATATTTTTTGAGAATGTACAATGTTGAGGGAATTCTAGAAGATGGTTGAGGAAACCTTTGAAATGATTATGGGTGTGTCTCTTGGAGAGAATCCGGCAGCCTCTCTCTTTTGCAATGCACCACATTGTCAAATGAAAAATATAAAAACTCACTGTTAAAACATTTGCTTACTGCAGCAAAGACTTGTATTCCAGTATTGTGGAAAAGTAAATGTATCCCCAACAAGATTACAGTGGATAGCAAGGGTTTTCGGAAATTCAACAAATGGAAGATCTGACTATGATACTGAAAGAACAGGAGGAAAAATATTGTAGGATCTGGAATCCCTTCTTTCAATATAGGGAACAGACTCTCCTATTGGAGTAATGTTGGTCAATCCTGAGCTAGTTATTTAATAGTTAGAGACTGAGCAGTGAATATGGCTGAAATGGGCCTTCTGGGGCGGGGGGGGGGGGGGAGAGGTGAGTGGGAGGGGGATTCCATTTTTTTTTCTCTCTCTCCTTGTTTATCTCTCCGCCTAAAGAGGCAAAACCAGGACTTGTTCTTGGAAAGCAAAAAGAAATGGTGTTTATTTTGTTAAGAGATTGAGCATGTAACATAATAATTAATATCAATTAGGATAAGAAGAAAAAGCTAAATATATATAACTATGGTGTTGTGCACTATGAATACTTATTTGATATGATTGTACAATGTTTTTGAGATATGAAAAAATTAAACTAAAGAATTTATAAAAAAAATAAACATTCCAAAGGGGCAAATGATACGTCTAAGCCCTTGTACACATGGTTGGAAATTCCGACGGAAAATGTCCGATCGGACCGTGTTGTCAGATAATCTGACCGTGTTTGGGCTCCATCTGACTTTTTCCGTCAGAATGTCCAACCAACAAAGTTTGAGAGCTGGATATAAAATTTTCTGACAACATGATCCGATTTGACTTTGTCCGATCGTTTGTAGAGAATTCCGATCGGACAAAGTGCCACGCATGCTCAGACAAATTACGAGACCAAAGCTATTGGCTACTAGCCTGAACGTAGTCCCGTTGTAACGAATGAACGTCATCACGTTCCCAATGATCGGATTTTCCGACAACTTTGTCCAACCGTGTGTATGCAACACGAGTTTCGGACAAAATCCATCGGAAAAAATCTGACAGATTTTGTGGTTGGAATTTCTGACCCTGTGTACAAGGGCTAAGAAGAAATTTTAGTAGTCAGAGGGTCTTTTTAGAACAGTCACACATGATAGGAGAGAAGTTTATCCATAAAGGCTATAATGAATAATTCATAAAGAAAAAAATTGAAGACGTTTCAAGGGAAATGGGATGCAGTATCAAGAAACCCCCATGATTTTAAGTTATAATATTCAGCATAAACAAATTGAACAATTTTTTAAAAAACATTAGTCACTTCTCATAAATTTATCTATAGGGGGGCACCTACATTAAGAGATCTAATCTTGTTCCTGATCCTCCAAAAAAATCAAATTAATTCACGTTTTTCAGGGAAAAGGTTTTTTTTCCCTGTAAAAGATGTTATGCGTGTAGGAACACCAATCTAAGTGGTCAAAAATGTCATAAATTCATCTCTAGCACCACCACCAAAGAATACCTAATAAAATATTTTATCTCATGCAGAACAGAAGGGATAGCGTACATATTGCAATGTCCATGGTCATTGCAATATGTAGGAAGAACTATACGTCCTATGTGGAAGAGAATACAAGAACACATATGGAATATTAGGAATGGCTTTCCGAAACACACGTTTCTTTTTACTGCGCAATTGTGAATGCATATTTTTTTTTTTTTTTACTTTCAAAATATTTTATTTTATATTAAAGGCACTTACATACGTAAAACAGTACACAAACTAGCAGTAGCAGGGAGGGCCTGCTGTCACAATGTAAGTAAAAAAACATGAGACATTAGTGAAAAACAGACAATATCAAGTGTGTACAGTCTGCAAGCCCTTCCTTATCGAGGGGCTACATCAATAAGAGGTAAACGGAGGGTGTCCCCCCCGGGAGAGCCCCCCAGGTAGAACTATTAGGGTAACTCCCAGGAGCCCCCATCCCGACACCCCTAATAGGGAACTTGCTGTGCCAGGATGAGGGAGTGTCCTCCCAGGCCCCTCCCTCGCAGAGGGGAAAAATAGTCGGGGGATCGTCTGCCGTGGGTACCGCAACATTAAATTGGACTGTATGGTAAACTTGTCAATTACAGCTCTGTTGAGCAAACCAAAATCTTAGAACGACTAGAAGGACAGAGAAGAGAAGAAAGGAGAAGAAGAGGAGAACAGAGGGGTCGGGGGAGGTAAGCTATGTCCTGAAAGGGTGAAAGGATATAGCGAGGGAATGTTTCACAATCATTGTAAGGATGGGTGCTTTAGGGGTGAGGTCTGGTTCCTAGGGGAGGGCCTGGGGGTACCCCCGGCAGCAGAGAGATTCCCATGTAACGGGCCCAAGGGTCCCACACCTTTCGGAATTTAGGTGTGGTGTCTGACAGAATACCTGATAGTTTTTCTTGGGACATTATCCACGATATCTTCCTCTTAACTGCGAGGAAGGAGGGTTTGGGTTGCTTCCATGCGGAGGCAATCGCAATTTTGGCTCCTAATAGAATAAAATAAGTTAGTTTCTGAATGTTACCAGACATCAAAGGAATCGGGGTATTGAGTAACGCAACCTCTGGAGTTCTCGAAACCCGGCAGCCTGTGACTAAGTAAATCAAGTTGAATATTTTAGTCCAGAACGAACGGAGTCTAGGGCATTCCCACCAGATGTGGATCATGGAGCCACGAAGTTGGCACCCCCTGAAACATAAGGGATTAGCCGTGGGATATATTCTGGCTAGCCTTACTGGAGTGAGGTACCACCTGGTTATCAATTTGATGCTAGCCTCCATTAGTGAGGTGTTCTGGATCCCACGAAAGGATCTGGCTAAGGCCAGCTGCCAGGATTCGAGACTCCCAGAGGTCTGGAGATCAGATTCCCAAGCCGTCATATAGGGGGATTTACCCGTTGGGGAAGTGAGAGCCGTGTAGATCACTGAAATACCACCCCTCTGCTCCCCGACTCCACCACACCAGGCTTCATATTCAGTAAAGGGAGGAGGAAGGGGTTTGTTTTTCCAGAGTGAGTTCAGGTAGTGAGATATTTGGTGGAAGCGAAACCTCTCTGTGTTTGGTAGCTCTAAGTGATTGATACAATAAGCTAGGGAAATCGGACCACTGGAATTAAAAAAGTGACCTATCCGGTATAGTCCCTTGTCCAACCACCATCTGAAGGCCTCAATGTTCAGACCGGGGGGGAAGTCATGATTACGGAACATGTGAGCAAGGGGTCTTATAGTGGAGACTAGGGAAGGCTCTTTGCGAAGGCCGTCCCATAGGGCACAGGAGTGAGAAAGGGATGGGGACATGATGGGCGGCCTGGCTTTGGGCGGGCACCATAATAAATAATCTAGTGTATAGGAGGGTACCGCACAGCGTTCTATGGACTGCCAGTCCGGTTTCTCATATTTGGAGTAGATCGAGGAGAGTTGGGCTAGGCGAGCTGCAAGGTAGTATTTGTGGAGGTTAGGCAGACCCAGCCCCCCTCTGCGTCTATGCAGGAAGAGCGTGTTTTGCGGTAGACGGTATCCCTTATTACCCCAAATATATTTCAGTATTTTGCTTTGCAAAGAGCAAAGGTGGTCCTTCCGAACTGGTATTGGCAGGGCTCGAAAGTAGTAAAGGATTTTGGGGAGAAATGTCATTTTTATGGAGTTAATCCGGCCAAGCCAGGATAATTCATGTTTAGACCATGAGGAGAGGTCGGTTTCCAGCTGTCTGTATAATTTGGGGTAATTGTGGGCATATAGCATCTCTATTTTAGGTGTGAGGGAGATACCCAAGTATTGAATGGCAGTGTCACTCCATTGGAACGGAAAGGATTGTTTGAGAGAGAGGACTTGGTGAGTGGGGAGAGAAACATTCAACGCCACAGACTTGGAGTAATTAACCCTCAAGCCTGAGACCTTGGCAAAGTCGTCCAATACCCGGGATAAGTTGGGTAGGGTTGTGAGGGGGGAAGTGAGGAACAACAGTATGTCGTCCGCGAAGAGTCCACATTTGTGCGTTTGACTACCGCATTGGACACCTCTAATGTCCATATTGTGGCGGACTGCGATCGCCAGTGTTTCAATGGCTATTGCAAATATGAGGGGGGATAGGGGGCACCCCTGTCTGGTCCCCCTGGTGATGGGAATTGGCTCAGAAAGGTATCCCTGCATTCGAATTTGGGCCCTCGGCTGGGAGTATAAGGCCTGTAATAAGCCAAGAAAGCGAGCCCCAAATCCCCACCTGTCAAAGAGCTGGAAGATGTACTGCCATGAGACCGAGTCGAAAGCCTTTTGGATATCTAAGGAAAGGAGGAAGCCAGATTGTCCGGATCCCCCTTCCCAATTAGACTGCAAAATGGAGATAATGTCGATCGCCCTCCGAATTTGGTCAGGTCCCTGTCTGCCGGGAATAAAACCAACTTGATCCTTGTGGACATAGCGTCCGATAAAGGAGGCTAGCCTATTGGCCATAACTTTCGTGAGAATTTTGAGATCATTATTAATAAGGGAAATCGGTCTGTAGTTGCTGACATCTTCCAAGTTCTTACCAGGTTTGGGGATGACCGTGATATACGCCGTGTTAAGGTGGGGATCCAGGGGGTCTCCATTAGCTTTATGGTTACCGAGATTGGCCAGGTGGGGAGCTAGCGTGTTGGCAAAGGCTTTATAGTAGGGGATCGAAAGGCCGTCGGGACCTGGGGCGGAGCTTTTTTTAAGAGTCTTAATGACTTCCAGTATCTCCTCTGTCTGGAAGGGGGCTTCCATAACTTGTTTATGAACGTCCGATAAGACCGGGATGGGCAGACCCTCCAAAAACTTTGGGAGGAGGTTATCTTTGGGGGGTGGGGAGCTACTGTAGAGAGAGGTGTAGAATTTCTGAAAGGCATTCAGAACTGTGACCGGATTAGACGTGGGCGGGAGTCCCGCGCTTCTGATCCGAGGGAGGGTGCTCAGCTTAGTTCTAGGGGAGAGTCTATTGGCCAGGAGAGTGCCTATTTTATCCGCCTGTGAGTAAAATTTGTGGCCAGCCCACCTAACTGATTTTTCAGCTTTCGTGGTGAGGGCGAGATTTAGTTCTAAGCGAGTCCTGTCTAGTAAGGCCGTGGGGGTACGGAGGGGGTCCTTTTTGTGAAGAGCTCTGAGTTTAGAGTATTCCTCTTCTAGCTTCAGGATGGTTGATTGCCTTTCCCGTTTTATTTGAGAACCCAGTTGCATGAATTTTCCCCTAATGTAAGCTTTGTGCGCCGCCCACAGGGTCTCGGGGGAGACATCAGGAGTCGCATTAATAGAAAAATATTCCTTCAATGCTTTGTCGAGATCTATAACTCGTGATGGCTCCGAGAGGAGGGATTCATTTAACCTCCAATGCCTAGGATGTCTCCCACTCGAGCCCCCCAGGGCCGCCACAATTACAAGAGAGTGATCTGAGATCACTGTGTCAGTGATGGAGGCTTTGAGCATCCTGGGAAGGAGCGAGGAGGGGACAAGTATGTGGTCTATGCGTGCATATGATTGGTGAGGCGCTGAGAAGTGAGTGTAGTCTCTCTTTGTGGGGTTTAATTCCCGCCAGACATCGGATAGCCCATGAGCGTGTAGCAATTTGGCAATCCGTAAGCTTGCCTTTGTGGGCCTGGTTAAGCGGGGACGTGAGGGGGAGGATTTATCAAGTCCTTGATCAAAGGCGACGTTAGAGTCTCCTCCGACAATAACCGTCCCCTCTAAAAGAGGTGCTAAAATACGTAGCATGGATTCGAAAAATTTGGCCTGACCCGTGTTTGGGGCATAGTAGGAGACCAAGGAGTACAGTTGGTCCCCCACAGTGCCCTTTACAAGTAAAAATCTGCCCTCCGGATCCGCTTTTTCAAAACTCTTATTGAATTTGCATGTTTTGGCCATCAAAATGGCCACCCCCTTGGTCTTGGATTCCGCGTTGGCTAAGAAGAACTGAGGGAAGTGGGCATGTAGGTACTTGGGACTATACCGGATAGGAAAGTGGGTTTCCTGAAGCAGAATTATATCTAGTTTCAGGGATTTGTAGTAATCGAGGGCTTTTCTCCGTTTGATGGGGGAATTAAGACCCTGAATGTTGTGGGAGGCTATCTTAAGCCTAGCAGCCTGTGGATCAGCCATGGAGCAGAGGGGGAGCCCAGCATCTGAAAACGACCTCACTTACCCAATCTATAGCTGGGATCTTGGTAAGGGCATTGAGATCGGTGGCCCGAGGATGTCTCCCAGGATACCATGTCGACTGGGTTGGCTCAGCCCAACCTGAGGAGAAAAAAAATAGTGTCATGCAAACATTCAACGGGGGAAGCTTACCATCAAGGGGGAAGAGAAGGGGAGAAAGGGCAAGGAAAGAAAGGGTTCCTGAGAAGAGAAAGAGGAGATCAGGGCAGGAGACACCCCCCGAAATCCCAAGCAAACACAATGAAGACAACCGACCCATAAGGTCAGGAGTCCCGACCCTCAGACGCCTGGGAAAGGCCGAGGGAGGGAGAGTTACACATGTGGTCCCTCGCGGAACTGGGGACCCCTAGTCGGGTAACTACCCGAACTGTGAAATCAACTTTAAATAGTAATAACATAAAAGCTGCAATATACATAAAAAGGAACTTTTCTTTTGAGGCACGGCTAAACATAATGCCTAGAAGACACTGGGGCTAAGAAATGAACGCTGAGCTTAAGGCATAAGAAAGGATGGTACATCCAGGGGGGGTGCTGAGAAATGCAGCCCCCTGGGAAATCCTCAAAGCAACCTTGGGGCCCATTTCGAGGGTATGTAAACAAAAAAAAAATATATACGGGGTTACGGGCAGTCCAGTAGATGGACAGAGTACTGCATAGCGTCCCGGATTATTGGAGGCATTGGGGATAAGGGTAGAACAAGGGTAGCACAATTCCTAGGCAAGGGGAGGGCAAAAAGGGTTGGAGGGCCAAACTTTCCAAGTTTGGGGAGCAGTCCTCCGGCCCTCTCCAGGACCTCGGACGGTCAGTCACAAAATGGAGAGATTGGTAATGGGACTGGAAGTTGCTCAGGTGGGTGCATTATCCTTGACCTTCTTGGCTCTTCCGGAAGTCCATAACGGGGATTGTGGGCTGTTAGGAGTGGGTCGTTTGTTAGATCCCTGGCTAGGGTTAGAAGTGTCCATGTCAGCTTCTTGAGAGATGATTTTCAGCTTGGTGAGGAGCTTTTCCCCCTCGGGAAAAGTGGAGAAGGTAAAAGACTTCCCTTTGTCCGTGAACCTGACCGCAAAAGGGAATGCCCATTTATATTTTATGTCTTTGCGGGACATTGCAAGCAAGAGGGGTTTTAGAGCTCTTCGTCTCTGTATCGTGGAGGGGGAGAGGTCCGCAAAGATCTGAACCTGGTGTCCCTGGTAATTGACGTGTTGCAGGGATCTGGCTCTCTTCATGAATTCTTCTTTCACCGAGAAGTGATGTGGCTTGGCCAGAACATCTCGCGGGGTGCCATCCTTCCTAGGGGGGCCGAGGGTTCTATGGACCCGGTCAAGTTCAAGCTTGGTAGCTGGGATGTCTGGGACTAGCTGTTGAATGAGGTCTTGCACCGCCCTGGACACATCAGTTATTGATTCTGGGAGCCCGCGAATTCTGACGTTATATCTGCGTGACCTATTTTCGAGGTCATCTATACGGGCCATGGCTATGTCCAATTGCTCCTGTACTGAGTATATGTGTCTGGAGTTTTGGATGGATCTGGCTATGGTATCCTCCATTTTATGTTCGATCGTTTCGATCCGGGAGCCTAGGTTAATAAAATCAGCTTTCAATTCCCCCGTGATTTGCAAGGCAGTTTGGGAGAGGCCCCTCTCTAATAATTCAGAGAATTTGCCAAACAAGGCATCCATGTGGGAGACTGGGTCTGAATGAGCAGCCTCGTGGGGGGCCATGGCGGTCTGGGTTACTCTGTAGGTCCCCGCTGGGGAGGGAGAGAACTCCTGGATGGTGCGTTCCAGCAGAGAGACCGTGGAGGCCGGGGACGGTGTGGCTTCCTTGGGGAGACCCCTGGGGTTGCCTGGGGTGGCGTGGAGAGGAGGAAAGTCTGTATCTGACCTGAAATCCACTGTGCCTGCGGATCTGTGATCCTGAGACAGGAGCTGTGCTGCGGTGGCCATCTTGGATTTCTCCCTCACGTCCAATGAAGCGAACAGCGGGCCGAGATTGCGTTTAGCCAGTCCACCGGTCATTCAGAAATGTGCCCCAACACTTCGGGATTCCGCCCCTATAACTCGGGAAGCGGAAGGGTAGCCGTGCCGTGCGGTAGGGGTTCCGTTGTTCCGCGAGGCAGCGGAGCTTTAGATGATCGCGGCCATCTTGGAAGCCTCGCGCATGCGCCTCCCGAATGCATATTTTTTATCTACTAAAAGCAAGTATTTCATAGCAATCTTGAAATTGAACCTGAAGAAATCAACTGGTTGTGGAGAAGTTTTGCAAACCTGGAGCCATTAGCTGGAACCTGAGTATTCAAGAGCTAATTCATTGTACACCTCGATCCCGCATGAGGTTGGACTATAGACGGTTTTGCATTTTTTATCCGAGGACAGTGACATCAATTCCAGACAGTCACAGTTTATTCTGAAAGATTTTGCCTGGAACATAATTACTTCAACTTTGAGGATGATTATTACCTTCAGAATACTGGGACTGCTATGGGGGCAAATTTTGCCCCCAGTTATGCAAATCTCACGATGGGCCTATGGGAGACCAGGTGCATATGGGAACATAACCCATTCGTAGCGCACCTGGTCTTCTATGGGCGCTACATCGATGACATTATTATCATCTGGGATGGTCCTCTTCATACTGTACAGGAATTTCTATCACATTGCAACTCCAACACTCTTGGTCTTTCTTTTACCTCGGAAATAAATGCCACCTCTCTTTGTTTTTTGGTCCTGGAACTCAGTCACCAAGAGTCCACAATTATAGCTAAAGGTTACACCAAGCCCACATCAGGGAACTCTTTTTTACATTTCACCAGCTGTCACCATCCAAGATGGGTTAAAAATGTCCCCAAAAGTAAATTTTGCCGGTTACGGCACAATTGCACTAGGTTGGAGGATTATAATGCACAAAGTGTTCATCTCAAACAGAAATTTATAGAGAAAGGCTACCCCCCAGACCTCATTGAGGCTCATATGGTTTACAATATCGATGACATTCCAAAATCAAAACAGCGGTCACAAGAAAATGTAGGAACAAGATTCATAACTCAATATCACAACAAACACTGGAAAATGGAGAGCGTTTTTAAAAAACACTGGTCTATACTACAGCAAGACCCACACTTAAAAACCACTATTCCTACAGTGCCACAATTTGCCTATAGGAAGGCTCCAAATATAAAAGGGAAAATCTCTCCTAGCAAAATTAAATCTGCCCAATCTATTTCCAATAACATTCAACTAACACTCATTCCTCTGGTGGGCATGTTTCAGTGTAAAAAATCCCTGTGCCTGACTTGTGCTCATATTGAACATGGTCAAAAATCCTTTGCTCATAAGGGTAAGACATACACATTCAACACCTTCCATAACTGTTCTTCCATGTTTGTGGTTTACTGTCTAGCTTGCCCTTGTGGCATGCTATATGTGGGCCGTACAATCAGAGCCCTTAGAGCCAGATTTGGGGAACATCACAGATTTGTCGATGCTGGTCTCCCTAAACACAGTGTCCCCTGCCACTTTCTAGAATATCATAAACAATCATCCACAGATCTAAAAGTTTGGGTCCTTGAATCAATTCCAGATACGTTTCAAAAGGCTGTGTCGTCAGGAAACGTATTGGATTTTCACTTTGGATACTATGTCGCCTAGAGGAATGAACGAGGAGATCGAAATCAGCACTGTTATTTAATCAGGTGCTGGTGTGATTTTCCCCCGGTCATGCCTCAGTGGGTTGCCCGGTTACTGGTGAGTGGATACCCAGTTTTCTCCACTAAACAGCTCATTTGGGCAACAAACACAAATTTGGCACCGCTTTTTGTTTTACCACCCCCCTTTTTGTTTTTACCACCCCCTTCGTCCTTTTTTTTTTTCCCCTTCCCTTTTTTATACAATATTATGTTCCCTCTAGAGAGTATTGGGACAGAAAGATGTTTGTATATACATGTGTTTGTTGCACATGTACATGTTTACAACTGCACGTACGTGCAGGTATGTGGGTATGTATATGCATGAGCTGTTATTGTATTTGTGTGTGTATATGTATGATTATATGTGTGCACACATATATACACAGTAGGTATCACCATCATTATCCATTAACCATTTATTATCTGAAGATTCGATTTTATCCTTTTGAGAAGTATTAATGGTCATGATATCACTTAGAACCTTAATATTATATCTAGCATAGAGTCCTCTCTTTCCTCCATTCTCACAATTTTATTAATTCATTATAATTTATAATAATCAATTGATTTCCAATTGCTAATAATTTTCTTAATTCATTCTTTAGTTAACCACTTGCTTACTGGGCACTTAAACACCCTTCCTGCCCAGACCAATTTTCAGCTTTCGGTGCTCTCACACTTTGAATGACAATTACTCAGTCATGCAACCCTGTACCCAAATTAATTTTTTGTCCTTTTTTTCCCACAAATAGAGCTTTCTTTTGGTGGTATTTGATCACCTCTGGGGTTTTTATTTTTTGCGCTATAAATGAAAAAAGAACGAAAATTTTGAAAAAAAACGCATATTTCTTTGTTTCTGTGACAGAATTATGCAAATTATTAATTTTTCTTCATACATTTTGGCCACAATTTATACTGCTACATATCTTTGGTAAAAATAACCCAAATGAGTGTATATTATTTGTTCTTTGTGAAAGTTAGAGAGTCTACAAGCTATGGTGCGAATCGCACAAAATTGATCACATCTAATGTACTGGTGGCCTATCTCGCTTCTTGTGACCCGAACAAGTCAGGAAAGTACAAATACCCCCCAAATGACCCCTTTTTGGAAAGTAGACATTCCAAGGTATTTAGTAAGAGGCATGGTGAGCTTTTTGATGTTGTCATTTTTTTCCCACAATTCTTTGCAAAATTAAGATTTTTCATTTTTTTTCCACAAAATTGTCATTGTAATAGGTTATTTCTCTCACATGGCATGTGTATACCACAAATGACACCCCCAAAACATTCTGCTACTCCTCCTGAGTATTACAATACCACATGTGTGGGACTTTTTCACAGCCTGGCCACATAGAGAGGCCCAACATGCAGGGAGCGCCATCACGTGTTCTAGGAGCATAAATTACACATCTAACTTGTTGACTACCTATTACACTTTTGAAGGCCCTGGAGCACTAGGACAATGACACGTGACACTGATGACAGATGGCACTGATACGTGGCAATGATGACACTTATACGTGGAAATGATGACACTTATACGTGGCACTGATGACACGTGACACTGATGACAGATGGCACTAATATGTGGCACTGATGACAGATGGCACTTATACGTGGCACTGATGACACGTGGCACTAATACGTGGCACTGAAGACATGTGGCACTAATACGTGGCACTGATGACAGATGGCACTAATACGTGGCACCGATGACGTGTGACACTGATGACAGATGGCACTGATAAGTGGCATTGATGACACTGACAACAGATGGCACGTGACACTGACAGGTGGCACTGATGAGAAATGGCACTGATAAGTGGCACTGACAGATGGCACTAATATGTGGCACTGATGACAGATGGCACTTATACGTGGCACTGATGACAGATGGCACTGGGGACAAATGGCACTGACAACAGGTGGCACTGGGGACAGATAGCACTAACAGGTGGCACTGGGGGCAGGTAGCACTGGGGCGGATGGCACTGGGGTGGATGGCACTGGGGTGGATGGCACTGGGGCAGGATGGCACTGGGGCAGGATGGCACTGGGGGAGGATGGCACTTTTTTAACTTTTTTAACTTTTTTAACTCCCTCCTCACATGCTGTCTGTGTGAGGAGGGAGAGCGGCACTGAGAGATGATCTCATATGTTTACATATGAGATCATCTCCCATTGGACACGCCGATCGCGCTGTAAACGGCCGCTGTGATTGGCCGTTTACAGCGATCTGTGTTTGCCTGTCTCCGGGGGACGCGGCAAACACAGAACTTCCCCGATGTGCGCCCGCGGCGGCACGCATTGCGGAACTAAATAACAGGACATCCAGGGACAGCCTCCCCGGACGAAAGCGCCTGCTCTACGGCCGTCATTCGGCTATAGGGTGGGCGCGAGGAGGTTAATTTACTCATAAAAATGTATTCATTTTGAATTTGAGGTATATTTATAAATGTTATATTTATGTATTTAATCAATTAATGATTTGATCGATTTCTGCAAACGTTATAAACTTATCTTCCACTATTAATTAGCAAGCTTCTTACTCATATTTACATTCACTTCGGTCTCCAACCTTCTACCTCTTTAAATCTGTGTATTTGATTGACGGGCTGGCCAGCCCATCAGATCTCTCTGTTTCTATTTCCTCTGTAATATAAGACTGCCAGGTTTGCCAGTCAATCATGGTCTGATGAAGAAGCTGTAGCTTCGAAATGCATTACCATTCCTTGCCACTGTGAATAATCACATTTCCTGTTCCTGTGAAGTCACGACCAGCTGCTTCTTGTTTCCTGCCTCCTGGTTCCCAGCATTCTCTGGATCCCTGTAAGATCACACCAGTGCACCAGGCTGCAAAGGGAAGACATTTATGAGACTCCAGGACTAGCGATTTTCACCACATACTGAACTCATCTAATTTAACTTGTGACTTGTTTTTATTAAATATATGATTTATACTGCACTCAGTCTGGCGCCCCTCTGTTCCCATTTCTACAGAGAGCTTATCATAAGCTGATCTTTGTGAAGATTATTATTGAAAGTGTCATTAGACCCAAGGGGGTCTTGAATTGAGGTGAGCACACTGAGGTGGTCGTGATCATCTGTCAGCACATATTTTCTGCAAAGACTCGGAGCACGGATTGTTTAGGATCTAATTTTTTTCAGCAATCAAGAGCTTGTTTGCTTATTAGTGTGCATGTGTATTTTTTTTTCTTTTTTTATTATAGTTTATCACATATTCACTGGAGGCTGTTTTGAAATTTAGTGCACTAGTATTTGTTTTATATATATTTTTATGTGGTGTCAGTACTCCTTTGAATAGTTGCAGCCGTTTTTTAAATTAATCAGTCTTAATTTATATAATTTTCTGTTTTTTTATATTAGCGCTTAAGTAACCAGATTCTAAAACATAGGAAAATAAACAAAATGCAGCACGGGATGATGGCTCAGAGTCCCATCTCGCAAAAAGGCTTTATTTTAATTTATACCTACAGTAAGGCTCACCTGCAGGTATGTCATTGGTGCTGCTAAAGTAAATATCACCTAAAGGGTGCATGTTTAGGAGATATTTATTTTAGCAGCGCCAATGTGTGACTAGCACATTATAACAATAATTTGCATGTAGAATATGTTTTTTTTTTTTTTTTGCGGTTTACTACCGCTTTAATTTGAAATTTTTGTTATATTCTAAAAATGCTATGTAACTGTTAGGTAGAAATAAAGTCATACAGCAGCTTGTTTTAGATAAAATATCACAGAAAAAAATAATAATTGACAGACAAGTCTCTTTTCACATGGTTGGACTGTGTTGGCTTTTCAATGTTCCTCACTTGCAGTGATGATTATGACTATAACAAAACACCCGCTGACCGCTTTGAATGAAATTCTTCCCTGAAGCTTTAATGGTTTACAATCCACAGTATATGGTAGATGATGTCATTTGACTTACTTTCAACATATTTATCTTGTACTTAAAAGGTAAGCATGTGAGAATACTTACAATAAGCACTATAGTTCTAGAGCTCATTCATCTTTTCAAAGCTGGAATGGAGTGATACAAGTATGCCTGATCTTGAAATACGTCAACCTCACTCGGCAATATGGTACAAAAGATCTAGGTTGCACTCAGAGGAGTGAATTGCTTAAAGTGGTTCTAAAGTCAAAAGATTTTTATTTATTTTTTTACTTTACTGCATTGTCCAACCTACCCCCATCCGGGTGTCTCAGCTGCAGCCCCACTCCTCCACTTCCTGGTTTTACAGGAGACACTGAGGTCAGTGGGAGCCATAGACTTCCGCTGCTGTCGGTCCAACTCCTGTGAAGAAGTAGCAGGGGTGTAGCTTACTAGCGTTGTGAGTGTCTATGAATACACACAGCCCAGCTTGGTGCACAGGTGCTTTCTTAGCACCCAGCTTAGTGAGTAGGCACATGGAGGAGGAAGGAGCAGACAGTGCCAACAGGGGACTGCCAGAAGAGAAAGTATAGGACCTTTCTTTGCAATATTGTTGCACTGAGCAGGTACGTATAACATATTTTTTATTTTTAAAACACATTCATAGTTAGTAAGGTTGAATAAAGACACCAGTCCATCCAGTTCAACCTGAGTGAGTGTCTACCCCTATCCCTGCACATTGCACGCTCACATTGGTCCCTACCCTCAAGGAGCCCACAATCCATAATATACTAGGGCCAATTAGGGACAGAAGCCAATTAACCTACCTGCATGTCTTTGGAGTGTGGGAGGAAACTGGAGTACCCGGAGGAAACCCACGCAGGCACAGGGAGAACATGCAAACTCCAGGCAGGTGGTGTTGTGGTTGGGATTCGAACCAGTGACCCTTTTTACTGCTAGGTGAGAGTGCTAACTACTACACCACTGTGCTGCCCTGTTAATATCATTTTAATCAAATTCAAAACTTGGATATGCAAATAGCAAAGACTAGTAGATATCACAATATGGCATTATTTAAAATATATCTGAAGCCAAAAGGTTTCATTTATTTTTAAAAGGTTCCATTGAAGAGAATTACCATAACCTCTTGCCACCCACATCATGCATATGTGTGGCAGCAAAAAGGGTGGCTTTAATGCCCACATTCAACACGTATGTATCCAAAGGCAGCCAATATTTCTTTGCTAATAGCATACTCACTGCCCGCTCCTAACACAGTGACTGAGATGTCATAGACAGTGCCTGGTCTATAGTAATAATTGGAAGCTGGTGGGACTGACTCCAAATCCTGTGGCCACTGTGACAATGAGTCACATGACTGGGCAGTCCTTCCCGCCCCCCCCAGGCATAAAGACCTTGTTAAAGAGACACCAGGAAAGGGTTTGAAAGGGTTTGAAAGAAATGATAGAATATTTTTGTACACATTTTATGTATTTGTTTTTTTTATCAATACAATATTTTAAACATTTTTAAAATATTTTTTTTAGACAGGTAAATATGTGATGTTGCATATTGCCATGTGCTTTCAGCAGGTGAAGCGATAGTCTGGTGACTGAATGTATTCTGCAATACTTATGCACAGCTCTACTTCTCAGAGGAGGGAAAGAGCTCCCCCTCTGTTCCAACTAGTTTATTCACCTCTTTATAGACCAGGGGTAGACAGCTTTTAAGAATTGGAGATCTACCTGGACAACAAAGATTGTTGAGATTTGGCACCCTTTTTTTTTTTAAGAAGTTAACCAGTCCTCAATAAAAAGTAAGGCCATGGAGAAAACTTAGAAACATTTAACGTGACTGTACAAATATAAACTTAGCCTATCTTAAAAGTTAACTTCAGTGAGAAAGTTAGCATACACTTTAATTTTCATGTTTGGGGAATAAAACCCCTGATCCAGGAGTCCATCATGAAGGCAGAACATCTGGTACTGCAGACTGGCTTCCTTGATTTGTTTCAGGCCTAGTTGGCCTCTATTCTAGGCTGGAGTTCTGCTTAGTGGAATTAGTATGTAGGGCAGTGTCCAGGGGTCAGTAGTAAGTAGGGCAGTGTTCAGTGGTCAGTAGTGTTTAGGGTAGTGTACAGAGGTTAGCAGAATGTAAGATAGTGTACAGAGGTCAGCAGGATGTAGGGCAGCATACAGAGGTCAGAAGTCGGTAGGGCAGTGTGCATAAGTCCATAGTAGATAGGGAAGTGTACAGAGGTTATTAGTATAAAGAGCAATGTAAAAGACAGGGGTTCAGCAGAGCAATGTACAAGGGGGTCAAGAGGGCATGGTACTGGGGACTCAGGAAGGCACAGCACAAGGGGGTCAGGAAGGCAAAGTACTGGGGGCTCAGAATGGCTTGGTACTGGGGACTTGGGAAAATGGTCAGGAGGGCACCCCACTGCATGCTGCCAACTGGTAATTTGCGATTGATGGGTTGCCGACCCGATTAAAGAGTTTCAGTTGAAGAGTGACACACCAACAGTGAGCAGCTACTTTAAAAAGTTCAGAATGCTCTGTCAACACAGTATCATATAATGTCAAGTGGGCATTGTAGATCAGTTTATACATTTTGGAAACTTTTATTTTGTTACTATTGATTAATTGTTATTGCTGTTGGTTGAATACATTGTCCAGAACACATCGGCAAACGACATATGGTTTATAAATTAGGTTATGATGATGAGAACCATGATTTTCAGAGTGAGGTCAACAATGGCTGCTGTCATATTTATCTCTGCATAGATGTCCTTTAAAGTGTAATTATAGTAAAAAAAATATTTTTAAAAATCTGTTTTGTTTTGGATAGAATAGGGAGAAGTTAATTTTTTTTTTGTTTGCATCTGTTCGCGTTTGGAGATGCCTCAGGAAGTAACAGGAAATCCCTTCCATGTGAGAGGAATGCCACTATTAGACCTCTGCCACCAGAAATGTTTCCACACTTCCCCTCACCTCTTATTTTGATTATAACTGTAAGATTTTACTCTATGACAATGGTCAATAGGACAAAAGGGGACACTGAATCTCCTTTATGTGGGGACACAGACACCAATAAAATCTTCACAGGGGTTCAGATCCTCTACTCGAAGACTTTTGGCAATAGAAACACTTTTACTGATAAAAGCTTTTTCCTCATGGGTCATTATTTTCTCATTGCCTTACCTCTTCACCCAATTCCAGCTCCTAGTCATATTCTCATCAGTTCAAACCTCATGAGATTGTTAGTTCTAGCCAATCTGAAGCCAACAGTATTTTAAGGAGTGATGACTCATACAATAATCTTTGTAAAATTATTTTCTTTGTAAAAAAAAATGAAAAATGAATACAATTAGGTCTTCGGTATATTTAGCCGTTTCATGTGGTAATACAGTAAATTATTTTAAAGGAGGAAGCTTAAATGGAAATACCAGGTAGTCGCTCACACCAACCCCATACGTAGTTCCATTCAGCCATATAATAAATTGGACTATACCGGTACTTGGTAATGGACAAACACTAATGAAATTTAAAATTAATATAATTTTAATAAAGGTATAAAACAAAACAATAATAGAATATCACTTAAGAAGTACAATAATATGCACATCATAGTTAGAGTATTCCTGACGGATTCTCCACAGGAAGCATTCAACCATAAAGGTGCACAAAATTTCCTCGACTAGTTTCGTGGGAAAAGGCCCGCTTCTTCAGGAGGATATCTATATAAAAATATCGTAAACATTAGATAATACATACATAAAGGGACACATGAGCAAATTAGTTGTCATAAAATTATTAATTTCACATAAATAAATTCCTTATGTATTTAGAAAGGAGATCAGCTCACCCCACTTCAAGGAACAGGCTGCAGGCAGGGAGATCCATAAAGTCCCCCCACGGTGAACATGGGGGATTGGTAAAAGCCGGCTCTGGGTAGATAAGGTTATAATAAATTACCAAAAATTACCAAAATAAATAAAGGGTTTACCTTTATATAAAGAAAAAAAGGAAGGTGGGGAAAGAGAAGCCTCATGGTAGTAAGCCAGTGAAGTGAGGGAAAAAGTAGGATTGTCAAGACCTAAGACGATAAATCACGAGAGCCAAACTAAAATATGGTCCAAGTGACTACATATCATCCTAGGATTGTGAAAAAGTGACTAAGCCAAAAGGCTTACACAGTAAAAATTAAAAATAAAAATAAAAATATATGTGAAAAAATATAGCAGCCCAACCATGAATACCATAATGCCCAAGTGCATTCATTAAAAAATTAGAAAGTGCAAAGGAAGAAGGGGGGGGGGGGGGAGGGGGAGAAAGAAAAAAAAATATATATATTATTTTTTAAAATATTAAAATGGGGAAGGAAGGGAGGAAAAGGGGGGGAAGGGGGAAGGGAGGGGTTTAAAAAGGGAGGGGGAAGGGAAGGGGGGCAGAGAAAGGGGGAGGGGGGAGAATATAAAAGAAACCACCACCAAGCTAAATATCCTTAATTCCAAACAAAAAGAAAATTGCAATAGGAGCAGGTCGGCTTACCAAGAAGCCAATCAAAAATCACATAGAGACAGGGCGCCAAGGTTGAAATGGTTTAATCAAGCTTGTAAGGATATTGTGCTGTTTGCTGAGTGTCAATACCAGGTCCACTGCTAGATAAGCCTAGTGGCCATCGATACTGCAAAGGGTACATAAAACATTTAGATATATAGAGGATAAGGGGCAGACAGGCATTATAAAGCCAGAACGCCATGAAGATAGTTAAGCAAATTTACAGATAGCATCAAATCCAGTAGTTACCTGTCAGCCAAGACAATATCCTATAGAAGCCCTGGAGGAGTCCGTGCAAACCTGTCTATTCTGCGGTCAAATAGACCACTAAATAGGCTCCCCAACACACATCACGTCTGACGTCCGCCGCACTAACCAGTCGCTACTGCGCAAATGCGTCTGTTCGGCGGTCGAATAGTAAATTATTTGAAAAATGTATTCTTGAGCAAAAAAGAAAATCATACCAAATGAAAATACTGCATGCATTATGCTTTTGTGACCTGAACTTCTTACAGTCTCTCACCGCCAGGTATGTATGAGTACTTACAATAGCCCTCTTCCTCTATAGTAGGGTGTAACTGAAGTAATTTACATACACTAGAATAGATTTCCCCCACTAAGGAGATAGGATTCCTCCATGGTGGAAAAATCCTGCATAAGCTGTAAAAGAGATCTCGGGCTAAAACCCTTGGCGATTGCCATGTAAAGCATTTACTGAAGTTTCCACTTTCTGCGGGAAACAAAGGGGTTAGCTGTGTAATAACATCCAGAGAGAGAGATTATGAAAGCTTTTTTCCTGGTGCCTCCATGGCAGCATACCTGTGATAGCTCCGCCCCGGAGTCCTCCCCTCAGGATAGTTAATAGATTATAAAAATGACCAACCTACCCCCCCAGCATTCTCCTTTCTCTTTTTTTTCCTCATACCTAACGGATAGTGTTGGACATATCTTACCTCTGCCATGAGCAGTTTCCATCTGGGTTCAAGCCTCTCCCAGATGCAGTCCCCATTTCTTGGGTTGCTAACCAGCGCTTATAAGAGGGGAGCCCCTTCTGAGGGTCTTTTGGGGCAGCAGCCACTTCCTACGTGGGATATTGGTTCTGCTTGAAGGCAAAGCTGTCAGTCGGTGGGGCAGGTAGGAGCTCACTTCTGAGCCTTCCCTTTTTTATTGTGCCGTTTTTTATCTTTATGCCTTTTCACGAGCGGTGTTATTTGCAGCAAGCGCTGGGCGCGCAGCGCTGTACTCTGACTATCATTATGCTGGTCGGTGCGTGAAAGGGACGGCGCTGCCGTTCTGCGCATGCGCGGGTGTCTGACGCTGCCGCCGCCATCTTGGAGATGGGAAAACAGGCAGTGTTGCCCTTCGGTAGGCGGGCGGAGCAGAGGAAGGGGATGGGGCTGCAGGGCCAGTAGGAGGCAGGCGTAGCCAGCTGTAGGTGCTGCCTCCTGAGTGCTCTGTGTGGACTGGAAACTGATTCCTTAGTAAGTAGAAGTAAATAAATGTGGCTGTAGTGCGGTTTGACTATAGGTTTTGCTGGTGCATGATTCTTTTCTCTGTTCTTGTTTTTGTTTTCTATTAAATGTATATTTATAGGTTTATATATGTAGAGGAGATAATTTAGGGGGTTGTAAGGATGACAGAGATTGATTTGTTGGATTTTTTTTTTTTTCCTCTTTCTTCTCAAGAATTTTTTATGAAGTAAAGTTGTGGATGAAGTTACAGGATGAATTTGTAATTGTTTAGGCAGGGCTGTATAGTTGGGGATATCTGATTATATGTATGTGTGTGTGTGTATATATATATATATATATATATATATATATATATATGCATATGTGTATATGTGGGAAGGGGGGCGTATATTCACCGGGTCTCATAGGAGTCTATTGTGTTTTCTTTAGTATTCTGTCCAGTCATTTTCGCCCTTGCCTGCCCTGCAATTATGAGCCAGCCGCCGCTAGACCAAGACCCTCGCTTTCTTAGGTAAGGGTACGTGCCAAAAGATTTTTCTTCTTTTTTTTTTTTGTCGGACTAAAAGAGAGCCTTGCGCTGTTACTTTTCGTTTCAGCCCTTTACACCAGAGTGTGTCTAACCAGACGTCTGGTCATCGCAACGGACGCACGCGTCCAAGCTCAGCGCACAGCCACTCATCTACCTCTCATCATTCTTTGCCAAGAACTAGTTCCAAAAGGCATCGTTCAGCTAGCCCTCACAGACGGGGAAAGAGAGAATGTAGAGCGTGTGGAGCACCCCCGATGTCTGAAACTGATCTGTAAAGACTGTTTTCAAGCCTACGCGGAACGCGAAAAGGCGGAGGTGGAACAAGTTACAGAATTGATTAAAAGAGTAGTAAAAGACTCATTAGCGGAACTAATTCATACGACTCCCACCCTGCAAGACACGTCTAAGGGTCAAACATCAGAAATGTCTAATCAGGGTCAATCTTCCACAGACCAGGCAGGCACTTCTGCAACCCCGCCTCCCTTATCAGCTGGGGACAAACCCGATTTGGTGGATTCCTCAGATGATGCAGACCCTTCGGGCTTCAATTTCTCATTAGTGCAGCCCTTTGTCTTAGCAGTAAAACAAGCCATCGGTTGGGAAGAAGTGGAAAAACCTCCCAAAAAGGCAAAAACCTTCTTTCCATTTCTGAAAAAGAGATTGAATTTTTTTTCCCTTTCTAGAGGAATTAAAAGATTTAATAGAGGGGGAATGGAAGAGGACAGATAAACGCGTCTCTCTAGACTCCAGAAATTGTACCCGCTGGCCGAATCGGATGCGGCCTTCCTGGATACGCCGCCAGTAGTAGACGCAGCAGTGGTGCGTTTGGCAAAGAACATCACCCTGCCTATGGAGGATTCAGCCTCCTTTAAGGATCCTCTGGACAGGCGTATAGATGCGGATTTGAAAAAAGCCTATCAGCTGGCGGGAGGAGCCTGTAGACCGGCGGTAGCTTTAGCCTCGGTGTTTAATGCCATTAAAGTTTGGACAGATAATATTGAAGTTGCCAATCCGAGAAGAGGTCCCCAAGGACGATATTATAAAAGCGTTAGAAGAGCTCAAGCTGTCAGCAGATTTTATTGGAGAAGCTGCAATTGACTCTGTGTGATATGCGGCTTCCGTTTGATGGGAAGGCGCTCTTTGGAGAAAGATTGGAGAAGGCAATATCTAGAGTGACAGGAGGGAAGTCTGGGCTACTTCACCAAGATAGAAGAGAGAGGCGGTCACGTGTGGTGTCAACAAAATTCCAAGCTTCCAGGAATAGAAGTTTCTCTAACTTTAGACAAAATAAAGACCCCAAAAAGAATTGGAGGAGTACTCAGGCCACGTTTTTAAAAGCGAATAAACAGAGAAGTCTCTCCAACACTCAGGAGGGGACGAAGTCCTTTTGACAAGAGGCCACTCCAGCAAGTAGGGGCCAGGTTGAAGAGGTTTGCGGAAGTATGGGCCAGTCGATGCGAGGATCCGTGGGTAGTTTCTACGATCCGTTTTGGCCATTTTTGGACCTTTCAAAAAGGGGCCCCCGCAAGATTCGTTCGTTCTAATGAGAAGTCCAATGTCACCGCAGAAAGCGGAAGCTTTACAAAGATATCTACATCTTCTTGTAGCTCAACAGGCAGTTTTACCGGTCCCTCCCTCGGAAAGGTTCACAGGATTCTATTCTCCTCTCTTCCTCGTCCCCAAGAAGAGTGGAGGATGGAGACCAGTGGTGGATCCAAAGAGGTTAAATCGTTTCATACAGCTCGACTCGTTCAAGATGGAATCCTTGCAGACGATCACGCAAATGATACAACCAGGGGATTGGATGGTATCGGTAGACTTGCAAGATGCTTATTTCCATGTTCCCGTGTTGCCAGCATTCCAAAGATTTTTGAGAGTGGCAATAGGATGAGCACATCTCCAGTTTCAATGCCTGCCATTTGGCCTATGTACATCACCAAGAATATTCTCAAAAGTTCTAGTTTCAATCCTGGCTCCTCTCAGAGAAAAAGGCCTTCGAGTCTTTCACTTTCTGGACGACATTTTACTGCTAGCGTCCAATCAAGCCCAGTTACGGGTCCACAAGGGGATTCTGCTGAGGACTCTGAAAGAGTTTGGTTGGTTAGTAAATGCAGAGAAGAGCCACCTGACCCCAACTCAGATGATGATTTACTTAGGTGCTCTATGCGACACCAAGGCTGGTACAGTGCGCCTCCCTCCTCAGAAGGTGAAGACGATTTCCCAGAAGATGATCCACGTCAGGTCGCTCTCCCACCTGTCAGCCTCAAATTGTCTGAGTTTAATCGGGACTATGGCAGCTTGCATTCCGATGTTACCTTGGGCTCATTGGCATCTGAGGATTTTTCAATGGGGCTTTTTGACGCAGTGGAGGAGTAAGTCCCTATGTCAGAGAATAGCAATTTCTGCTTCCATGAGGAGGGGTCTCCTCTGGTGGTCAAAGGAAGACCTAATTTCAAAACTTCGGCTCCTGCAATGCCCTTCCTGGACCATTGTACCACCGTCGCGAGTTCGAAAGGGTGGGGAGCTCACTGCGATCACCTGGCAGTACAAGGGAGATGGGACGTCCCCGTGACAGGGGTAGTCTCCAACGTCTTAGAACTGAGAGCAGTGTATTTAGCTTTGTTAAAGTGGAGCTCCACCCTCTTTTTGAAGTCCTTTGCATCCCTTGCTTCTCTGTCCCCTTAAACACATTTGGCATATATATATATATATATATATATCTATATCTATATATATCTATATCTATATATATATATATATATATATATATATATATATATATATCTATATCTATATATATCTATATCTATATATATCTATATCTATATATATATATATATATATATATATATATATATATATATATATATATATATATATATCTCTATATATATATCTATATATATATATATATATATATATATATATATATATATATATATTTTTTTTTTTTAAACTCACGGTTTTATTGTTAATTTTCTTCTTTACTTCCTGCTTCCGGCCGCGGCCTGAGCGTGTCACCCCCGTTCGCTATGCCTCCTGGGAGATGTTTTTTATCAATCCCAGGAGGCAATAGGTGTGGGCTGGGCCGTAGCATCGCATTATTTCAAAACTGGAAATGACGCGATGCACGGCGACGCCCGGTGTCATTTTACATAAGGGCAACCAGGCTTTTGTTGCCATTGTTACCCAAGCTTCCCTTGCAGGTACAAGCGCCCCTCGTACACTACAAAGAAAGAAGCATCTGGCGATGCAGTGAACAGGAGGTGGGGGAGGTTAGCAGTGGAGAGTCTGTTATCACCGAGCAGGTCTGTGGAAGAACACACAGTAACAGATGGATACAGGGGTTGGAGCAGGGACACTTACTCTATTGGCCATGAGTGAGATCTGCAGGACTTCCACACACACCAATCCATCCCATACCACCCCACCTCATGCCATCCCATCCCACCCCACCCCATCTCATCCCACCCCACCCCATCTCATCCCATCCCATCCCACCTCATGCCATCCCATCCCACCCCACCCCACCCCACCTCACCTCATCCCACCCCATCCCATCTCATCCCATCCCACCCCACCTCATGCCACCCCATCCCATCCCAACCCACCTCATGCCATCCCATCCCACCCCACCTCACCTCATCCCATCCCATCTCATGCCATCCCATCCCACCCCATCCCACCCCATCTCATCCCACCCCATTTCATCCCACCCCACCTCATCCCATCCCATCCCATCTCATCCCATCCCACCCCACCTCATGTCATCCCACCCCACCCCACCTCATCCCATCCCATCTCATCCCATCCCATCTCATCCCATCCCATCTCATACCATCCCATCTCATCCCACCCCATCTCATCCCATACCACCCCATCCCATCTCATCCCATCCCACCCCACCTCACCCCATCTCATCCCACCTCATCCCATCCCATCTCATCCCATCCCACCTCATCCCACTCCACCTCATCTCATCCCACCCCATCTCATCCCACCTCATCCCATCCCACCTCACCTCATCCCACCTCATCCCACTCCACCTCATCCCACTCCACCACATCCCACCCCACCTCATGCCATCCCATCCCACCCCACCTCATCTCATCCCACCCCACCCCACCTCACCCCATCCCATTCCATCCCATCCCATCTCATCCCACCCCACCTCACCTCATCTCATCCCACCCCATCCCATCTCATCCCATCCCACCCCACCTCATGCCACCCCATCCCATCTCATTCCACCTCATCCCATCCCACCCCATCCCATATCATCCCATCCCATCCCATGTCATCCCATCCCACCCCACCTCATGCCATCCCACCTCATCCCACCCCATCCCATCTCATCCCACCCCATCCCATCTCATCCCATCCCATCTCATCCCATCCCATCCCATCTCATCCCATCCCACCCCACCTCATGCCATCCCATCCCACCCTACCTCACCTCATCCCACCCCACCCCACCTCACCCCATCTCATCCCACTCCACCTCACCCCATCTCATCCCATCCCACCTCACCCCATCTCATCCCATCCCACCTCATCCCATCCCACCTCACCCTATCTCATCCCATCCCATCCCATCCCACCCCATCCCATTCCATCCATCTCATCCCATCCCATCCCATCTCATCCCATCCCATCTCATCCCATCCCATCCCATCTCATCCCATCCCATCTCATCTCATCCCATCCCACCCCAAATCATGCCATCCCATCCCATCCCACCCAACCTCACCCCATCACATCCCACCCCACCTCACCCCATCTCATCCCACCCCACCTCACCCCATCTCATCCCATCCCACCTCACCCCATCTCATCCCATCCGACCCCACCTCATGCCACCCCATCCCATCCCATCCCACCCCACCTCATCCCATCCCATCTCATCCCATCTCACCCCATCTCATGCCATCCCACCCCACCTCATGCCACCCCACCTCACTCCATCCGATCTCATCCCATCCCATCCCATCCCATCCCATCTCATCCCATCCCACCCCATCCCATCTCATCCCACCTCATGCCATCCCATCCCACCTCACCCCACCTCATCCCACCTTATCCCATCCCACCCCATCTCATCCCACCCCACCCCATCTCATCCCACCTCATCCCATCCCATCCCACCTCACCTCATCCCACTCCATCCCATCTCATCCCACTCCACCTCATCCCACTCATCCCACCCCCTCCCATCCCATCCCACCCCACCTCATGCCATCCCATCCCACCCCACCTCATCCCACCCCATCTCATCCCATCCCACCCCACCTCACCCCATCCCACCTCACCCCCATCCCATTCCATCTCATCCCATCACACCCCATCCCATCTCATCCCATCTCATCCCATCCCACTCCACCTCATCCTATCCCACCTCACCTCATCCCATCCCACCACATCCCATCCCACCCCACCTCATCCCACCACATCCCATCCCACCCCACCCCACCTCATGCCACCACATCCCATCCCACCCCACCTCATGCCATCCCATCCCACCCCATCTCATCCCATCCCACCCCACCTCACCTCATCCCATCCCATCCCACCTCATCCCACTCCACCTCATCCCATCCCACCTGCTGTGGGCGATGCAATTCGATGTGTTGATGCGATTCGATGTGCTGGGGGTGATGCAATGTGCTGGGTGTGATGCGATTTGATGTGCTGGGGGTGATGCAATGTGCTGGGTGTGATGCGATTTGATGTGCTGGGGATGTGCTGGGGGTGATGCAATGTGCTGGGTGTGATGCGATTTGATGTGCTGGGGGAGATGCGATGAGCTGGGTCGTTGTGATTCGATGTGATGTGCTGGGGGCGATGCGATTTGATGTATTGCGGGTGATGCAATGTGCTTTGGGGCAATTCGATGTTCTGGGGAGATGCGATGCGATTGGGCGATGGGATTCGATGTGTTGGGGCAAAGCGATTCGATGTGCTGAGGTGATGCAATGTGCTGGGGGTTATGTGATTCGATGTTCTGGGGAGATACGATTCGATGTGCTAGGGCGATGCGATGTGCTTGGGCGATGCGTTTCGATGCAATGTGGTGGGGCAAAGCGATTCGATGTGCTGATGTGATTCGATGTGTTGGGGGTGATGCAATGTGCTTTGGCCGATTTGATGCGCTGGGGAGATGCAATGTGCTGGGGGAGATGCAATGTGCTGGGGGAGATGCGATTCGATTTGCTGGGGCGATGTGATGTGCTGGGGGCGATGCGATGTGCTGGGGTGATGCGATTCGATGTGCTGATGCAATTGGAAGTGTTGGGGGTGATGCAGTGTGCTGGGGTGATGTGATTCGATGTTCTGGGGGAGATGCGATTCGATGTGCTGGGACGATTCAATGCGATGTGCTTGGGTGATGCGATTTGATGTTCTGGGGGAGATGCGATTCGATGTGCTGGGGCGATTCAATGCGATGTGCTTGGGTGATGTGATTCGATGCGATGGGTGATGTGATTCGATGTGCTGGGGTGATGCAATGTGCTGGGGGTTATGCGATTCGATGTTCTGGGGAGATGTGATTCGATGTGCTGGGGCAATGCGATGTGCTTGGGCGATGCGTTTTGATGCGATGTGGTGGGGCGAAGCGATTCGATGTTCTGATGTGATTTGATGTGTTGGGGGTGATGCAATGTGCTTTGGGAGATTCGATGTGCTGGGGGAGATGCAATGTGCTGGGGGAGATGCATTGTGCTAGGGGAGATGCGATTCGATTTGCTGGGGCGATGTGATGTGCTGGGGCGATGCGATTCGATGTGCTGATGCAATTCGAAGTGTTGGGGGGTGATGCAATGTGCTGGAGTGATGCGATTCGATGTGCTGGGGCGATTCAATGCGATGTGCTTGGGTGATGCGATTTGATGTTCTGGGGGAGATGCGATTCGATGTGCTGGGGCGATTCAATGTGCTGGGGCGATTCAATGCGATGTGCTTGGGTGATGCGATTTGATGTTCTGGGGGAGATGCGATTCGATGTGCTGGGGCGATTCAATGCGATGTGCTTGGGTGATGCGATTCAATGAGATGTGTTGGGGCAGCGTGATTCGATGTTCTGATGGATTTGATGTGTTGGGGTGATACAATGTGCTTTGGTCGATGCGATGAGATGTGCTGGGGGCGATTTGATGTGCTGGGGGAGATGCAATTTGATGTTCTGGGGAGATGCGATTCGATGTGCTGGGGCGATGCGATGTGCTTGGGCGATGCGTTTCGATGCGATGTGGTGGGGCTAAGCGATTTGATGTGCTGATGCGATTCGATGTGTTGTAGGTGATGCAATGTGCTTTGGGCGTTTCGATGCGCTGGGGTGATGCAATGTGCTGGGGAGATGCAATGTGATGGGGGAGATGCGATTCAATTTGCAGGGGCGATGAGATGTGCTGGGGCGATGCGATTCGATGTGATGATACAATTCGAAGTGTTGGGGTTGATACAATGTGCTGGGGGTGATGCAATTCGATGTTCTGGGGGAGATGCGATTCAATGTGCTGGGGTGATTCAATGCGATGTGCTTGGGTGATGCGATTCGATGCGATGTGTTGGGGGTGACGCGATTCGATGTTCTGATGTGATTTGATGTGTCGGGGGCGATGCAATGTGCTTTGGGCGATGCGATGAGATGTGCTGGGGGCGATTCGATGTGCTGGGTGAGTTGTGATGCAATGTGCTGGGGCGATGCGATTTTGTGGGGAGGGGGGCGATGCGATGTGCTGGGGGAATATTTTCTTATTTTTAACCCGATTATCTATATAACATAGAGAAAGTTGTTTGTGCAAATAGTTGTAAATAAGCAGTTTTTTTTTTTTGCGGATGAAATACGGACATACATGCATTCCTATGGGATAGCAGGTGTCTGCGGATGAACATCCGCAGACACCCGCTATCGTCCGCCTCCACAATTGTCCGATTCTCCAGGCGGAGGAAAATCCTATTTTTTCGATCCGTCTGCAGAGCGGATCGGATGAACACAGACAGACCGATCCACCATAGAGGAAAGCGGAGAGCTGACAGGGCGGTCCCTGCACAGTGTGCCGGGACCAACCTGTTATCCGCCGGCTCAGCCGGGACAACGGAGCGATCCCCGCTAAGCAAGCGGATCATCACGGGGCGGATCATCACTGATCCGTCCCGTGTGAAAGGGGCCTAACACCAAAACACAAGCACCATTTTTCAACATTAATATGCACAGTTTGAACTTCATAAAGTCGTCTTCAATTCATCTAGATGCATAAATTAATTGTCTTGCTGAGATTATTATTCTTTTTTTAAATGAAAAGCTGTACAGAAAAAAGTATCCGCTGAGTGTAGATATATGTGTGTGTATATATGTACAGAACACGATGTGTGTGTGTGTGTATTTCTTGAATAATATTCCTTGTACATGCAGTATATTTACTGCTTCCTGGAGGGAGAAGGGGAGGAGGGGTTTGCATTGATATGGGTGGCAACTTCCTCTGACACTACCGTTGCCATGGAAACCTGACCTGAAACTTATTACACTGCTTGTGCAGCATTGAGCATGTGCGAGATCTGCAAGGCTGAAATCCAGGAAGAAATACAGTCTGGCTTCAGATGCCCACACTTAAGATGGCCACGGTCTGCTGCTAGTATATAAACTTTCAAAATGTTGTAATAGCCTAACAAAACGGACCTTAGTTTACAGACCAACTTTACTGAATACATTAAGCTTGTGTATTATAGGGATATTATTATTTAAAAAGTGTAATTTTGGCCGGAGCACCACTTTAAGTCTAAAAGAACATCTATGACAGAGACAAGTGCTGGTACGGATGGACAACAGAGCAGCGGTATCATATATACAGAAGAGGCAGGGGGGATGCACAGCATCACTTTACTAAGGGAAGTGGAGCCCATCATGTTATGGGCGGAAAGAAATTTAGTGGATTTAAAGGCAGTTTACCTTCCGAGACATTTGAATCAGCAGGTGGATCGCCTATCATGTTGTTTTCCAGACAGCAACGAATGGACAATGCACCCATCAGTGTTCAGTTGGATCATGAATCTCCAGAAGCCACCAGAAATAGATCTCTTTGCCTCACTAGTGAATGCAAAGCTACCGAGATTTCTATCCCGCCTGCCTCATCCCCGAGCAGAAGCAGTGGATGCCCTCTCGAGTCCATGGCTTTGCGAGACTGCATATGCGTTTCCCCCCAGACCCTTGATCGCAAAATTCTTAATCAGATTAGCAATGGAGCCAATCAGAGTGATAGCTATTCTGCCTTACTGTCCGAAGAGGTCGTGGTTCCCTTGGGCTGTGAAACTCAGCATATGCCCACCATTCAAGATCCCTGTATTCCCGCAGCTTCTCTCACAGGGGAAATTGTTGCACCCAGCTCCTCACAAATTGAACCTACATGTCTGGATATTGAGCGGCAGAAGTTCCAATCATTGGGATTCTCAGCGGGAGTGATCTCGACTCTCCTGAAAGCTAGGAAACCTTCCACAAACTTTATCTAGTCTAAGATATGGAATAAATTCAAAGCGTTTGCAATAAGCAAACGAGGGGATCCCTCCAGTCCTTCTACCTCAATCGTTTTGGAGTTTCTGCAGAATGGTTTAGACCTGGGACTCAGTTTAAGTTCATTAAAAGTTCAAGTAGCAGCAATTTCAGCACCCACTTAAAATGGGCAGAAGATACTCTCATCATGCAATTTCTCAAAGCAGTCAAGAAGATCCGCCCTCCAGTAAAACAAGCTTTCCTGGCCTGGGACCTACCTTTTGTGCTAGACTGTCTAATAGCGCAGCCTTTTAGTCCATTGGAGGCCGCTTCACTATGGAACCTAACGCTCAAAACTGTTTTTCTAGTTGCTATAATGTCGGGGAAGAGAGCTTCAAAATTGTAGGCATTATGAGCAGAGAAAGAACACATCGTTTTCTTCCCAGATAGGGTGGAATTGCGGACAGTTCAAGGATTTGTCCCAAAAGTGTCATCCCGATCCACTCTCTCTGAGGCTTGGGCACTCCCTTCATTCACGGATCCTTTATCTGGTTCGTTGCAAGAGTTGGATGTTTCTAAAGTTCTAGCACGTTATTTGCAAGTCACAAGTCCTTTCAGAGCATCGGATAGATTATTCGTACTACCATGGGGCAAAAATAAAGGGAAAGGAGCCACATCGAGGACGATAGCTTCATGGATTTGTAGATTAATCCAAAGTGTGTATAGGGCTAGAGGGTTGGAGCCTCCGGCGGTGAAAGCCCATTCAACGAGAGCAGTTTCTTCTTCGTGGGCGGCAAGAGCAAGTGTATCGTTGGAAACAATCTGTAAAGCGGCCACATGGACGTCGCCAAATACGTTCATGCGCCATTACAGAATTGACCCAGGAGCACTCACTTCAGTAGAATTCGGGAAAAGGGCAATTGAAGCAGCTATCACTTTTCCTTAAATAAAATTTTCTTTGAAGCAGTACCCACCCTGGTCTTAGATATTTATTGTATCACAGGTATGCTGCCATGGGGGCACCAGGAAAACTGAAAATTGTTTCATACTTACTGTAATTTTCCTTTCCTGGTGCCTACCCATGGCAGCATACGCTCCCTCCCTTGGAATTCGATATAATTGGAGAATGCTGGGGGGGGGGGTAGGTTGGTCATTTTTATAAGCTATTAACTATCTTGAGGGGGGGACTCCGGGGCGGAGCTATCACAGGTATGCTGCCATGGGTAGGCACCAGGAAAGGAAAATTATAGTAAGTATGAAACAATTTTCTGTTTTTTAAAGGTTATCACTGTACTTCAAGATGTTCAGTGACCAGAGACTGATGTCGCGTACACACGATCAGAATTTTGGTCGGAAAAAGCTCTGATGCTTTTCCTGACGGAATTTCAATGGAATTTCGCTCAAGCTGTCTTGCATACACACAGTCACACCAAATTCTGACCGTCAAGAAAGCGGTGACATACAACACGTATGACGGGACTAGAAAAAGGAAGTTCAATATCCAGTAGCCAATAGCTTCCATCTCGTAGTTGAATTTGAACATGCGTGAGTTTTAGTGTGTCGGAATTGCATACACACGATCAAAATTTCCGATAGAAACTTTTTCCGTCTGAAAAATTGGGAACCTGCTCTCAATCTTTTGCTGGCGGAAATTTGGCCAGCAAAATTCCGATGGAGCATACACACAGTCGCATTTTCCGATGAAAAGCTCTCATCGGTCTTTTGCTGTCCCAAATTTCAACCGTGTGTATGCGGCATGAGGTTATGTTTTTCAAGAAAGTGTCTAATTCACTATCACAATGTGTATTCCTGCTTTAAGAAGTTACAGTAAAGAGGTGGTGTGTTCTATATGTTCCAATGGCACTGACAAAGATTCTGCATGTTGGAAGTGAAATGAGTGTGGTCAGGAGAATGGAAGAGGACTGAATTGCTGTATCATATTGCCACTATAGAATGATTATGTAGTTAGATGCTGATGTCCTTCTCACCACTGGTGCCTAAGAAGGGAGTCATAGCTGAGGACACCAAAGGGAAAAAGAGACTGAGGCTGAGACCAGTGTGTAAGGGCCATGTGGTATTTGTATTTTTGGAGCCTAGTCTCTGATGGTTTCAGTCAAAAAGTCCATTGCATACTGCAAAGGAGGATGGCACACTGGCTATTTGTGTTCTAGTTACTACTAGTTACTAGTGTGGTCCCCAGAGATGTATGGGTAAGATGTAGCTGAGAAAATATGCATAATGATATCAACTCACTCCACAAGTCAACCCCTTTGGGTTTGACCTTGAAAGGTCTCCCACTGCAAGCTGTTTTTTATTGGCACATGAAGAAGAATTATAAAAATATGACCTATGTGTAGCCATTCCTCAATATTTTATAGCTGTAAAGGTACATGCCAAGCAGAAGGAAAACTTCTCCTTCCAGATACAGCAAAACCTTTTCCATTATAAATATGTACTGTAAACCAGCATGATGTAATGGGTGGCCACCGACTTGTCAAGAATGAATTCAAAATAAGACTTTAACTTATAGCAAGTATTTTTATTAATTTTTTCTATTTAGTGAATTCTATAGATCACCATTGAAAATAATTTTAAGCATTTCTATTAGATGGGAGTTTCTCTTTCAACTTACGAAATGTAGTAGCTTAAAGTTGCTCCTACGTACATGTTTTTCCTACCCTGAACCCTCAGAGGATATTGTTCTGTTCTAATGTTTTCCTATTGAGAAAGGTAGTGGAGTGTACCCATTCTCATTTAGATTCTCTACAAAAGATATTAATGAACACCATTTAATTAAAAGCACTAAGCCTGCATTATGGGCTATTAACTTTATTGTAATGCTAATCTATTCTTATGTTAAGTAAAATATGCTCCCCCTTCAAACATAGTAATTTGATTAGAAGGAACTTTTGTTCTAGGCAAGCCATTTAGAACTGTGTCCTGTATCATAGCACAGCTCAGTGGTTATATAGTAATGTTCTATAAAATAAATGCTGTATGACTATGGAATGCATCAGGTTTAGCTGCACTTTGCTAAAGTGAATAGACAGTTTTTCATTTTACTTGATATATATTTTTTATATGTGCATCTGTTTATATTTTTTTTAACACAGAGTTTCTTTCTGTGTGTGTGTATCTATCTATCTATCTATCTATCTATCTATATATATATATATATATATATATATATATATATATATATATATATATATATATATATATATATAATGATAGCCACTTCACTACAACTATACATTTAAAGGCTAACTTCACTTTTGCAGAAATAAAAATACCAAATAAAATAAATACATTTTATAGCATATCCAATTGTGATACAAGTCATATTGTAATTTAATGTTATTAAAAATGACCTTTCCTTCTCAATCTGCAGTGCTGTAATTTTCTATAAAATGCAATGCAATATGGCAACCTGGAAGTGTCCTGTACACAGATGGTGTACATAACGCCCCTATATATGTAATGCATCTCTTATGTGGTTGGCTTACTGATTTTTCCAGAAGTCTGCGCAAAGATGCAAGCCATATTTTTGGCAACCCCTGCAACAAAAATGTAATTTTTGGTAAGATACTCCCAAAAGGAAATACTGTCTAAAGGGATGCAGATCCCTCAACTTTGCTTATTAGAGCCCTGCAACTGCAACAGCTTATTGATCATTCTGAAATCACTCCCATGCACATTAATTTTGCACATGGACATTGACAAACAAACAGCTGTTTCTTCAGAATAACAAAAGGTAAGAATCTGCAAAAATGTTGTTAACAACCTTGCAGTGTGCATAGATTACCCGGGGGGGGGGGGAATGTTTTTACTCAACAAAAGAGGAGGTACTGTTTAAAAACGGCAAAATGGCAGACATGATCTAAGGGGCAGACTTGGTGTTTAAAATTAATCAGGTATGACCGACTTTAGTCAGTAGAAGAAAACCTTTTCACACTCAAATTGACCACTTTTAGCACTGAATGATAGCAGCTCAATCTTAATAATTGTATCACAAGAACAAAAACAGTGATGAATGGTATCAATAAGGGCAAATAACAGCACAGTAACTGTTGTCAGTAATGTCTCAGAGAGCACTCTGTATGCACATACAACCTATGGGGGTGGGGAACCTTTGGCTATGAGCAATTAAATATATAGTCCCTGTGACACAGTAAATAGGCTTCTGGCTCTCAACCTTCTGCTGGCTATTCGGTGGGGCCCAGTATTTAAGGTGGTACACATAAATATAGTCCCTTTAAAAGCTCCGCATACAGTAATTCAATGTTGCAAAGTAGATGGTCAGTCTCTCTCTGCTAGCAGTTTTAGTTCAAACACAGCAAGTGTCTTCTTGCCAGTCTCAAGCACAGTCTGAATACTTGGCTGTCAGTGATCGCCCTGGCTCTGTATACAGGGAGAATCCCCCATTTGGTAACTCAGAGTCCTAGATGTTTGGTTGGCTGTCTTAGGTCTAAGGATGGTAGATGTTTAAAGTGCACCAGAGATGCACACTGCTCCGGTCCCCTCGCAGAAAGAGAAAGTTCCAGGAAAACTGTTCACTCCCTTCTCCTTTAAAGAGTCTCTTTATGTGTATTGTAGTCCATTACTCTACTCATTCTCATAGCAGGTCCTTTCCCTAAACTACATCTTCCAAGGTTCAATGTGGCCTGCATTGAAACCTCCCAAGTTCTGGGACACAGTGGCATTACAGTTGCACTCATTGCTAGCCAGGCACCTGGCTACAATTATATTTTGTCTGTGAATGTACCTGAAGCTCACATTAAGGCAGTTAAGCTAATTAACACCCATTTACCTTACGTAAATAATATTCCTATTTACTTTCCACTCAACACAAAAATCATAACTCAGCAACATTCGCTTAGGAGTAAAATTCAGTCCATGATGTGTTGTTTTTAGTTTATTGGGAAATAAACTTGGATGGGGATGGGAAGATAGGGGATACCCAGAAGTGTGGTTGAATGTAACTCAAAGCCCTTGTACACACGATCGGACATTCCGACGGAAAATGTCCGATCGGACCGTGTTGTTGGATAATCCGATTGTGTGTGGGCTCCATCGGACTGTTTCCGTCAGAATATCGGATGGACAAAGTTTTAGAGCTGGGCTCTAAAACTTTCCGACAACATGATCCAATTGAACTTTGTCCGATTGTTTGTAGAGAATTCCGATCAGACAAAGTGCCACGCATGCTCAGATCAAATTCCTAGACCAAAGCTATTGGCTACTAGCCTGAACGTAGTCCCGTCGTAACGAAATAACGTCATCACGTTACGTACGATCGAATTTTCTGACAACTTTGTCCTACCGTGTGTATGCAACACAAGTTTCAGACAAAATCCGTCGGACAAAATCCGACGGATTTTATTGTCGGAATGTCTGACCGTGTGTACAAGGGCAAAGACTTGAAACTGTCTATACTATAAAAATTCACATGGCTATACTTCCGTAGGATATATGGAGAAACTAGTTCAACAACATTGCATGCAGGCACTTTCCTTCTGTGGAAACTACCAAGGCACCTGGGTTCTCCTTGGAATCCCCAAGAAAGAGGTGTAGGGTAACTGTGCTGGCTCTGGATGGTTCTAAGCTGTCCCCCTGTAGATAGCTAGCTGGGTATTGCACCTGGCTGCTTCTCCTCTATAGTCTCAGGGGTGTATTAGTTAAAGATACTCACTCAGTTCCTTTGTAAGATCCTGTAGTTCATGTGGTGACTGCTGAACAAACCTCCTGATGGACAGGTCACAATGACTGCCAGGTGGCTCAGGTAAGCCTAGCTTAGGCTAAAAGAGTGTGAGGCTCCCTCTGCTGCTCTCTCCCTCTTCCTCTCTGGCCCCTTCTTCTGACTTCTGCCTGGAGGCAGAGCCCCCTAGCACAGAGGACCCCTCCCAGGCCACTGGACCCTGGACTCTGCTCCCACAAGGCCACTCTCCAGAATATTTATGGGCTCTCTCTCCACCTTCTGGGCCATCCTCACCCAGGGATTGGAGGAGGCTTCATAAATATCCAAAATATTGTAAAGGATGAAGAAACCGCGCTAATCAAATCTGGGTGTGGGATAGACAAAACCAGGCGGTGGGCTCAAAAAGCTGTATATATATATGTATATTTATAGGTTGCAGCCCCCCCAAAAAAGAAGAAAATCCCCAATCGGGGTTTCTACAACAATAAATACGGCTTGGCAACTGGGGTATCTGGCGCTACCTTTTATCAGAAGAAATAATAATAATAATTCTAAACACTTAAAAAGAAATGTATTTTAGAAGAAAAAATCCACAAAATGCCAGCCAGTCCAATAAAACACCAACCTATCTCACAGCTAGTAGTCTCATATGTCCAATTACTACCACATAAAGATATTCGCTCCTTATCAAATGAGAAACACAGTACAATCCTTTAGAACCCACTAACTATAGTTCAGTGTAAGAAAAAACAAAAACACAAGTGACCTCTGCCAAAATCGTATATCAATCGCATGGATTAACCTAATGCGATTCAGACACGATTATGGTGAGTATAATATTAACTGATATACTCTTTAACAGTGTTTAAAAAACTCCAAAATATACCAGAAAGATTATAAGTAAATTCTGTGAGGAACATCTAAATAACAAAAAAGTGATACTTTATGCGGCCTTAGCCTTAAAATCGCATGAGTATTAAATGTGATTTATCCAGCAACTCATCAGCTAAATTAGTAAATAAATCTACTATAAAAGTGCAGAAAACTCTTAAAAGTATAAAATGCGTTAAATCCAAGTGAAAGATCAAAATAATAAAGTGCAAAATATATATCACAAAAATCAAGATAATAAAGTGCAAAATTTATATCACAACCAATACCCAAAGTAAATCGCAAGACCTAAAACATATATATATAATAAAATATATATATATGTAAAAATAAAAATAAAAATATAAATAAAAATATAAAGTCAAACTGGAAATAAATACATTTCTTTTTAAGTGTTTAGAATTATTATTATTATTATTTCTTCTGATAAAAGGTAGCGCCAGATACCCCAGTTGCCAAGCCGTATTCATAAATATCCAGGTCTCATCTCTGCCCCTCCATCCTCTATGTTCTAGAACTCTCCAGCAGCTCTAGAAGCCAGGGGGGGGGGGGGCAGAGACCCAGTCACTGGAGCTCTGCCAACCTAACTCTAAACAAATTAACCATGGCTCCTCTGGCTACAACAGGAGCACAACTAAATTTACCTACTGTACACAGAAGGTGCTACACATGTTTAAAAGCATATTGTAACCTTGTTTTATTTGGTTGTATTGCAGTTTTACAGAACTGTTCACAGAAGTAAATTCAGTTTTTGGAGTGAAACACAACAGTGTTTCTGTCAATTTTGTTAGCTAGCTGTCATCTAAGCAATAATGGTACAACATAGGGACCATAGAGAATAAACATAGCCGCTCTTTAGCCCTGGTTCACACTGATGCAGTTTCTGATGTGTTCCAGAATGCATGGAATCGCATGACAAGTGAAAAAACTGTTTCTGTAGAGTAGGTTGACATACAGTGGGAATTGAAAGTATTCAGACCCCCTTAAATTTTTCACTCTTTGTTATATTGCAGCCATTTGCTAAAATCATTTAAATTCATTTTTTTCCTCATGAATGCACACACAGCACCCCATATTGACAGAAAAACACATAATTGTTGACATTTTTGCAGATTTATTAAAAAAGAAAAATTGAAATATCACATGTAGGGATGGCCGAAATGTTCGCCCGGCGGTCGGTTCGCGGCAAATTTTGCATGTTCGTGATTCGCCCGATTGGCGGACTATTGCCACTGTTCGCCCGGTGGACATATGTGTTTACAGTGTGAAAGAACTTTGACCCATGATGACACAATCCTTCATGGGGTACAGGACAGCCAATTGAGACATTTCAGCACATGGACAATTGGACATTCCCCCTACCTTATAAATAGACTTGATCTGGCGGCCATTTTACATTCTGTCTTATGTCAGTGTAGGGAGAGGTTGCTGTGTGGAGCAGGGACAGACTGTAGGGACACAAATCGCTAGCTATTAGGTCCACAAAAGTCCTTTTAAGGACGGGTATAGGTGTAGTACAGTATATAGGGTTCAGTGCACTGCTGTGCTGGTGACTGCAGCTGTCTTTTGTCAGTGTAGGGACAGGACGCTGTGTGCAGCAGGGAGAGACTGTAGTGACACAAATCACTAGCTATTAGGTCCACAAAAGTCCTTTTAAGGACTGGTATAGGTGTAGTACAGTATATAGGGTTCAGTGCACTGCTGTGCTGGTGGTTGCAGCTGTCTTTTGTCAGTGTAGGGACAGGACGCTCTGTGCAGCAGGGACAGTCAGTTTAATCACTAGCTAGCTATTACTATTAGGTCCACAAAGGTCCTTGTAATGACTGGTATAGGTGTACAATATATAGGGTGCTGGTGCGTTGCTGTGCTGCAGATTACTGCTCGTTTCTGCAGCAGTCTTTTATCAGTGTAGGGACTGAGGGGCAGTCTGCAAATCACTAGCTACTAGGTCCACAAAGATCCTTGTAAGGACTGGTATATGTGTACAATATATAGGGTTGTGGTGCACTGCTGTTGACTGCTGCCCTATTCTGCAGCAGTCTTTTATCAGTGTAGGGACTGAGGGACAGTCTGCAAATCACTAGCTACTAGGTACACAAAGGTCCTTGTAAGGACTGGTATAGGTGTACAATATATAGGGTGCTGGTGCAGGGCTGTGCTGCAGATTACTGCTGGTTTCTGCCTCAGTCTTTTATCAGCGTAGGGACTGAGGTACAGTCTGCAAATCACTAGCTACTAGGTCCACAAAGGTCCTTTTAAGGACTGGTATAGGTGTACAGTATATAGGTGTGTAATACACATATAAAATACTTGCACATATAGAAAGCATAGTATAGTGCATTTCCACTGTGCAGCATTGTGACTGCTGAGCGGTTCTGCAGCGATACTACAAAGAGTGACAAACGCAATAAAAAAAAGTATTATAACTGGTGTGATAGACCAGTGGCCCCCAAAAACGACAGATTGAAGTGGGGTGTTTTATACCTTCTTCCACATACATACTGCACTTCTCTAGAGACTTTTGTCACAGGGTTATTTAAAAAATGACAGGCATAGGAAAAGGCAGACCCTTCCGCAGGGGTGGTAGAGGTAGGGCAGGAGCAACAGGCTTGAGCCAAAGTGGCAAATTGCAGAAGGTGTGTGCGATTATGTCAAAGGACGCACCAGACTTAGTTGAGTGGCTCACTCAGCCTTACTCTTTTGCATCCTCATCCTCTCGATCTGCACCCTCTTCTTCACTCTCTGCTGTTTGCACCCCCAAAGACACTACCACCACCACCACCACCACCACCACCACCACCATATACCTTCCGCTTGAGTCACAGGAATTATTTTCCGATCCATATTAATAGGGCGGCACAGTGGTGTAGTGGTTAGCACTCTTACCTAGCAGCAAGAAGCGTCGCTGGTTCAAATCCCAACCACAACACTATCTGCCTGGAGTTTGCATGTTCTCCCTGTGCCTGCGTGGGTTTCCTCTGGGTACTCCGGTTTCCTCCCACAATCCAAAGACATGCAGGTAGGTTAATTGGCTTCTGTCCAAAATTGGCCCTAGTATATGAATGGGGACCTTGGATTGTGGGCTCTTTGAGGGTAGGGACTGATGTGAGCGTGCAGTGTACAGGGGCAATTGTAGACTCAATCAGGTTGAACTGGATGGACTGGTGTCTTTATTCAACCTTACTAACTATGAAACTATGAAGACATTTCTGATGCGCAGCCACTCTTGGCATTGGATCAGAAAGAGAGGGTAGCAACAACCGCCACTCAGCAGTCTGATGACAGTATCCAGATCAGCCCAAGGAGGAGGTTGGTCCCCGCTGCCTACTCCGAGATCTCTAATTATAGCGATGGGGAAGGTGACGTCAGAAGGTGACGTTGATGATGACGTGTCTAGTGATGTCACGTGGGTGCCCACAAGAGATGAAGAGGAGGGGAGTTCAGAGGGAGATATGGACCAGCAGATAGAGAGGAGAAGCAGGAAGAACTTACATTGCACAGGTGGGACAAAGCAGACTGCTAATGTATCAGGAGCGAGGCATCAACCATGTACGGTCACATCTGGCGCTCCCAGGATGCCGGCACATGGCTCTGCAGTGTGGGCTTTTTTTAATGTGTCCGCTGCTGACAACAGTGTTGCCATCTGCAATCTTTGCAGTCAACGCATAAGTCGCACTCACCTAGGGAAGACCGCCTTAAGAAGGCACATGAGCTGCCATCACCGAGCCCAGTGGGAGCAACGGAACACACAAAGCCACACTCCAGGCTCTCACTGTCAAGCCTCGTCTTCTACTTCTCCTTCTCCTCTCTCCTCACAATTGCCCTCCACTCCACCTTCCATCACGCTGTCCTCACGTTTTTCTGCAAAAAGGCAGTCTTCCGTGGGCCAAATGTTCGAGCGTAAAAAAATGATGATGCCAGATAACCCTCTTGCCTAACGGTTGACGGCTGGCTTGTCAGAACTGATAGCCCACCAACTACTGGCATATAAACTGGTGGACTCGGAGGCCTTTCAAAAATTTGTGGCCATTGGAACACCACAATGGAAGGTCCCAGGAAGGAAGTATTTCTAACAGAAGGGCATCCCAGAGCTATATGGCCATGTTCAGCGGCAAGTGAATGTATCTCTGGCACACAGTGTCGGTGCCAAGATACATCTGACCACAGACACGTGGTCTAGCAAACACGGGCAGGGAAGGTATATCACCTTTACTGCCCACTGGGTGAACCTTCTGACGGCCGTCAAGCATATAACCCGTGGCACCCGTGTAGATTTGGTTTTACCGCCACAGATTTCATGCAGGCCTGGCTCTTCTTCTCCTCCTCCTACTCCATCCTCCTCCCACTCCTCCTCGGCTGACTCCTCCTTTTCCGCTGCTAGCGTCTCTTCCGCTGCGCCACCCAAGCTCCCCAGAACCTATTCAACATTCCAGGTAAGACGTTGCCATGCTGTGCTGCGTCTGTTGTGCCTGGAAGCCAAGAGCATCACTGGCCCGGCACTCCTTTCAGCTTTGTGTTCACAGGCAGATCAGTGGCTAACACCGCTCAATTTGACAGTTGGTAAAGTGGTGTGTGACAACGGTGCCAATCTGCTTAGTGCATTGAAACAGGGCAAAATTACGCACGTGCCATGCATGGCACACGTCTTAAACTTGGTCGTGCAGCGATTCGTTGTCAAATACCCTGGGGTCCAGGACATCTTGCGGCAGGCAAGGAAAATCTCGGCCCATTTCAGAAGATCTTACACGGCCATGGCTCACCTTGCTGACATTCAGAGGCTACACAATCTGCCGCTCAGACGTCTTATTTGCAATTGCCAGACGCGATGGAATTCAACCTTCTATATGCTTGATAGGCTGCTCCAGCAGAAACGTGCAGTTAACGTCTACCTGCGGCAGAACAGGTTCTGGGGAGCTGGGTTTTTTTCACCACGCCAGTGGCTGCTCATGCGCAACGCATGCAGACTTCTGCGGCCATTTGATGAGATCACCAAACTGGTCAGTTGCAGCCATGGCGCCATCAGTGACATGGTACCTTATGCCTTCTTTATGGAGCGTGCATTGCATCATGTCAATGATCAAGCCGTGGAAGAGCAGGAGCAGGAAGATGAGGAAGCCGCAATGCTGGATGAATTGCCAGGGGGGCTACTCTATCTGAGACAAGTCAACAACAGGAGTCTAAAGAGGAGTCAGAGGAGGATGGTGCCGGGGCTGATGAGGAGGAGCAAGAAGAGCATGCTTTAAACCTTTCTGGGATCCCTGTTGTTGTGCGTGGATGGGGAGAGGAGAACGAGAAGGATGACATTATCCTGGATGATGAGCAGGAGCCAGGCCACCCCACCGCCTCCAGTTTAGTGCAAATGGGGGCCTTCATGCTCCAGTGTTTTAACAGGGACCCCCGTATAAAAAGCATAAGGGTCAAGGACCAGTACTGGGTGGCAACGTACTTAGACCCCCAGTACAAACACAAAATGGCGGAAATGTTACCACCGTCACAGAGGGCTGTCAGAATGGAGCACTTCCAGGCCTTGCTTCTAGAAATGCTGCATTCTGCTTTTGCCTGCGCTGGCAGAAGAGTAATTCCCACTCCCAGAGAAGGAGTTGCGGGTACCAATCCAACAGCGCCTGCAAGAAGAGGGCGGTTTGAAGATGTGTTGGTGACTTCTGATATGAGGTCATTCTTTCAGCCAACCCATCAACAGGTCTCATCCGGATCCAGCATCAGGGAACGCCTAGACCGAAAGGTGTCCGACTACATCAGGTTAACAGCCGATGTGGACGCTTTGAGGAGGGATGAACCCCTGGACTACTGGGTGGGCAGGCTTGACCTCTGGCCAGAGCTTGCCCAATTTGCAATGGAACTGTTGGCTTTTCCCTCGTCCAGTGCCCTGTTCGAAAGGACATTCAGTGCAGCAGGGGGAATCGTGACCGATAAGCGCACTCGCCTAGCTCACAACAGTGTTGACTACCTCACATTTATAAAAATGAATGAGGCATGGATTTCGGAGGAATTCAACACCTGTGACCAGTAGACCATGTATATCTCTATAAACGATTTATTTAATCGAGCACTCAGACCTTTTTTCTACCTTTGGCTCACTTCCTTGTACAAAAAAAGCACACCGTACTATATGCCCGTACCCTCCTGTTTGAAGAGGATGAGCAGTGTCATATTTTTGGGGCCCAGCAGCGAGTTGCTGGTATCAGTGCTGCTGTCAGTGCTCTCGGTTCTGGTGTCAGTGCTCTCTCTATCTCGGTGCTGGTGTGGTGTCAGTGCTCTCGATCTCGGTGCTGGTGTGGTCTCAGTGCTCTCTATCTCAGTGCTGGTGTCAGTGCTCTATATCTCGGTGCTGGTGTCAGTGCTCTATATCACGGTGCTGGTGTCAGTGCTCTATATCACGGTGCTGGTGTCAGTGCTTTATATCACGGTGCTGTTGTCAGTGCTCTATATCTCAGTGCTGGTGTCAGTGCTCTATATCACAGTGCTGGTGTCAGTGCTCTATATCACGGTACTGGTGTCAGTGCTCTATATCACGGTGCTGGTGTCAGTGCTCTATATCTCGGTGCTGGTGTCAGTGCTCTATATCACGGTGCTGGTGTCAGTGCTCTATATCATAGTGCTTGTGTCAGTGCTCTCTATCATGGCACTGGTGATCATCTCCTGCACCCTCTTCATAGCCTACCCTGACCTTTTCTCTCCTCCATTGCCTCCTGAGTCCTGTATTGTCAAAATGTCACAGATGAAAAAAGAATGCTTGTAGTTGTCGATCCCAGATTCACTTCATACATGTGTTATGTCAGTGGCCATGTGGTGAGACTATGTGTGCACAGCTAGTAAGTATTTTGTGGCTGAAAATATGACCTGTAGGTTTTTGAGGTTCGCCTGCCATTGAAGTCAATGGGGCCTGCTGCGAACTTTGCGGTTCGTGAACTTTTGGGCGCGTTCACGGTCCATCTCTAATCACACGGTCCCAGGTATTCAGACCCTTTGCTCAGTATTTAGTAGAAGCACCCTTTTGATCTAATACAGCCATGAGTCTTTTTGGGAAAGATGCAACAAGTTTTTTTCACCTGGACTTGGGGATCCTCTGCCAATCCTCCTTGCAGACCCTCTCCGGTTCTGTCAGGTTGGATGGTAAACATTGGTGGACAGCCATTTTTAGGTCTCTCCAGAGATACTCAATTGGGTTTAAGTCAGGGATATGGCTGGGCCATTCAAGAACAGTCACAGAGTTGTTGTGAAGCTACTCCTTTGTTATTTTAGCTGTGAGCTTAGGGTCATTGTCTTGTTGGAAGGTAAACCTTGGGCCCCGTTTGAGGTACTGAGAACTCCGGAGAAGGTTTTCATCCAGGATATACCTGTACTTGGCCACATTCATCTTTCCCTCGAATGCAACCAGTCGTCCTGTCCCTGCAGCTGAAAAACACCCCCACCGCATGATGCTGCCACCACCATGCTTTACTTTTGGGACTGTATTGGACAGGTGGTGAGCACTGCCTGGTTTCTCCAAACATACCGATGGAAACTGATAAAATTAAGGCCAAAAAGTTCTATCTTGGTCTCATCAGACCAGAGAATCTTATTTCTCACCATCTTGGAGTCCTTCAGGTGTTTTTTTTAGCAAACTCCATGCAGGCTTTCATGTGTCTTGCACTGAGGAGTGGCCACTCTGCCATAAAGCCCCGACTGGTGGAGGGCTGCAGTGATGGTTGACTTTCTACAATTTTCTCCCGTCTCTTGATTGCATCTCTGGAGCTCAGCCACAGTGATTTTTGGGTTCATTACCTCTCTCACCAAGGCTCTTCTCCCCTGATAGCTCAGTTTGGCCTGACACCCAACTCTAGGAAGGGTTCTGGTCATCGCAAAGTCTTCTATTTAGGGATTATGGAGGCCACTGTGCTCTTAGGAACCTTAAGTGCAGCAGAATTTTTTTTTATAACCTTGGCCAGATCTGTGCCTTGCCACAATTCTGTCTCTGAGCTCTTCAGGCAGTTCCTTTGGCCTCATGATTCTCATTTGCTCTGACATGCACTGTGAGCTATAAGGTATTATATAGACAGTTTTGTGTCTTTCCTAATCAAGTCCAATCAGTATATTCAAATGCAGCTGGATTCAAATGAAGGTGTATAAACATCTCAAGGATGATCAGAAGAAGATAGCACTTGAGTTAAATATATGAGTGTCACAGCAAAGGGTTTGATTACTTAGGACCATGTGATATTTCAGTTTTTCTTTTTTAACCACTTGGGTACCGCGCTATTGCCGAATGACGGCATTAGCGCGGACCTAGATTTCCAGGACTACGTCTATTGACGTCGTCCTGGTTACGAGCGGCCTGCGCGCCCCCTGAGGGGCGCGCGCGGCGCGCTCTGTGATCGGCGAGTCCGTGAGACTCGCCTGATCACCGATCCGTGTAAGGGGTCGATCCCGACCCCTTATCACGTGATCAGCTGTCAGCCAATGACAGCTGATCATGTGATAGAACGGAGCCGGTAATCGGCTATTATTCCTCCTCGCGCTGACAGCGCGAGGAGAAAAAAAAAAAGCCGATCACCGGCGGCCGTGATCGGGACATCAGTCCCGATCACGGCCAGCAATGAAAGGCACCACATGCCACCTGCCAGTGCCCACCTGCCTCCCGCAGTGCCATCCTGAAAAATAACAAAGTAAAAGTAAGTGCCCCCCGTCTGTGCCCATAATGCCCACAGTGCCACCCCACAGTGCCACCCCACAGTGCCACCCCACAGTGCCACCCACAGTGCCACCCAATCTGCCTCAAAGGTGCTGCACCCCAGTGCCGCCCATCAGTGCCCAGCAGTGCCGCCCATCAGTGCCCAGCAGTGCCGCCCATCAGTGCCCAGCAGTGCCACCTATCAGAGCCACCTATCAGTGCCACCTATCAGTGCCCATCAGTCCCATCTATCTGTGGTACCTATCAGTGCCCATCCGTGCCACCCATCCGTGCCACTTATCCGTGCCACCCATCCGTGCCATCTTATCTGTGCCCATCTTTGCCCATCAGTGCCGCCTTATCTGTGCCCATCGGTGCCGCCTTATCTGTGCCTATTAGTGCCGCCTTAACTATGCCTATCAGTGCCCACAAGTGCAGCCTATCAGTGCCCACCAATGCAGCCTATCAGTGCCCACCAATGCAGCCCATCAGTGCCCACCAATGCAGCCTATCAGTGCCGCCTTATCAGCGCACTTCAATGAAGGAGAAAAATGACCCGTTTGCAAAATTTTATAACAAACTATTAAAACATGATTTTTTTTTTTTTTTTTTTTGCATCTTTTTTTGTTTGTTTAGCAAAAAATAAAACTCCGAGCTGTAACTAAATACCACCAAAAGAAAGCTCTATTTGTGGGAAAAAAACGATAGAAATTTCATTTGGGTACAGTGTTGTATGCCCGCGCAATTGTCATTCAAAGTGCATCAGCGCTGAAAGCTGAAAATTGGTCTGGGACTGAGGGGGGTTTAAGTGCCCAGTAAGCAAGTGGTTAATAAATCTGCAAAAAATTTCAACAATTCTGTGTTTTTCTGTCAATATGGGGTGCTGTGTGTACATTAATGTGGAAAAAATGATTTTAGCAAATGGCTGCAATATAACAAAGAGTGAAAAATTTAAGGGGTTCTGAATACTTTCCGTCCCCACTGTATATGTGGTGGGAATCAGGTGCAGTTTAATATAGGGTCCTGTATGAATTTAGTGAGGTGTGTATTTTATCTCCATAGTGTTGAATGCAAATTGCATGCATGTCGCTTAGTAATATGATTCCAGTGTGTTTTCTACAAGTCTTTACTTTACTCAGCATTTCCCATCTCTGGGCCATGGAGGAGTGAGAGAGGGAGAGATGGAGAAAGAGATCACAGATAAATCAAAATGCCATGAAAAATGCATTAAAATCAACTCTGAACTGCATCAACTCGCATTGTAGCTGTTCCTTCAAATCACATTGCAAAACGGATTCAAATTGCACCAGATCAGTGTAAATCTAGCCTATAGGGTGTAAGATATTAGCAGTACATGAAAAGGAATTTGGTGGATTTGAAGGAAGGTAAGAGTAATAGAAAGGAACTTTTTGGAGTTAAGAATATATTCTTGAATAGATGTTTAGAGTGACTTTAATTTTCTTCCCATTTTAAATCACTAATGGGAACAATAAAGTTAATGACATCTGCATCTATTGTCTTGTCTAAATACTGAAATCAAATTTGTACATCATTCATTATTTATGGAACCCCGAGGAACATACTGATTGTTATAAATAACAATAAGAATAATACAACATTTTTCATGGATCCCACAGCATCTGGACTGACTTACTAGAAGTAAATCCAGTAGGACCCCAGTAAATGAAAGCAGAATTCAATATTAAGGCAACATTTTTGCTTTGTTTGATGATGCATAAAAAGTACAAAATAGCCAAACACAATGAGCACAGTTTTATAAATGTTTCCTCTGATCATCTCTTGTGGGTCCATTTGCAATTGAGTCGACCATCTTTTGTAAAACATTGAAATGATTTTAAAATGTTGAAACCTAAAAAAAAAAATCCTCATGCCTCTCCGTAATGTGATACAAACAAGTGTTTAAGGTTAAACCAGATCTAGCATTATACTCCGCAGGGGACCAAGTGTATATACTGTAACACTTTGTCTTGTTCAGATCTGTCAGTTTGTTTCTAAGCAGCATGGTCAGACAGGTCCCCCCCTCAAACCCATCGGACAACGCAACTAGGAAGGAGACAGATTTGTGATGGACAGCTCTGGTCTCTGGTAGCTGGGGCTGATCAAGAGACCAGTGCTGCCATTTACAAAAGAATTGACACAGCAGACAGTTCTGTGTCTATATCAGGGCTACTTTTTTACACACCCGCAGCCTGACTGATGAATGACAAAGTGCTGCAGCACTGTGTTAAGCCCCATACACACGATCAGAAATTCTGCCAGCAAGTCGGTTGTGAGTTTTGGTCAGAAATTCCGACTGTGTGTATGCTCCATCGGAGTTTTGCTGACAGAATTCCAGCCAGAAAAAGATTGAGAGCAGGTTCTCTATTATTCGGTCAAGAAAAATGTTCCGATCGGAAATTCCGATCGTCTGTACAAATTCCGATGCGCAAAATTCCTAAGTATGCTTGTAAATAATTCGACACATGCTCGGAAGCACTGAACTTCATTTTCTCAGCTTGTCGTAGTGTTGTACGTCACCGCGTTCTTGACAGTCGAAAGTTCAGAGAACTTTTGTGTGACCGTGTGTATGCAAGCCAAGCTTGAGCGGAATCTGCTCTTGTGTATGGGGCATGAGCTTTAATTTTATGAATGACTAATCAGTCCTGTTGGACTGTGTTATACACAGCAGTGGCCAGTGGTGGCCCATGCATTAAGGGCGCATGGGCGTCACCCCCTCTATCATGCCACCCACTATACGTATCATGGATAGATTCATGAAGAGCATGAATCTATCCATGGCTGCCACGGCCACCCCCTATTCAGGCGTCTGACCCCTTTTAGGATGCTGGGCTCCTGAATTACAGTGACAAGGGTGTTTTTTTTGAAGCACCTGTTAGAGCCATAGGCTCTAATAGGCTTCAAAATTGGGTGAACTCAGAGCGCAGAGCGTTGCGCTCGGAGCCCACCCAGGTGTGTTAGAAAAGCAAATGAATATTCGCTTTTCTAACACTGAACTGCCTCTCTGCCAATCAGGAAGTGCGGGTCTGTTACCCATCACCTGATTGGCTGGAGGATAGGCAATCATATTGGAAGCCTAGCAGGAAGAAAGAGGAGATGTACAGTGGATGCATGGAGGACACAGAAGCCGCCACCCATCCCACAGCTCGCTGCCATCACCTGCTGCCTGACCCACCACTAAGATGCAGTAAGTGCTGGTCAGACGACGAATGGGAGGGCGGCTGGCTAAATGCCATGGGGGGTCACGATGGCTGCAATGGATGGGCACAGTGGCTGCAATGGATGGGCACAGTAGCTGCTATTGATGCGCACAGTGGCTGCAATTGATGGACACAGTGGTTCCAATTGATGGGCACACAGAGTGATTGCAATTGATGGACACAGTGAGGTTGCACTTGATGGGCACAGTGGCTGCAATTTATGGGAACTGGGAGGATGCAATTGATGTTTTTTTTCCAGAATTTTTCAGTTTATTTGCTCCCCCCAAGCATTTTGAGCACCACAAGCCGCCACTGGCACTTGCTCGTCAATGCTGATCAATCCTTTATAAAAAGTATACGTTAGCATATCACTGCTGACCCCTGTGATCCATCACCCGAGCTCAATTTTTTACTATTATGTATAAAAAAGCAGCATTGTTCATTCATAATAGTGACAGATCACTCAATTTAAAGGGGTGGCAGGGCTCTGTCCTGAATGTACCTACCCCCCAGGAATGCTCATAACTTGGGCTTTAAGATGGGGTGGAGCAACAGCCAGCATAAAGAGATGTGTTTAGGAAACAAAGGGGCCGCTGATAGGAAGGAAACCAAGTGTCATATGCACTTGGTCCTCTAGTGATACAGTATTACAGTATATTTAAAAAAAAATTAAATGATGATAACCTTTTAGCAGTGTGGAATGGAGCTGAGTGAGGGGTAGATGGCCCCCACCCAGCTCCATACCATGCAGGCGGAAGCAACGTCAAAATGTCACTTACGCCAATAGCTCTTAAAGAAAAAAATAATAATTTTTCAAACAACTTTTTTTTTTTTTTTTTTTTTTGCACTTCAGTGTAAATATGAGATCTGAGGTCTTTTTGACCCCAGATCTTATATTTAAGAGGTCCTGTCATGTTTACGTTCCATACGTTCCAGTGTAAAAATAAAAAATAAAAGGTAAAATAAATAAGAAAAAAAAATGTTTTAAACGTGCCCCGGTAGAATACCAGTAGAATATTTTAAACGTTGCATATAGAGAAATTTAAGGGGAAAAGTTTGTCGCCATTCCACGAGCGGGCACAACTTTGAAGAGTGACATATTGGGTATCAATTTACTCAGCGTAACATCATCTTTCATAATATAAAAACAATTGGGCCAACTTTACTTTTCTCTTATTTTTAAATTTAAAAAAGTGTATTTTTTTCAAAAACAGTGCGCTTGTAAGACCGCTGCGCAAATACGGTGTGACAAAAAGTAATTGAATTTTATTGACAGCAGCAGGAGCCAATGGCTGCACTGCTATCGATCTATCCAGTTAAGAACTGGGACCCAGCTCTGGGAGAGCATGTGTCTGCTGAGGGAATTACGGGGCTTAGGTAAGTAAAACAGGGGGGCTGGGGGGCCAGTCACTGCCAGAAGCTTTTTCACCTTAATGCATAGGTGAAAAAAAACAAGGGTTTACGATCCCTTTAAGTGGTTATTGGCTGTGTGTTGAGTTATTTTGAGGGGACAGCAAATTTGCACTCTTAGAGCCGGTTCACACAGGGGCAACACGACTTCCAGCGTGACTTTTGGAAGCAACTTGGACACGACTTGAGTATGCATAACAGCGTGACTTGGAGCTACTTCAACGCGACTTGGGGCGACTTACAACACGACTTTAGGGCCAGGCATCTTTGGCTGTGGCCAATCAGAGAATAATCAGCTCTCGAGGGGGAACTCCACGCCAAATTTTAAATAAAAAACAGGCATGGGTTTCCCCTCCAGGAGCATAGCAGGTCCTTAGGTCTGGTATGGATTTTAAGGGGAACCCCCTATGCCAAAAAAACGGTGTGGGGGTCCCCCCAAAATCCATACCAGACCCTTATCCGAGCACGTAGCCTGGCCGGTCGGGAAAGGGGGTGGGGACAAGCGAGCGCCCCTCCTGAACCGTACCAGGCTGCATGCCCTCAACATGGGGGGGTGGGTGCATTGGGGAAGGGGGATACCCTGCAGCCCCCCCACCCCAAAGCACCTTGTCCCCATGCTTCAGTGTTTTTAGATCTTTGTCAGATGTTACTATGGTATACTGAAGTATAATTGGAAGTATTTCAGTTTTTCTAAAGTGTTAAAGGCTTTTATTGACAATTATATTAAGTTTATGTAAAGAGTAGGGCTGTGGAAATTAAAGATTAATTCCTCGATTAATCGATACATTTTTTTGATTGATCAAAATTCTTTTGATTGGTACTCACCTCTCCGCCGACTTCCTGCTCTTCAGGGAGTTCTGTCAGAGATCCGGTGACGTCACGGACATCGACATCACTGGACTCCTCCCTCCTTCCCCAAGTGCCTCCATCTGCTAACAAAGGGTAGAAAGGAGGAGTCCGGTGACGTTGAAGTTCTGATTGATTGTAATGCGTACAGGGGAGGAGCTACACATGCTGCCCTATGGAACTAACACGATTGTCACCTTTACATGCTGTGTTTTTGTCATCTTTATGTGAGTAGAATCAGTAACAGCCCTAGAAAAGAGGTCAATATTTGCAGTGTTGACCCTTCTTTTTCAAGACCTCTGCAATTTGCCCTGGTATGCTGTCAATCTACTTCAGGGCCACATCCTGACTGATGGCAGCCCACTCTTGCATAATCAATACTTGTAGTTTGTCAAAATTTGTGTGTGTGTGTGTGTGTGTGTGTGTGTGTGTGTGTGTGTGTGTGCGGGGGAGGATTGACCACAAGTTCTCAATGGGATTAAGGTCTGGGGAGTTTCCTGACCACGGACCCAAAATTACAATGTTTTGTTCCCCAAGCCACTTAGTTATCACTTTTGCCTTATGGCAAGGTGTTCCAGCATGTGGAAAAAGCATTATTTGTCAGCAAACTGTTCTTGGATGGTTGGGAGAAGTTGCTCTTGGAAGATGTTTTTGTACCATTCTTTATTCATGGCTGTGTTCTTAGGCAAAATTGTAAGTGATACACAAAAAGAGTCTTTGGACGCTCCCATGAACAGTCTATATCAAGATGAATTTAGTTTATTTTAAAACCAGTCATATCCAAATGTTGATGTGAAATTATGGTGCCTTTGTGCAGCTGTCCACCACTCGGGGAAAAAAATGGATGAAAATGAATAAATAAAAAGCAAAGAGCAGCGCACTTAAGAGACCTATACAAAAATATAGTAAAAAAGTAATTTATTGAATGCTAAAAAAAAAACAAACACACAAAAAGAAGTCCAACTCTAGAACTTATCCACAAATATCTATGTGAAAATAGAAATCCATAATATGATTATCAAGCCTTGTGTGAATTGAAACACTTGAACATAAATTGAGTACGATACCGCCAAACAGCCAGGGGTTAACACCATCTCAAGTCTCAATCTTCTGGGTGAACTGATATCCCAATTGGAAAGGCAGGGTCTGGTGCTCACTAAGGGACTAGTAGTGGATGGGTGTACTCTCCTACTTCTCACATATGTGAGACGGAAATTCCCCAGATCATTGTCCCGGTTGGAGCAATTTAAATATTGTAATATTACAGTTCGGGGCCACCGCTGTCTCCAGATACTGCTGTAGGACGCGCTGGGAGTTCAAAACCAGCCGCAAGTATCGGTCCTACGGAGCTCAGCGCTGGGATGCCTCGACCGGCTGACGTAATCTCCGAGTGGCTAGTCTTAGGGATTGAATCATGCAACTTCGGGTTGTCATAATGACTAGGACTAACATGTTTCGCACGCATGCGCTTTCTCAAAGTCAAAGCGGCTTGTGACAGCACAGTTAATAAAGGCAACTACATGACGGGAAATCGGGAGAGACCTCCTCAATAGTGTTAACCCCTTGCATGACAATAAATTTAAATAAAAAATCGGTACTGTCAATATTATTTATCCAGGGAAAAACAAAATAAAAGTTACTATGGCCAGGATATAAACTGCAATATATTAGCTGGTGTATATCTATCCAAGTATAATGATATTATAAATGGGGAAAAATGATGATAAATGATAAGAACATAGTAATAAAAGAGAAAATTACTACAATAATTAATGAAAGGATAATAATGAATTAAGTAAAAAAATATATATATATATATATATATATATAATCTATTTATCAAACATTATAGGAAAAAATATAAAAAAAAAGTATGCAAAAAATTATATATAATTACAGAAATATAAAAAAATATATGTATATACACATGTAAAGTGTGGGCGAGAAAGATAATGGGAAGGAAAAGGGAGGGAAAACCCCCCAAAAAAATAATAATAATATGGCACTAAAAACATAAAAAATATATAAAAAAATTGGATAAATCAGACTCATAATAATCCAAAATTAATACTCGTAAAAATACTCATAAAAATACTCATAAACTGCATTGCATAGAAAAGGCATAAAGAGTACCTGAAAAATGCCCTTGGTACTTATAAAATACAATGACAATTATGAAATCAGTGGGGAACCTAATTAAATAAAAAAATAAAATAAAAAATAGATAAATCAGAAACAAATAAATAAATAAATAATATAGAATTTAAAATTTCTCGAAGGGTTAAATTTGCCCAATAAGGTTCCCTACTGATTTAATAATTGTCATTGTATTTTATAAGTACCAAAGGCATTTTACGGGTACTCTTTATGCCCTTTCTATGCAATGCATGTTATAAGTATTTTTTACGAGTATTTTTATGAGTATTAATTTTGGATTATTGTGAGTCTGATTTATCCAATTTTTTATATGTTTTTTATGTTTTTAGTGTCATATTATTAGAGGTCTCTCCTGATTCCCCGTCATGTAGTTGCCTTTATTAACTGGGCTGTCACAAGCCGCTTTGACTTTGACTTTGAGAAAGCGCATGCGTGCGAAACATGTTAGTCCTAGTCGTTATGACAACCCGAAATTGCGCGATTCAATCCGCCTAAGACTAGCCGCTTGGAGATTACGTCAGCCGCTTGAGGCATCCCAGCGCTGAGCTCAATAGGACTGATACTTCCGGCTGGTTTTGAACTCCCAGCGCGTCCTACAGCAGTATCTGGAGACAGTGGTGACCCCGAACGGTATTATTACAATATTTAAATTTTTCCAACCGGGACAACGATCTGGGGAATTTCTGTCTCACATATGTGAGAAGTAGGAGAGTACACCCATCCACTACTGGTCCCTTAGTGAGCACCAGACCCTGCCTTTCAACTTGGGATATCAGCTCACCTAGAAGACAGAGACTTGAGATGGTGTTATCCCCTTGTGATCTGGCTGTTTGGCGGTATCGTACTCAATTTATGTTCAAGTGTTTTAATTCACACAAGGCTTGATAATCATATTATGGATTTCTATTTTCCCATAGACATTTGTGGATAAGTTCTAGAGTTGGACTTCTTTTTATGTGTTTGGTTTTTTAGTATTCAATAAATGCCCTTTTTACTATATTTATGTATAGATCTCTTTAGTGCGCTGCTCTTTGCTTTTTCTTTATTCAAAATTGTGAGTGAGCCCATCCCTTGGCTGAGAAGCAACCTCACACATTAAAGGTCTCAGGATGCTTTACTGTTGGCATCACACCAGACTGGTGGTAGCGCTCACCTTTTATTCTCCAGACAAGGTTTCTTCCAGATGCCCCAAAAAATCGGAAAGGAGATTCATCATCAGTCCAATCCATGTACCTTTTGCACAATATCATTCTGTCCCTGAAGTTTTTCCTGGAGAGAAGTGGCTTCTTTGCTGCCCTTGTTTACACCAGGCCATCCTCCAAAAGTCTTTGCCTCACTGTGCGTGCAGATGCACTCACACCTGCCTGCTGCCATTCCTGTGCAAGCTCTGCACTGGTGGTGACTGTAGGAGACGGTCCTGTCGCTTGCTGGACTTTCTTGGGCGCCCTGAAGCCTTCTTCACAAATGCAGTGGAATGTTTTTTATGAGATTAAGTTAATTTTCATGGCAATGAGAGATTTTGCAATTAATTGCAAATCTGATCACTCTTCATAACATTCTGGAGTATATGCAAATTACCATCATCACAACTGAGGCAGCAGACTTTGTGAAAATAATTTTTGGGTCATTATCAAAACTTTTGGCCACAGCTGTAAAAATTTGAGTTTTACTTATCCAATAACTTTTTTATTTAAAAAAAAAAAAAAAAATATGTTGCATCTGCATTTGTAAAATCATTTTAACTTTTTTCCTAATTAATGATTATGTTTGCCACTGTGTAAGCATTTTCTACAGCTTTCGTTTCTGTTTTTTAAAGTTATATGTTTTGGAGAAAATGGTACAGGCAGCAGTGGTTTTAAGTAAACAGTGTATGCCTTTTTAAGTGTCTTTGCAATTTGTGGTTTAATATATGCAAACCTTTTCCACGTGGCATGTAAATGCTCTGTTTGTGCTTAGAGAAAGACAGATGGTTGTGTTCATCAGGTTGGAAATCTCAGCAGGGGCTAATGATTGCAGAGCAATATGGCATTTTGCTCTTTAATATTTCTGCTGGGGAATGTTTACTAGAAATTAAAGTGTTATCTTTTTCAAAGTTAATACTTGCATGCACTGATTGTCTTAAAGGCAAATGTAATTTCAAGAGCTGAACAATCCCAACCCAAAGTTAATACTTGCGTGCACTGGTTAGCTTAAAGGCAAATTTAATTTCAAGAGCTGAACAATCCCAACCCAAAGTTAATACTTGCATGCACTGGTTAGCTTAAAGGCGAGATGAACCAGCCCAACCCAACTCACTCTATAGGAATCCATTAAGCATTCACTAACCAGTATTTGATTAAGTAATTTGGAAGCGTTTGCCAAAACAGCACAATGCATTGTGACGCATGTGCACTGAATGTTTTCATCTGCACACTATGAAACCGAGGGGTGGGTGAGTGAGTACCTATTGTTGGTACTAGATCCCATATGTTATATCTTCGTCAAGCTAATGTTGGCATAGACCTTGGCCCACCCGCAGCCTCCTGGGCACAATTAACACATCTCAGGGGGCTTAAGGACAGTCACGTCGTACTCCTTAGGTTTCACACATGCACAGCGACAATTCAACAGGGGGCCAGCTGAGTTATCAGGAAGTGGCATCACCTTCTGAATCCAAGGTGTTGGTACAGGAAAAGAAGAGTTGTGCATACTACAGGTGGTGATGGTTTGAGGGATAAAACCTATCAGGAAAGACTAAGGCTGGGTTCACACTAGCTTCGCATTCAACTCACAGCAGGGGTCTAGTGCGTCACCATTCACTGTGTCAGGTCCGATTTCAGATCAAATTTTTGGCTGAATTCGGACCTGAAATGGACCAAAAGACACACAGGGCTCCATTGCAAATCACACTGGAGCTGCATCGGGGATATGTGAACCAGCTCCATAGACGGCAGGTCGAAATCTCCTGCTATTGCAAATTGGATGCAGAGAAACGCATACAATTCGCAATAGTGTGAACCCAGCCTGAAGGAATGTAATTGTGATGATTTTCTAAAGGCAAATATGCTGTCCACTTTGCAAGAGAAGTTGAACTGGAATTTTCCCCAGAGCTTAGAGAATGAAGTGAAGCTCTGCTGACTTCCATCATCCAATCTTGTGCAAGCAAAAAAGCCATAATATTTCCTTATTTTTCTTAATTTCCTTGCAGGTGATTAAGTATTCTTTGCAAAGTGGAATTTTACCACATTCACTAAGCTCTGGGAAAATGCCCTTGCAAGGTGAAAAACCTATGTGACTTATTAAATCGACCCCAACGTGTACAGTCATGAGGAAAGAAGGAAAAGAGGGACACGACTGAAACCCTGAGGCTGGGTTCACACCTAATACCGATGCGGCCCGCAGCAGGTGTCCAGTGCGTGCCTGTTCTCTGTTTCAGGGCCAACTTTTTGCCTGAATTCGGCCCTGAAACAGAGCCAAAGACACACAGCGTTCCTGTGCAAGCCACAACTGAGATATGTGAATAGGCTCCATAGATAGCTGGTCACAATCTCCTGTCATGCAAATTTAATGTACGGAAACCCACATCCAACTCACATAGGTGTGAACACAAAAAGATTAGGAAACACGGTGCGCATGCGCGAGAGCTCTGTAATGGCCGCTTGAGCCTGAGCTCCGCACCACCCGGACCCATGGATCGCACAGCAACCAGCTCGACCCCCCTAGTTAGTCACCAATGGTCTATCTGTTTCGGTGAGACACCCGAGTACCCCCCTGCATGTCCGGACTGGCCGCCAGACAGGAACTTGGTCCGCAATTTGCCCAAGCACAGCAGGACAGGTGTAACAAGATGGCCGCCATCACCGCTTCTATACAGACACATGCGGCCAGTGAAGAAAGGGCTCCAGACCAGAGGCAAGTGATCCTCCTCGCCACACTCACATACTCCAAGGTGGCACAGGGCAGTCCACAGTCCCCCCTGGCTTCCTCTCCAGCCTCCACTAAATCTTTGTTGGGCCGCACCATGGAGGATTACACCCTCTCCCCAGTGGGCATGCACTTGCCCACATGCAGACTACCCCCTTTCCCCGGTATGCTGGCCCAGGATCTGGCCTCACCACCGCAGGACTTATTCCTCAAATTATCAGAACTCCTAGAGAGGGGGCTGGCCAATACTGCTGACAAAATTACAAGAGACCTCAAATCTGATTTTACCAATCTGGGGATCAGAATGGACATCATTGAACATAAACTGGATATAACGGTCTCTAAAACCAATCAAAATGCGGCACACATTCAGGTCCTCCAAGACCAACTTGACACTGCCCTCTCCAGGATTGACAACCTTGAGAATAGGTCCAGGAGATATAACTTTAGAATCCGGGGCCTCCCTGAAACTGTCACTGAAATCTCCACAGCAGTGCAGGGCCTAATCAAGGACCTTATACCCAACACACCCTCTCACTGCCTGGAGCTGGGCAGAGCTCACAGGGCCCATGGGCCCCCCAGGATGGACGGATCTCCAAGAGACAATATTGTGAAGCCACACTATTATGCCTTAAAGGAGGAAGTCATGTGACAGTCACACTCCAAGTCTAAAATGCTATGCCTTGGCCACCGGATGGCGAAAAGTTACTCCTGCACCTCAAACTGATATCCCAGGAAGCACCTATGGACTTTACAAATGCTTCGGCAAGCCCAGTCTCCCCTTTCTGCTAAAAAGGAAGGTTCAATAAATCCAAGGATGGCAGATCACCTTAAGATAGAGGAATTGATCAATTAACATTTGGCCCACTACCGGGCATCCACTTTGCCAGAATGGCGGCCCATCCTGTTGAAGGAGCCTTACGCCCCTAACCTCTGTTGCCATCTTGGACGGCCACCCTATGTTAACATCCAAGTTTATATCCCACCAGTTGACAATGGTACTACTTCAACAGAGGCGAGAGCATTCCCCAAGCAGCTGAACAAAAGTGAACTAAAGGCAGTCTCAGCCCAGATACTCTATTTCCACTAGTAGGTGGTCCACAAATGGCAACAGTGAGCCACAGTGCTCCTGTCCTGCCCCGAGAGTTGCCACAGGGGGTTTTGGGGAACCAGACCCCTCCTTTTTTTTTTTAGGATGCAGCATGGGCCACATTCAGGCTCCATGATCTGTGGGATTACCTAATTGTGACCTTTCCCTGCCTCTCCCTAGAGATTGTCATCTCCCTCAAACCCATGATGGAGAGGAGTCCTGGGCGATAACCCTTGAGACGCTTCCCCAGACATTCCTCTTATTGTTATATCTTGATTACCAATGGTTTATTCTTTGCAACCCTTTAAGCTAGTTATACTCAACCCAAGTGGTAATGCTGTGTTCCATTAACGCTAAAGTTCACCTTTGAAGTAGGGGTCCGGGGTGACCCCCTGCGCCTCCACCTATCCTGCAGAAACAAGTTTTGGTTTCTGCGTGATGGGTCATCGGCCCCCTTTTAGGGGCAGCAGACATACATTGGCAGGAGTCTGGCAGACATTGTCAATGTTAGATCCACTTGGTCTTCTTAGAGAAGGCATTATTTTGTTTTGTTTGCCCCTCTCCTCCCCACTCTTCTCTAACTCACTTTCTCTTTCAAGCCACTCAAGGGGACGAGCAGTACTCCAGCACCCAGTTTCAGACAGGACTTCATCCCACACTCAACCCTACCAACCAAAGGAGAAGTCAGCAAGAGGTAAGTGGCGGTAGACTCGGCAGCACTCCACCCCTCTGTTCCCATGGTTAAACCCCCCCAAAAGGGACAGTGTTTATATTTGCCTCTCATAATGTCCAAGGACTAAACTCCCCCAATAAAAGGAGAAAGGTACTCAAAAACTAAAAACTACCACTCCCTTAATATAGATATAATCATGCTACCAGAGACACACTTCCCGGCCCGTTACAACCCCAAATTCCTCCACGCGTATTATCCAACCTTCTACTTAGCTAATGCAGCCAACAAGACCAAGGGGGTATCAATATTATTATCTAAGCACAGTAAATTTTCCCTTATCTGTTAATATAAGGACCCAGAGGGAAGATTCCTCCTAGCGAAGGGCACAGTAGAAGGCAAGTTATATTCTCTCAAATCCTACTACACAGCCAATAAGGGCCAATCTAAATTCTTCCAACACCTCTTCAAAACCTTGAACCCCCCCGGAGGGCTCGGGTCATCTTTGGAGGTGACTCGAACCTTGCTTTTGACCAAGGATTTGACAAATCAAAACCCCCAGCGACTCAACTGACAAAACCTACCAAGACAAGCCTAAATGTAGGGAGATTTATAAATTCACAAGGCCTTCTTGTTGACATCTGGAGAGAATTGAACCCCACAAAAAGAGATTATACCCACTACTCCTATCCCCACCAGTTCTATGCCAGAATCAACCATATCCTGGTGTCCCCCTCTATCATTCCGTCAGCACAAAAAACTTCCATTATTGACACTGCATGATTTGGACCACTCGCTGGTTCTACTTTCACCAGGATACCCTTATCACACAGGCGCCTAAGCAAATCACTTCTCAGTGATCCCGCCAAAACCAAAAAGATAGATGATGCCCTCAAAGAGTACTCCAGGCTAAACGTATTCGCAACGCAAGTCAAGAAAGAAAGACAAATGGACATACTCAAACTAGAAAAAACCTTTCCAACCCTAAAAGCCAAACACAAGAAAAAACCCTCTAAGAACCTTCTAGACCGATTAGACGCAACCAGACTAGAGCTCAAACTGTCTCTAACCGCCAAAGCGGAGAAAGATATCCACTGGAGCGGAATTCAATTTTACTGAAGGAAAAAATCAGCTCCATGCTAGCCGTTAGGCTCTCACCAAAACCGCGCAATTACACCCTACCCAAGATTAGGAGATCAGGCCACCCGCTAATCCCAACAAAATAGTAGCAACCTTCCACGACTTCTATACTAAACTTTACTCCTCTACCCCCACAGACAGAGGCCCACCAATCGCAACTTTCTACAAGACTTACCCTTACCGAACCCTCTCCACGGAACACAAAAACCTTATGGAAGTCTCCATCTCAGTAGAAGTGATTAGAGATGTCATCAAAAACCTCAAGAAGGGTTCTGCCCCGGGACCGGACAGCTTTTCAGTACCCCTACTATAAAGCTTTTGTGGACACCTTGGCCTCATACATGGCAAAATTGTTCAACACAAAAACCTCAGGTTCCCCCCTAGACCCCCAACTCAACTCTGTCTACATAACAGTAATCCCCAAACTGAACAAAAACCCAGAGGAAGTGGATAACTACAGGCCCATATCCCTAATAGATAATGATCTAAAGATTTTAACAAAAATTTTAGCCAACAGTCTCTCCTCCTTCATCAGCAGATACATCCACAGGGACCAGGTTGGGTTTATCCCCGGCAGGCAGGTACCTGACCAAACTAGGAGAGCCATTGACATTATTTCAATTTTCAGTCTAACTGGAACAATGGCCCTAAACAAGAGGGGATGCTATTATCCTTCGACCTACACAAAGCATTTGACTCGGTCGAATGGGCTCACATCTTTGCTATCATGGAGCCCTGGGGTTTCGACCAACAATTTATAGGGCTGCTCTACTCCCTTTATTCCACCCCTGAAAGCTTTGATTCACATACAAGGACAATAATCAAAATCCCTCAACATCACGAAAGGCACTAGGCAAGGTTGTCCCTTATCCCCGCTAATATTCGCTATTGCTATTGAAATGCTGGCTATAGCAATACACTCTAACCCCAATATTTAAGGGGTATCATGCGGCACACAAACCCATAAATGCGGCCTATTCGCTGACTACATGCTTTTATTTATAATGTCCCCACATCCCTCCCCAATCTCTGCAAACTAGTCTCTGATTTCACAGCGATCTAAACTATGCCAAATCCCACGCCCTTAACATCTCCCTGAAACCAGACTTAGTTACATCATTACAAAGCTTCTTTGAATTCAAATAGAGAAATTCCTTCATAGAATACCTGGGGATCACCCTTACACCAAAAAATGAACACTTATACACCTCTAACTTCATTCCCACATACAGGAAGCTCAAGTCCGACATGAAAAATTGGGCCAAAGGGGGAACTTTCCTGGCTAGGTAGAATACACGCTATAAAAATGACATTCCTTCTCAGACTGCTATATCTCTTTAGAGGCTAAGGCCGCGTACACACGCGCGGACTGTTCGCCCAACTTTGTCCGTCCAACAGTTTCGGCAAACAGTCCGCTCAAACTTAGCATGGACGGACATGCCCACACACGACGAACGAACAGTTTGCTGAAACCGTGCGCGATGACGTGAACGGCACGTACGACGGGACGAAAAATACGACGTCCTATACACTGCATTATAGCTTTCGGCGTGAAAATCCTTTCTGAGCATGCGCGCAACTTTGTTTGACGAACAAGCCTACACACGGGCGGACTGTTCGCTCAAACAAGGTTTCAGCGGACAGTTTTTCGGAATTTCCGAAAAACCTTGTCCGTCCAACTGTCCGCTGAAACTGTCCGCTGAAAGCCCACACACGAGCGGACTGTCCGCCCAAACACTGTTCAGCGGACAAAGTTGGGCGAACAGTCCGCCCGTGTGTACGCGGCCTTACTGATCAATATAAGAAAAGACCAATTCAAATCCTTCCAAAAAAAAGTAAACAAATTTGTTTGGGGGGGTTTAGGCCACAGGTTGCCATATACTACCCTATACAGACTTAGGATGAAGGAGGGGTCAGGACTGCCTCAACTGCTTTGGTGCTATCAAGCAGCCAGACTCTTGCAACTCTCAAAGTGCACTCCAAAACTGAAAAGCCAGATTGCATTCAAATAGAGAGACAGGCGGCCCCCTCATATACGTTTGACTACCTCTTAGAGGTCCCACCCAGGGAAAGGCCCCCTATTCTTTTGCCCATCCTCTCCCAATCTCTATCTCTGTGGGACAAGCTGAGATAGAACCCCTCCTTGATTTCCGAAGCCCAACCCCTTTCTCACATCTTTAATAACCCCAACTTCATCCCAGGGCAAAACATTAAAGCTTCCAAATGGTGGTTGGACAAGGGGTTGTATCGGATTGGGCACTTTTTCACCTCATCGGGACCGATCTCCATGAAATTCTGTACTCAACAGCTGGAGATCCTGAACTTCTGAAAACTTCAGATTACAGCAAATACAACACTTCTTACATAAAATCTGTAAATCTAAACCAGCTCCCCCCAAATTCACTTCATATGAAATTTAGTGCAGTTGGCCCATGGATCAGATGGGTAGAATCTCCATTGTCTACCAGTCACTAGCTCAACTACCCTGCAAAGCCCCATATATGACCTCTTGGGAAAATTACCTCCAAATATGCTGGAACTTGGAGGAATGGCAAACCTCCTTTTCAAGATCTTTTAAGGGGATTCAGAATATTTCTCTGATCGAATCCAATTTAAAAGTGATGACCAGATGGTACCTCACTCTGGCCAAGCTGGCCATAATGTACCCTACAGCTAACCATTGATGCGTCAGAGGTTGCCAACTAACAGGCACTATGACCCACACATGGTGGGAATGCCCCAGAATAAGGTCATACTGTCACAGGATGTTTGCCTTGATCCAAAGGGTTACAACCCACCAGATTCCAAAAACCCCAGCAATCACTCTTCCGAATGCTAACCTTCCAAAGATGACTAAATCCACATGCAAACTGATACACTTCATGTTGCTGCGAATCTAACAATAGCCTGTCACGATCATCCTGGTGTTCCGGTCGTACACGAGAGACCTACCCGCAGAAGCCTGTCGTTGAGAACCCGTCGTTTCCCCTTGACGGCGCGCTAAAGCGAACGAACGCACTCGCGTCGACATGAACGAGCGCACGCGTGCACGTGGGGTCACGAACGGGCGCACGTCCACTCGCGGGGGCACGCTGACCCGTCGTGCGATCGTTTTGGCGCCCTAAGGACTTCTTAAGGCCCTTGCTCCATCCCATCCTTGCTGTCCAGTCTACAGCGTGTTCTGCGATCCTGCTATTCTGTACCTGTACCCGTTACCTTGGTTCCTGATACCCGGCTAGTTCTTGACCTTGATCCGTTGCTGCCTGCCTACGACTTCTGCTTGTCTGACCACGTCTCTGCCTCATCCTCTTGTACCACGCTGATCGTTTCCTGCTGACCCGGCCTGCACCCGACTCTGCTGTTCCTGCCTACCCGTTGGATTCCCTGTACTGCCGTCCCTGCTGAAGTCCATCTGCCTGCCAGTCTACCCACATGTGCCTGTCTACACCAGCCAAGTACCACCAGCTCTACCTACTCACTGTCGGTATCCTGCTGCTTATCCGGACCGGTCTCCATCTGCCAGGCACTTGTGCCCTCTGAACTTTTGAATTCCTGTCACCATCTCCAGGGGTTCATTAGCCAGGGGATACGAGGGGCCGCTCCCTGCATTCCGGGCTCATCTACTAGGTACGTGACAGTACTGGACAGCCATGTCCGAGCCTGCGCAGGGAGCCTCCCCCATGGACGAGCTTTGCCGCCACCTGGCCGGCCTTACTCAGGCAGTTAAGAGTTTACAGGAAGGCTACGGCAGACTGGAAGAACAAGTCCAGGCGCTATCTGCTTCTTCACCAGCTGCTCCGGGGGCCCATGCCCCACCATCAGTGGTGATGATGCCACCCGAACCCAGAGTCCCAACTCCAGAACGATTCGCGGGAGATCGGAACAAGTTCAGAGCCTTCCGCAACTCCTGCGAGCTCTATTTCGCTCTGCAACCGAGGACCTTCTCCCTTGAGGCGACTAAGGTGGGGTTCATCATTTCCCTGCTGACGGACGAACCTCAGGCCTGGGCACACCGTCTGTTGGAACGAAAGGATCCGTCCTTAGACTCCATGAATACCTTCTTCCAGGCGATGTCTAGACTCTATGAGGATCCCCAACTCGCTGCGACCACAGAAGCAGCCTTACATGCCCTGCAACAAGGTCGCAGGCCTGTGGAGGATTACGTTTCGGAATTCCGAAGTTGGAGCGCTGACACAGACTGCAACAACGCGGCCCTGCGGTATCAGTTCCGCATGGGTCTCTCCGAGCCTCTGAAGGACGAGTTGGCACGTGTGGGCGTTCCCGAGACCCTGGAAGCTCTGATAGACATTTCAGTCCAAATTGATAGGCGCCTGAGAGAGCGCCGCCAAGAACGTTCTTCCACAGCTACTCGCCCGGTCTGGATGCTACCACGGGTGCCTAGCTCCGCCCACCCAGCTCCTCCTGTTCCAGCCGCATCCACACTGGACTCCCCGGAACCCATGCAGCTGGGGCTACTCCGTCCATCCCTGACTCCAGAGGAACGCCAACGTCGCCGGGTCAACAACCTCTGCCTGTACTGCGGAGAACCAGGGCACTTTGTTCGCTCTTGCCCAGCTAAGATGCGTAAGTGCCTCCTTGTTCCACCTGTCCCCTCACCTGTGTTGTCTGATAACACCTCTCATCTGGTTGTTCCTGTTCTTTTGCAGCTTCCAGGAAGGACTATTCCAACCCACGCAGTTATTGATTCCGGGGCGTGCAGTGGCTTTGTAGACTCATCCTTCGCCCGGAAGAACAGGATTCCCCTTAGACCGAGAGAGAAGGGGCTCTCGGTATACCTGGCCGATGGGTCTACTTTGGAATCAGGACCAGTGACTCAGGAGACTAGTCCCCTATCCGCTGTCATCGCCGGGACTCACCAAGAATTCCTATGCCTAGACGTCATCAAGTCTCCTCTGTTCCCCATCATTCTAGGTATGCCTTGGTTGAAAGCACACAACCCACGCATTGATTGGGTCACTGGAATGATTGAGTTCCCTTCGGACTACTGTCTCCAGCATTGTTGCCCGACTCCCAACGGGGACTCCTCGGCCCTCCTCTGTTTGGAAGCAGACGATGAAACCCGACAAGCTGTGCCCAAGGAATATCATGATTTTCTAGACGTTTTCAGTAAGAAGGGGGCCGAGACTCTACCACCCCATAGGCCATATGACTGCCCTATTGAACTGCTCCCGGGGGCAGAAATCCCCTTCGGAAGAATCTTCCCTCTATCCGAGTCTGAACTGAGTACCCTGAAGTCCTACTTGGATGATAACCTTGAAAAAGGATTTATCCGACCCTCTACCTCCCCGGCTGGCGCTGGGATTTTCTTCGTGGAAAAGAAAGACCACTCCTTACGTCCATGTGTGGACTATCGGGCATTGAACAAAATCACCATTAAAAATCGCTACCCCCTGCCGTTAGTACCCGAACTTTTTCAGAGACTGGGTTCTGCTAAGTTGTTCTCCAAGCTGGATCTTCGGGGTGCCTACAACCTCGTCCGTATTAGGAGGGGTGACGAGTGGAAGACGGCCTTCCGTACCCGCTTCGGGCACTTCGAATATTTAGTGATGCCGTTCGGGTTGTGTAATGCCCCAGCCACATTCCAGCATTTTGTCAATGACATTTTTAGAGATTACCTTGATCTGTTTGTAATTATTTACCTGGATGACATCTTAATCTTTTCTCCCACTTTAGCCGACCACCGGGAACACGTCAAGAAGGTCCTGACTCGTCTCCGCCTTCACGGCTTATATGCCAAACCCGAGAAATGTTTTTTCGAACGGCAGAGCATCCAGTTCCTCGGCCTGGTCATCTCGGTAAGAGGGATTGAGATGGATCCCCAGAAGATCTCCGCAATTCAGGACTGGCCTGCCCCTTCCAATAGGAAGGGAGTTCAGCGATTTGTGGGGTTCGCTAATTTCTACCGCAAGTTCATTAAGGGATTCTCTTCTATTATCGCTCCCATTACCGGGCTGACCAAGCAGGGTCAAAGGTTTCGTTGGACCTCCGAAGCACAAGAGGCCTTCAAGACCCTGAAGGATTTGTTTGTCTCGGCCTCGGTCCTGAAACACCCCGATCCCGCTCTACCATATACCCTCGAAGTTGACGCTTCAGAAATAGCAGTCGGAGCGATACTTTCCCAGAGGCAGGGACCCAAGTCCTTACTCCACCCGGTTGCTTTCTTTTCCCGCAAATTGTCAGAGGCCGAAAAGAATTACGACGTCGGAGATCGTGAGTTACTGGCAATTAAATCTGCACTCGAGGAGTGGCGCTATCTGCTGGAGGGAGCCATCCATCCGATCCTGGTCTATACCGACCACAAAAACTTGGAATACCTAAAGACAGCAAAGAGATTGAAGCCCCGTCAGGCCAGGTGGGCACTCTTCTTCTCGAGGTTTTCATTCCACATCACATACCGTCCCGGATCCAAGAATACCAAGCCAGACGCTCTATCCCGCATGTTCAGTCAGCCGGAGAGTTTGCCACCTACTGATACCGTCCTTTCTACTGGGAACTTTCTCCTACTCCAGGGGGATGTGGTGTCTCAAGTTAAGCAGGCTTCCATAGGCACTACACCTCCATCCGGTATCCCGCTATCTTCCAGTGATGACCTTCTGTGGCATGAGGACAAGATCTTTGTTCCCCAGGCAGTTCGGACTCTGGTTCTGGCCTCCTGTCATGACCACCCACTGGCTGGCCACTTTGGGGTATTCAAAACCTTGGAATTACTCAGGCGTACATTCTGGTGGCCACGAATGAAGGACGACTGCAAGAGGTATGTGGAGGCCTGTGCCACCTGTATTCGGAGTAAGGGCAACAAGTCAAGAGCCTGGGGTCTACTAAAACCGCTGCCTGTTCCTGATAGACCATGGAGGATGATCTCCATGGATTTTATCATCGAACTCCCTCCTTCGGAGAACTATTCAACAATCTTCGTCGTAGTCGATAGACTCACCAAAATGGCCCACTTCTTGCCCATGAAGGGCACCCCCTCAGCCACAGAGACAGCTAACACCTTTGTTAAGGAGATTGTGAGACTCCATGGCATTCCCGCCAACATCACATCTGATAGGGGGGTGCAGTTCACCTCAAGATTCTGGAGGGTGCTCTGCGGAGCTCTGAAAATCGACCTTTGCCTGTCCTCAGCCTACCACCCGCAGACCAACGGTCAGACCGAGAGGACGAATCAGACACTGGAGCAGTATCTTCGCTGTTTCTCGTCCTTCTCCCAAGACGACTGGGTCTCTCTTCTACCTATGGCTGAGTTCGCTTACAACAACACAGTCCACTCGGCCACCAAGCAGTCCCCTTTTTATGCGAACTTTGGCTTCCATCCATTGTTCTTGTCTGGCAGTCTTCCCGAGTCTTCGGTACCAGCGGTACAGGAGAGTCTTAACTTCTTTGAAGTGAATAACAAACTCCTAAAAGAAACCTTGACCAAGTCACAGGAGCACAACAAGGAAGTCTTCGACAGAAGGAGAAGGGGGGAGCTGGATCTTAAGGTTGGGGATCAGGTCTGGTTGTCCACCTTGAACCTTAGACTGTCTTGCCCCTCCAAAAAGTTGGGCCCGAAATTCGTGGGTCCCTTCCCGATCAAGAGGAAATTAAACAACGTGGCTTTTGAACTCAAACTTCCTGAATCCTTCCGAATCCATCCAGTCTTCCATGTGTCACTTCTCAAACCCGCAGTCCCGGATCCCTTCGCTGACAGAATCACCAGTCCTCCGGAACCCGTGATGGTCAATGGGGAAATTGAATTTGAAATTGAAGCCATACTGGACTGCAGGAAGAGACAGAACCAGATTCAATTTTTGGTCAAGTGGAAGGGGTACGGACCTGAGGAGAACTCCTGGGAGCCAGAATCTAACATCCACGCTAAGAGACTCATCCGTGCCTTCAAGAATTCCCACCCGAGTAAGATGGCTCAGTTGGGCATCCGGAGGCTGCCCCTTGGGAGGGGGCAATGTCACGATCATCCTGGCGTTCCGGTCGTACACGGGAGACCTACCCGCAGAAGCCTGTCGTTGAGAACCCGTCGACATGAACGAGCGCACGCGTGCACGTGGGGTCACGAACGGGCGCACGTCCACTCGCGGGGGCACGCTGACCCGTCGTGCGACCGTTTTGGCGCCCTAAGGACTTCTTAAGGCCCTTGATCCATCCCATCCTTGCTGTCCAGTCTACAGCGTGTTCTGCGATCCTGCTATTCTGTACCTGTACCCGTTACCTTGGTTCCTGATACCTGGCTAGTTCTTGACCTTGATCCGTTGCTGCCTGCCTACAACTTCTGCTTGTCTGACCACGTCTCTGCCTCATCCTCTTGTACCACGCTGATCGTTTCCTGCTGACCCGGCCTGCACCCGACTCTGCTGTTCCTGCCTACCCGTTGGATTCCCTGTACTGCCGTCCCTGCTGACGTCCATCTGCCTGCCAGTCTACCCACTTGTGCCTGTCTACACCAGCCAAGTACCACCAGCTCTACCTACTCGCTGTCGGTATCCTGCTGCTTATCCGGACCGGTCTCCATCTGCCAGGCACTTGTGCCCTCTGAACTTTTGAATTCCTGTCACCATCTCCAGGGGTTCATTAGCCAGGGGATACGAGGGGCCGCTCCCTGCATTCTGGGCTCATCTACTAGGTACGTGACATAGCCAAAGCATGGAAACAACCTAGGATCTCCCTCTTAGCCACCAAACGCAAAATATTGTGGATTATGTCCCCACTTGGGAACCCTGGGACAAATATATGGGCATAGATCTCATACCTGGGGTACAAGCCTAACAAACTTGTTCCACCACTCCCTTCCTGTTGCTTGGCTTCTTTTTCTACTTTTCTACCTCTCTCGCTCTTCTTTTCTTACTTTTCTCCCTCCCTTCCCTCTTACACCATACACTTAATACCTTCTCTTCATACCAAGGGTACCTATGGTACACTGCCTCAGAGAAGACTACAGAAAAGGTCCTTACCTTAAGGGACATGATTACTCAGCTCCATTGCTCCCTTCTCGGCAACTCCGGTTGTCAGAAACTCCTAGCCAGTTTCTCCAACGGAGGGGTTTGGGGGGTATTCCCTGGGCACAGCATGATCCCCAAAAGGGGTGCCCAGAATATTCTCTTAATCTCCTCAGTCGGTCTCCAAAAACTGGGGCAACACAAGGAACACATTTGTTGTACTATGCTGTTTATCTTTCCCATGTCCTTATAAATTCTTTAACTGTATTCCAAACGTATCTGATATTGTCACACAGGAATAAGTGTATGTATTTTAATTTTATTTTGTTCTTTTATTGGACAATACAATCTTTTGAAAGTAAAAGATTGGAAAACAAATAGGGAAGGAACAAGTAGTTGAAAGGAGGACCAAACCATGGTATTAAATAGCTAGATTAATTTTTAATAGTACAAACATCTAATAGTAAACTAAAACCCTCATTGTAAACATGGGCAGTGTAAATCACTCCTCTAAACACCGTAAAATTTGTTAAAATAAAGAGACAATGTTGTCACTTTAAAATAATGAACACACAGGGATGCAGCTGCAATGGTGCAAAATAGCCACACTACACATTAAGCCCCGTACACACTATCAGATTGTCTGCTGAGTTTTTCCTTCAGATTTACCAAAACCATGTAGTAGAAGGGCCTGCCTGATTGCATACACATTGAAACTCCTAAGGTTTGACCTCATATTATATGGTTTTGGTAAATCTGGAAGGAAAAACTCAGCAGACAATCTGATAGTGTGTACGGGGCTTTAGACATATATACTTCCATATATCAAAGCCTTGATGGTCTGTGAGTGGGTGGTTAGGACAAAAAGCAATACTTGTCCCTTGAGAGGCTTATTGTATGCTAGGTGTGTCATATATCCCCCATTGAACACAAACCAATTCATGGACTGGTCGTACCTGGCTATCTGATAAAGGGAGAAGTATAATATACTGCTGAACACCACATTTTCCTAAGGCAATAATGAGATATTTGTATTGATGCCCTGGTGACTAACTGATCAGAGTCCTTGGATATTCCCACATATAGCACACCAGGTGCATTCACTGAGTGGTTGACAGTCCAAGTGATTGGATCCGGCTATAACAGCGGTATAGAAATGAGGACAATTAGTGATAGTGCCCTCTTGAAGAGTATCCTGAGTGGCCAAACAAGCATCCAAGTGACTAGTCAAAGATCCAGATCCCAGTTATATGTCTGTCTGACAGTAAATAGTCACTGTATATACGTACTTATATTCAAAAAGTGGTGCGCTGTTTCTTTCAAATTATAAGTAATAAATATGTGCAATAAATGTGCATTTTGAATACATCAAACTCAATTAACCACATCAGCCCAGGAAAAATTTACCCCCTTCCTGCCCAGGCCATTTTTTGCGATATGGCGCTGCAGCGCTTTAACTAACAATTGTGTGGTCGTTGATCCAAACAAAATTGACATGTTTTTTCGCCACAAATAAAGCTTTCTTTTGGTGGTATTTGAGCACCTCTGCGGTTTTTATTTTTTGCGCTATAAACAAAAAAAGACAGACTATTTTTAAAAAAGCAATATTTTTTACTTTTTGCTATAATAAATATCCATCAAAAATATATAAAAAAACTAAATTCTCTTATGAAAAAAGAAAACAAAATTCTTCCTCAGTTTAGGCCAATATGTATTCTTCTACATATTTTTGGTAAAAATTTTTTTGCAATAAGCGTATATTGATTGGTTTGCACAAAATTATAGCGTCTACAAAATAGGGGATAGCTTTATGGGACTTTCATTTTTTTATTTTTTACTAGTAATGGCAGCGATCTGCGATTTTTATCAGGACTGGGAGATTGCAGCGGAAAGATCGGACACTTTTGACACTATTTTGGGTCCATTGACATTTATACAGTGATCAGTACTAAATATCCCCCAAAAATATATAAAAAAAGAAATTCTCTTTTGGAAAAAACAAAATAAAAACAAAATTCTTCCTCACTTTAGGCCGATATGTATTCTACATATTTTTGGTAAAAAAAAATTGCAATAAGTGTATATTGATTGGTTTACGCAAAAGTTATAGCGTCTACAAAATATGGCATAGATTTATGGCCTTTTTTTTGGATTTTTTTTTTTACTATAAATGGTGGCAATCTGCGATTTTTATCAGGACTGTGACATTGCGGCGGAAAGATCGGACACTTTTGACACTATTTTGGGACTATTGACATATATACAGTGATCAGTGCTATAAAAATGCACTGATTACTGTGTAAATGTCACTGGCAGAGAAGGGGTTAACACTAGGGGGTGATCAAGGAGTTAATTGTGTTACCTAGGGAGTGATTCTAACTGGGGGGGATGGGACTGCCTGGGGGAGGAGACCGATTGTTGTTAGTAAGCATTAGGAACAACAGATCGCTCTCCTCATCCCTGTCAGAACGGTGATCTGTCTGTTTACATTAAGAGATCTCCGTTCTCTCCTTCTCAGGAGTAATCACGAGTAGCCATCGGCCATCAGGAGCGCGCCCTATACTCCTTAAAGTGCCCGATGTACAGCTACGCCATTTTGCACAGGAGTACCATTCTGCCGCCGTGGGTGGGACCGCAAGCGGTTAATCACAAATCACCATTAACACATTATGGTATGGTAAAGCATAAACATGAAAACGTAATTGTCTTATAACCACATGTGAACAACCTGTTAGTAAAAACCATCTGAATCCAACAGGTCATTCAATACTACTAAGTGCAAGAGCTTTTTAAACATAAATGTTCATAATACGAAGTCACGTGACTAGTAATGCAATGCGTTGGGTGGAGCCTGTGACGTCACTTCCAGTGTCTCCAATACACGGAAGCTGGTGAGAAAAATCGGTGATGTTAAAGAGGAGGTCCAGCCTCCCCACGAAAAATTAAGTCAGCAGCTACAAACACTGCAGCTGCTGACTTTTAATATATGGACACTTACCTGTCCAGGATTTCCCGCCATGTCGGCACCCCTGCCGATCTTCGGATCATCTGTCGGGTGCAGCCGCCTACATTCCTGTTAAGGGAACCTGGCAGTGAAGCCTTTCTGCTTCACAGACAGTTCCCTACTGCGCATGGGTGAAGAGCTTTTCTAATTGGTTTCCCCGGTGAAGGCAAGAGGTGGGAGCTGAACCTCTTGGAGACCGGGCCGTGAATTCCTGTCAAAAACAGGTGCCTGTTGCCCCTTTACCCCTGAAAGGTGCCAAATGTGGCACCGGAGGGAGGGAGCAGACAGATAAGCGAAAGTTACACTTCTGAGTGGAACTTCACTTTAAATAATTAAATGCTGTAAGCAAAATGTGCGCAATGTGAGTGTATAGAGTCTGTCTTTTTAATAAAGTGTTTTATATAAATATATTACGTGGTGGGCAGATTTCTTTTATATTTGAGTTACAGCCGTGGAGAGGAGCAAGCCCCTTAAAGGGATAATTACATGTGATGGTGGAGCAAAGGTGGACCAGCACTATTGCTTATTAAAACTGCGAATACTAACCGCTGAGGTCAGTTCATAAGGTGAGCGTGCACGGCACCCAGAGGTGACTGGGGGTTGGGGCAACTTTGGATTTTCACTTTTTACATTTACTTGAAGTGTGCACATTTTTTTAAAGCACCCATTATCTTATTATGGACATTTATGTTTAAAAAGTACTTGCAGTTATCTAATACTAACGGCCTGTTGGATGCAGGTGATTTTTCACTAACAGGTTATTCACATGTGGTTATATGAGCAATTAAGTTTTTATGTTTATGCTTTGCCACAAGGATGTGTTTATGGTGATGCGATTTGTGATTGAGCTTGATGAATTCAATTCGCACATTTATTGCACATATTTATTACTTATAATGTGAAAGGAACAGTGCCCCACTTTTTGAATATAATTATTGTTTGGTGTGATTGAGTGCTCTTGATGGGTGGTTGAAGCAGTTCGTAATTTATTTTCATTTCACATATTATTTTACTTAGCAGCGCATGAGTTTATTACCTTACATTTCCTGTAGCATTTGTCTCCCAGTTAGAAAAATCTAAGGTTCGACAAGAGAATTTTATATAAATGTATGAACATTCCTGAACCACCACAGCCTTTTATCTTTCTCACCTTTACACCTTTCTTCCTAATCTAGCTGGACCGAGGGCCACATGGCAGTGTGTTTTAGTTCTGGCTGCTATTCCTGATTTCCTTTTAAAGATGCTGGTTGTCTGGCCGTCATGCCCACTATATGGCTTCATTAACCTGACTGACACTGACCTGAAATACATTAAGAAGAAAGAAGGTCAAACAAGTCAGAAGTCAGAATGACAGCCAGGCAGCTAGCATTCTGAGAAGAAGAGAACAGTAATGTCTGCTTCTATGCACTCTCAAGACATGTTTTATTTATTGACTTCTTTTATAAGCTCAGTTAGCCACACAGGGAGTCTGATTAGTGTATATACAGCATACCTCCCAACATTTTGAGATGGGAATGAAGGACACATACTACAGGGTGACCAGATGTCCCCGGTTTCAGGTCAGAGCGGATGGACTGGTCGGAGCGGATGGACTATTTCTTCAGTTTCCGGCACATGCCCATTCAGCTCCGCTCACATGTTCTTCTGCCTTGGCTCGAATCTTGGCCAGCCGTCTGTCTGCTTATCTCCTTGCCTTCCCCAGCAGAGTCATTTTCCTCCGCTCCCCACCCAGTAGTAGCTGGGTCCCGGAGAGTGAGATCTGAGAGGCTGTGAGGCCAGTGGCGGAGGCGGCGATGGGCAGAGAGAGGGAGCTGATTTTAGCTGATGATGTCTAGCAGCAGGAATAGAGGGGAAGCTGATCAAATCATGGGGCTGCCAGTGCCTTCAAGGCTTCAACACAGGTGTGCTTTGGGGGTGTTTGTGAATAGACTACATTGCAATGTGTCTGTCTCTCTGGCATAGTGGATGGTATCAGAACTCACAGGCAGCAGGCACTTATTGGTCAGAAGTTAACAAAATCAGCACCCAGCAGCCATGTCATGTGACACACTGTGACAGAGCCAGCCAGAGCCATGATAGAGTGCCTTCTGCCTGTGAGTTATCATAATGCTGATGATCTTAACCAGTTTCCGATCGCCTGATAGCAGATTTACTGCTATAGGGCAGTCGTGCTGCGCAGGTTCACTTATATACGTGATCCTGCATTTCTGGGTATCATAGCCAATCAGCGGATCCGGCGGACTCACCTGTAGTGGTTCTACAGGTATTCCAGGTAACACATGGACTAGCCAAGGGTTGATACTGCAAGACACTCTTAGAGACCCCCAGTACTGGGAGACAATTTCAGTAAACAGAATGCTACAACAGCTTTGGTTCAAAGAAAATGTCTGATATGTATTTGGGTGGGACCAGCTTATATAGGAAACATCTTATCCAATCATAATTGGGAAAAGGGGTGTGTTAGTGGGAGGGTATATGAATATCATTAATAATGAAACAGTTTATTATCATAATGTTATACACGCCTATAATGTAAATAACCTTTGAGACATAGCTGTCACAAGGTTACTAGGATGAAAATACCATCTGGTGATGACTAATACTTGGTTTCCCGTCCCGAGTCTGTGTACCCCAATAAGAAGAAGGCGGGAGATACCACAACTTATTTATACATTATAGACTGCTCACAAAACACTTATGCAAGCAAATTTATGCATGCTATTGTGACACATAGCGCAATACTAAACTATAAAGCGAAGCTTGAAGATATATTCTCAAAACTAAGTTAAAAGCATATTGCTCCATAGCCAGAATAAGATGGAGTCACTATTGTTCAGTCATATTACTACAATCCCCTCTTTAAGCCATGAAATCAAATCATGAAGATGACTTATCTCTTCTCATTGTGACATATTCATCCTGGTGATCATAGTAAAAGCTAAGATACATTCTATTAGCTGCAGCTGGGTCAGGAGGTCGAGTTCCTCGGGAAATCATGCACATAATAAACCTGAAACAGGCGTATAACAGTAATATCATAAGAAAAATCAGTACAATAAACATAGCAATATCCTTAATCCAGGAGAAAACTCCACTGAAACCAAGCCCACCCATGCCACCCAAGGGGTTCCAAGTCTTAGCAAGGTCTCTTGCTTCAACCTGCAATTTGTCAACCTCCTTCCTGTGCTGAGCAATTATGTCAAAATAATCAGGGACCTCCATACTGGTATTATGTATCCAGGTACAACATTCATAATCCTTTGTTACCTCACACAACCCCGTGAGTGCTGCAGTCATGCTCTCAATGGCTAAGTCATGAAGCTCTAGCTGCTTTCTTAGTGCTCTGGTTTCCAAGTTAAGGCTGGTAATATCAGCAGAATTCTTATCTAGTATTTCATCCAAAATCCCAGAATAATTATTTAGCCTTTTCATCATGTCTATACCCCATCCGGTTCCTGAAGGGAACCATGCCCAGGCCATGTCCTTTTCCAAGAACAATGATCTGGCATAACGATGTTCGAGAGGGTATCTGGGATGACCATCAGCCCTAAGCAAGTGACGTCCCTCATTGTCTCCAAGAATTCCCATTATCGGAACCAATGAGGCCAAGTAACACCATCCCTGTGGATCACTAGGAATCCATGGATGGCATGTCCTTCCGCAACAAACATACGTGCTTTTGCCCAAGGCGAGTGGCCGTCTGCTAAGGATTTGTTGTATAACTTCAGAGAATCCCGCAAGGGCAAGCTGTGAGAGCAGTTCTGCAATCCCAGCATGGGGGTCAGGGGCATGTATGAGGGAATATATGGTGTGATTTAGGGCATTATCCGAGGTGTCAAACACCGTGGTGTGATCAAAGGACATGGAGAAGTTGATTCTAGTGTGACTGCATACTTCCCCACCCTCTGATGAGTTACCCAATTTAAAACACCAATCAGGGAAATGACTCCTTCCCATTGCTTGGAAGGTGACAGGACTACTCCCTGGTGTTATCTGCACCCCGGTGAGAGTAATGGGGGGTGTTCCGTTTAGAAAAGGGGTGATATTCACGGGTACAGCCATAAGTGGAATACGGGCTGTGCTTGGATGCAGTTTACTACATATCCAACATTTATCATATCCTGACTTTTGAGCATAGCTATATTTAAATTTAAGTAACAACATGTTTTCTGTGAGACCATTGGTTCCAGTCCCTTCAAACCCTGAATACCCATCCCTCTTATGTCTAGCAAGTGTACTACTAGTGGTGTTATTGAATGGGCCACATATGACCTTCAAGTCCCCCAGTTCTTCAGGATGATAAATACAATGAGTTATGATCCATGTTGGTAGGAACACAATCAAAGTCAGTATGATCAGAAGGCCCAAGACCTTCCCAGAAGTCTGTGGTGAAATAAGCTGGGTCATTTTTTCAGTCTAAACCACCTGCTTCACTCAGTCTTCGAGGAGTTATTCCACCTGCTTCACCTGTCTGTACTTCGTCTTGCTTCTTAGGTGTTTGGTTCACCTTTTTTATACGACTGGCATGAATCCAAGCCTGCTGTCCTTCCACCAGGATGGCTGTTCTGGTCACTGCGATCACTGTAGTTGGGGGTCCAAATGGGTACTCTTGCTTCTTGGTACGGTTCAAGGACTGGACCACCACGGTGTCTCTCACCTGGAACGGATGACTTGGTTCCTGTGAAGAAAAAGGAGAGGTGCGAGCGACACGTTTTTCAACTCTATCCAAAGTTTCAATCAATTTCCTAACATATTCTTCCTGTATGAGTTCAAAATCCCCTCTTTCTAACATTAGGGGCTGTCTGGCCCATGGAGTGGGGAAAGGCCTTCCCATTAGGACTTCAAATGGAGAGTAACCTGTAGCTCTACAGGGAGTCATTCTTACCTCTGCAAGGACTGCAGGTAGCACCTTCTTCCATCCACTAAAAGTTCCACCTGTGGCCTTCCTAATCTTATCCTTAAGAGCCCTGTTCATCCTTTCTACTATTCCTGAACTCTGTGGGTGATATGGGATGTGAAACTTCCAGTCAATCTTCAGTGTTTTCACTAAATCTTGACACACTTTGGCTATGAAGGCAGGCCCATTGTCTGAATTCATTTGCAGAGGGCAACCCCACCTTGGGATTACCTCCCGGGCAAGAATTCTGACTACTGTCTGTGCATTTTCCTTTGCAGTGACAAACACTTCTGGCCATCACGAAAATACGTCTACTATCACGAGCAAATATTCCTGTCTCTTGCCTAGTTTGGGCATGTGTGTAAAATCAATTTGAAGATGAGTAAATGGTGTGGACGGGTAAATGAGGTGTTCATGTCTCACTTTGTGTGGATTCCTCGGATCATTCCTCAAACATGTGACACACCTTGCAACAAATGACTTCACTAATGAAGGAAGTCCTGGAATGAAAAAATCTTTGTCTAATAATTCCATCCTCTGTGTCCCACCCCATGATATTGTTAAACAAACAAAGGTGTGCTAGCTACAGTGATACATGGCTTCCCCATGATATTGTGAAACGAACAAAGGTGCGCTAGCTACAGGTATACATGGCTTCCCCTCGTGGCAGATGAGGCCTGACTCCGGACTCATCTGCACTTCTACTGCATTCCATTGTTCGATGTCCATTGGGGTGGCATGTACCTGTAGGTCAGACAAAGTCTGGTCCAGAAGAGGCATCTCCGGAGCCAGGAAGGGCATCTGTATTGTGGCCACCTGCCTACTTGCTACTTCCCTAGCTATTTTATCTGCCAATGCATTTCCTCTAGCAATGTCATCCTGTTGTCCCGTGTGTGCTCTGCAATGTAGGATAGCTATTGTCCTTGGAAGCTGTATTGCATCCAAAAAATTTGTAACCAGAGTAGAATGTGAGATGGATTTTCCATCAGCTGCTATGTAACCCCTTCTTTTCCATATAAGTCCAAAATCATGGGCCGCGCCAAAAGCATACCTAGAGTCAGTATAGATGTTTACATCCTGTTCTGCGAAAAGCTGACAGGCTCATGTGAGCGCGATCAACTCCGCTGCCTGAGCTGACTGAAAAGGAACTGCATTGGCTTCCAAAATTACATCAGGCAGCTGAACCACGGCATAGCCTGCATGATATGTGGTGTCACTTGGTCTTGAACAAGAGCCATCCACAAACACATTCTGAGTATTAGGGAGAGCAATTGAAGACATGTCAAATCTGGGAGATGTGTCCTGGTGTATGATTTCCATACACTCATGCTGGGGTAACACCTCATCCTCCTCCCCCTTCAGCCCCAGCAAAACATTCAAAATAGGCACAGGACCAGAACTTGGTGATGCATACTTTATCTCAAGTTTTGGGTTGGACAGCAAAATTACCTCATAGCTGCTCAGCCTCTGAGCTGACATATGCTGGGTGTGAATATTTTTTAGTAGAATGGAAACATTGTGGCTAGTGTGTAATGTAGTCGCATGGCCCAGAGTGAATGAAGTAGCCATCTCTACAACCATAGCACACGACGCTAACGCTCGGAGACATGCGGGCATACCTTGTACCTGCATCGGCACCACTCTTGAAAAAAATGCAACAGGGCGAAGTTTACCTCCATGCTCTTGGGCGAGAACTCCTGCCATGGTCTTACAATTGTCTCTTGCATATAAATGGAACATCTTTTCACACACAGGTAATCCGAGACCAGGAGCTGTAATCATTGCAGTTTTAAGATATACAAAAGCATTACACATTTCATCATTCCATTTTATACAGTCTGGTCTGTCACCATTTGTAGCTTGTCTGAGGAGGTTATCATAGTAGGAACAATCAGATATCCATTGGCGGCAGTAACCAATCATACCAAGAAAAGACAACATATCTTTCTTAGTAAGTGGGCGGGGCAGACCCACAAGAGCTGTGGCTCTTTTGTGACTGATTTTCCTCTCTCCTTTGGTGAGCATAAAACCAAGGTATTCTACAGTTTCCTGACACCATTGTAGTTTTTTCTTAGAAACCTTGTGACCCTTATCTGCTAACCAATGCAGCAGGTTTATACTATCCTCTTCGCATTCAGCCTGGCTCGGACTACACAACAATAAATCATCAACATACTGTAACAAGACTGAACCATGGCAAGGAGTCCAGGACCGCAAAGTAGCCTGGAGGACTATCGAATAAACTACTGGGGAATCCACATACCCCTGAGGCAATCTACACCATGTCATTTGGCGGTTTCTAAAGCAGAATGCCAGTAGCGGCTGTGTCTCCTGGTCCACTGGGATTGAAAAATATGCGTTTGTCAAATCAATCACAGAAAAAAACTCAGCATCATGTGGGATGGAGGTCAAAAACGATGGCACATCAGGCACTATAGATGCGATGGGCACAATCAAGTTGTTTACGGCCCTAAGATCCTGCACAAACCTATAACTGCCATCCGGCTTTTTTACTGGATTTATAGGTGTGTTAAAGGGTGAGACTATCTCTTTTAAAATCCCTTTTGCAAGAAAATGCTCCACCATTGGTGCTATCCCGTCCTCTTTCTCTTTTGACAGGGGATACTGCTTGTGATAGACAGGCTGTGCCCCCTTCTTCAAAACAGCTCTATAAGGGGTGCAGGAGATGAGTCCCACATCAAGTGCGCTTTCTGACCACACTCTCTCAAGATCTGCTTCAACCTCTATGTTTAGCATTACAGGGCAGATTGGGAACTTTTTTGAATGTGCAATAATGCCCCCCTCTTTTGTCATTTCTAATTTAATGCCCAATTTTCCCATTAAATCCCTTCCGAGGAGATTCACAGGGCAGTTTGGAATTATTCTAAACTCATGGTGGCAGAGTATCCATCCATTAGCATCATGGTACACTGTAAGGGGCGGGGTTTTGAAAGTTCTGGTGACTATCCCATTAATTCCCATTGAAGGCTCAGCATTTGTCATCTCTTCCTTATAAAAATCCTCACTAAGGCTAGATTTTGTGGCACCAGTGTCCGCTAAAAATGGGATTCATTTCCCGCCGACATAAAATGTCACAATAGGTTGCTCCTCAGAGGAATGAGAGATAAGAGGGAATGCTGGGACACCACCTTCAGGGCAGCTTCATTGCTGCTGCTGGTTTGGCCAGTAAATGGGGTACTTTGGTCCTTGTTGGAGCCTATTTTGCGTGTTTGGCGATGGCTGGTAGGGTTGGTTTTGGAGGGTTTGGTCTCCAGATTGGTTTTGGAACTCATAGGGATACTGATTTCTCCAATGACCCTCTTCACCACAATTGAAACAGCAAGATCTGAGGTTACCTGGGGAAAATGTGTGAGACCCCTGCCCCTACCCTTAGCTCTTCCCCCTCTTCTCCATTGTCCCTTGTTCACCCGAGGCGGGCCATCATGTGGCCCCCCCTGAAAATGAACACTCACTACTTTCTCCTTTACCTCAAAACAACCTGCTCCATCCTTCTCTGTTAGCTTTTTCTGAAACTCCCCCAAGGTAATAGTGGGCCAATCAGATATCATCTGCCTAACAACCAGACCCATCTGTGGTTTAAGGTTAGATAGGTAAGTCTGAATCATCAGACTAATCATATCATCCTTAAGTGACAATCCTGCTTCATGTGTCCACACTTCCTCAAACCTCTTCCAGAACTCTAATACTGTTTCACTTGACTTCTGCTTACATGATATTGCAGTGGGGAGGGAAGACTTATTCTGAAAAACCCGCTTTAACTCAGCCTCAATCTCCGCCCACATCTTCTCTCTCCCATCCTCCCTGTTTAAAGGATGTTCACCAGACTTTATATTTGAGGCAGAAATGATTGAAATAGAAGGTACCTTGGCCCATTCCCATGCTGTAGTATGTCCCACCAATCCATCAATGATTAACTGCATGTCCTCTTGTGTGTAATTCCTGCCTTTACAAGCCTTTTTTAAGTATGCCAATGTACCTCCAGATGAAACACTTGGCTTAGGGCAATATTTAACTATTCTATTCAGCTCATCAATGTCCACAGGCTGTTTAAGCATATCATCTGTTATGGTCATGAAAAGAAAATTTGAAGTCTCTTCATTTTCAGTGACAAAAAGAACATTTCCTCTTCTTGCGCTACATGGAGTTTTAACTAACTTAGTAACAATCTGTTTAGATCTCAGGTACAATTGTCTAGCCTCCCTTACTTTCTCGTCATATTGCATAGGTGTAAGGGGGAACTCAAGGGGGAACTCATCAGAGGCCCCCTATTTAAATTCACCAGATGTACACAGAGGTGCCTCTGTGAGGGTGGGGGCTGCCTGTGCCTGCGTCTCCAGAGCCTTCTGTGGTTTGTATTAGATTGTTCCTCTTTTTGTGCGAGGTGGGGAACTTTGCTCGGCGGATGGAGTTGTGAACTCCCTAACAGCTTAGAACTCCCTAGCTTTTTCCTTTCCTTTCTTTAACTTACCTTCTTTTAATGTACACACAGATGTGGGCGCTTCCCCCGAAACCTCAGTCTCACAGTCCTCTTCACCTGCATCAGGCATGTCCGGTGTAGTAGAGGTACTGTGCCCCGCTGCCACCTGGGAATCCACTTCCACCATCTGCTGCACCTGTGCTTTCTGTTGCACAGCAATTGGGGTTGACCGTGCAAGTTTCACCGCTTGTGGAGCAGACACCTGCACAGCCTGTGACTGTCAGGAAGATCCTTCTCACCGGCATCCGAGCGGCGTAAGACGCAGAAGATCTTCTGTGCGGTAAGAAGAGCGTTATCGCGGTCGGCGGTGCGCGCGTGCATGCGCGCGCACGCGGGAGCGCGCGTGGCCGTTTGACGCAATTGGCGCCAATAGCGCAATTTAAAGTGGATCCTTGCTTTACTGCCTTGCTGCCCGTTCAACAGCGTTCCCGTGTACTCTGGTATCCTGTATCTGAATTCACCTGATCCGTATCCTGATCCGTATTGAACCCGGCTTGTTCCTGACTTCGCTGTTTGCTGCCTGCCCCCGACTTTTGGCTTTGTACCCGACTACTCTTCTGGATTTCGTTTCTGTACCTGATCTGCTCGCCTGTGCCTGACCTGGACCGTTGTACTACTCCGTTACCTGCCAGTTTCCTGTTTACCGCTGCTGGACTACAGGACACCTCCCAGTCCACCACTGTACCCGGCTGTTGTCTCCTCTGTGCCCTGTTGCCTCTTATCCCTTGCTGCGGACTACAGGACTTCTTCCACTACCCGCTATATCCTGTTTGCACCTGCACCCGCTGTTGGACAACAGAACTCCTCCCGTTGTCCGTTGTATCCTGCGGCCACTTGCACTCTGCTGTCGGACTACAGGAATCCTCCCGCTGTCTGCTGTACCTTGCCATCACCTGCACTCCGCTGCTGGACTACAGGACACCTCCCACCATCAATGGTCTGCTGCTTCCTACATCAACCATCCAGTCAGGCACTTGTGCTCCTCTGTGCTCCCGAGCCCCTGTCATCACTACCAGGGCCTCCCGAGTCAGAGGTCTACAAGAGGCCGCTCCCTGCATTCCGGGCTCTGCCTTAAGGTACGTGACAGTATCGGGCAGCCATGTCTGAGCCCACGCAGGGAGATTCTGCTATGGATGATTTATGCCGTCATCTTGCTGGACTTACCCAGGCTGTTAAATCCCTACAAGAGGGCTATTCCCGGTTGGAAGAGCGTGTCCAGGTCTTATCTACCACAGGCCTTACCGTGCCGGGAACTTCTTCTACACCATCAGTGGTTATTAGGGATGAGCCGAACACCCCCCGGTTCGGTTCGCACCAGAACTTGCGAACGACCCCCGCGTTCGAAACGAACTTTAGAACCCCATTGAAGTCTATGGGACTCGAACGTTCGAAATGGAAAGTGCTAATTTTAATGGCTAATATGCAAGATAGTGTCCTAAAAAGGGTTTGGGGACCTGCCTCCTGCCTCAGGGGACATGGGTCACTGCAAAAAAAAGTTTTAAAAACTGCCGTTTTGGCGGGAGCACTGATTTTAATGACGATTAAAGTGAAAAAAAAAGGTGAAATATTCCTTTAAATATGGTGCCTGGGGGGTGTCTGTAGTATGCCTGTGAAGTGCCACGTGTTTCCCGTGTTTGGAACAGTCCCTGCACAAAATGACATTAAACGGAAATAACACCATTTAAAACTGCTTGCGGTTTTAATGTTATATCTGGTTCCTGCAATATGGTTGAAAATCATTCAGAAAAATGGCATGGGTAGCCCTCCCTGCCCATTACCAGCCTATTTGGGTCTTGTACGCATATTAAGGGGAACCCCATACCCATATTAAAAAAAGGAAATGCGTGTGGCCCCCAGGCCCTATATACTCAGAACAGCAGTATACAGGCGGTGCAAACAAGACAGGGACTGTGTAGGTTTGTTGTGTTAAGTTGAATCTGTTTGTAATTTTCAACCGGTAAATTTTTAAAGTGTAGCTCCAGTCAAACAAACTATTTTTAAGCTTTTTGGAAAACATAGGGAAGGGTTATCACCCCTGTATAATTTGTTTTGTCGTCCATCTTTTTTCATCTCACTTGCTGCTGTCTCCTTGCGTTTGCAAGTAGGAGATGTTTGTAAGTTGGATGTTTGAAAGTAGGGGCCTGCCCTATATTATAGCGGTATGTACTGGGTACAGAGCACGCAGACAGCACGCACTATCTCCTAACACTACTGACTGCAAGCTCTATTATTAACCACTTGACCACTGGGCACTTAAACACCCTTAATAACCAGACCAATTTTCAGCTTTCGGTGCCCTCACATTTTGAATGACAATTACTCAGTCATGCAACACTGGACCTATAGGAAATGTTTGTCCTTTTTTTCACACAAATAGAGCTTTCTTTTGGTGGTATTTAATCACCTCTCAGTTTTTTATTTTTTGTGCTATAAAAGAAAAAAGACAGAAAATTCTGCGAAAAAATGAATTTTTCTTCGTTTCTGTTATAAAATTTAGCAGATTAGTAATTTTTTCTTCATAAATTTTGGCCAAAATTCATACTACTACATATCTTTGGTAAAAATAAGTACAAATTGGTGGATATTATTTGGTCTTTTTTTTTTCCCACAAAATTGTCATATTATCAGGTTATTTCACACACACAGCATATGCATACCAAAAGACCCTGGAGAATACAATGGTGGTCGTTGCAAATTTTTATCTCACACGGTATTTGCACAGCAATTTTTCAAACGCGTTTTTTGGGGGGAAAAAACTGTTTTGTGCTTAAAAAACAAACAAAAAAAACAGTAAAGTTAGCCCAATGTTTGCATAAAGTGAAAGATGAAGTTATGCTGAGTAAATAGATATCAAACATGTCACTCTTCAAAATTGCACATGCCCGTGGAATGGCGCCAAATGTCGCTACTTAAAAAATCCCCATAGGTGACGCTTAAAATTTTTTTTACTGGTTACATGTTTTGAGTTGCAGAGGAGGTCTAGGACTAGAATTATTGCTCTCGCTCTAACGTTCTCGGCGATACCTCACATGTGTGGTTTGAACACCGTTTTCATATGTGGGCGGGGCTTACGCATGCGTTCGCTTCTGCATGCGAGCACATGGGGACATGGGCGCTTTAACCACTTGGGACCCGCGCTATTGCAAAATGACGGCAATAGCGCGGACCCACATTTTCGGGACTACGTCTATTGACGTAGTCCCGGTTACGAGCGGCCTGCGCGCCCCCTGAGGGGCGCGCGCGGCGCGCTCTGTGATCGGCGAGTCCGTGAGACTCGCCTGATCACCGATCCGTGTAAGGGGTCGATCCCGACCCCTTATCACGTGATCAGCTGTCAGCCAATGACAGCTGATCATGTGATAAAACGGAGCCGGTAATCGGCTAGTATTCCTCCTCGCGCTGACAGCGCGAGGAGAAAAAAAAAAAGCCGATCGCCGGCGGCCGTGTTCGGGACATCAGTCCCGATCACGACCAGCAATTTAAAAGGACACCTGCCCCCTGCCAGTGCCCACCTGCCACCCGCAGTGCCATCCTGAATAAAGTAAGTGCCCCCCTGTCAGTGCCACCCAGCAGTGCCCATAGTGCCCACAGTGCCACCCAGCAGTGCCCACAGTGCCACCCAGCAGTGCCCACAGTGCCACCCACAGTGCCACCCAGCAGTGCCACCCACAGTGCCACCCAAAATCTGCCTCAGGTGCTGCACCCCAGTGCCGCCCATCAGTGCCCAGCAGTGCCGCCCATCAGTGCCCAGCAGTGCCGCCCATTAGTGCCCAGCAGTGCCACCTATCAGAGCCACCTATCAGTGCCACCTATCAGTGCCCATCAGTCCCATCTATCTGTGGTACCTATCAGTGCCCATCCGTGCCACCCATCCGTGCCACTTATCCGTGCCACCCATCCGTGCCATCTTATCTGTGCCCATCTTTGCCCATCAGTGCCGCCTTATCTGTGCCCATCGGTGCCGCCTTATCTGTGCCTATTAGTGCCGCCTTAACTATGCCTATCAGTGCCCACCAGTGCAGCCTATCAGTGCCCACCAATGCAGCCCATCAGTGCCCACCAATGCAGCCCATCAGTGCCCACCAATGCAGCCTATCAGTGCTGCCTAATCAGCGCACTTCAATGAAGGAGAAAAATGACCCGTTTGCAAAATTTTATAACAAACTATTAAAACATGATTTTTTTTTTTTTTGCATCTTTTTTTGTTTGTTTAGCAAAAAATAAAACTCCGAGCTGTAACTAAATACCACCAAAAGAAAGCTCTATTTGTAGGAAAAAAATGATAAAAATTTCATTTGGGTACAGTGTTGTATGACCGCGCAATTGTCACTCAAAGTGCATCAGCGCTGAAAGCTGAAAATTGGTCTGGGACTGAGGGGGGTTTAAGTGCCCAGTAAGCAAGTGGTTAAAAAATTTTTTTTTTTTTATTGTTCATTTTACTTTATTTATTTTAGTTTGACATTTTTTTCCCCAAAAATATATTTTTGATCACTTTTATTCCTATTACAAGGAATGTAAACATCCCTTGTAATAGGAATATGGGGTGACAGGTCCTCTTTACAGTGAAATCTGGGGGTCAATATGACCCCACATCTCACCTCTAGGCTGGGAAGCCTGAAATAAAAAATAAAAAAAAGATTCTGGCTTTGATTGTACTGGCGAGTTGGTAGAAGCACCGGAGGGCAGTGAGGGGTGGGGGGCGTCTATGGCTGGGTATTTCAGGGTATCACCGAGTATGGCTGGGTATCTCCGAGTATGGCTGGGTATGGCAATTTATGGCAGGGTATTGCAGAGTATTGGCGGGGTATTGACGGGGTACTACAGAGTAATAGCAGGGTACTGCAGAGTATTGGGGGGTACTCCAGAGTAATGGCAGGGTACTGCAGAGTAATGGGGGTTACTGCAGAGTAATGGGGGGTACTGCAGAGTAATGGCAGGGTACTCCAGAGTAATGGCAGGGTACTGCACTGCAGAGTAATGGCAGGGTACTGCACTGCAGAGTAATGGCGGGTACTGCAGAGTATTGGGGGGTACTGCAGAGTAATGGGGGGTACTGCAGAGTAATGGCAGGGTACTGCAGAGTAATGGCAGGGTACTGCACTGCAGAGTAATGGTGGGGTACTGCAGAGTAATGGCGGGGTACTGCAGAGTAATGGCAGGGTACTGCAGAGTATGCACTGGTATTGCAGAGTATTGGCAGGGAATTGAGGGGTTAAATTCGGTGAGCAGCGATGTGGGCACTGCAGATGCAGCCCACATCACTGCTGACACCGATCTCTTTCCCCTCCGCTGTACCGATCGGTACAGAGAGGGGAGGGAGGAACCGGCGTCATAACATGACGCCGGTTTGTTTACAAGTGATCACTCCGTCATTTGACGGAGCGATCACGTGGTAAACGGCCGCGACGAGCGGCCGTTTACCGTGATCCGTGATGCGCCGGGTCCTGTGGACCCGGCGGTCACGGATGCTCTCGAGTGCGCGCCCCAGGGGGCGCGCGAGAGCGGAATTCTGGGAGGCCGTTAATTAACGGCCTCTCAGAGTTAAACAACCGCCCTGAAGCCGTTAATCGGCAATGGGCAGTTGTTAAGTGGTTAAAGCTAGATCACTAGCTATATAGGTGAGGTGAATATAGTGGTGTATACTGCGGTCAGGGCACAGACAACAACCACTACACAGCAGCAAGATAGGAAATCAGCCAAAAACGATCGGTGTGTACTGTGTTGAAGGTACACAGAACACCCACTGCTTCAGATGCTAACACACTACACGAGGCCACCTCAAAGGCGGCCTTATATAGTGTGGGGCGTGCACTACACAGCCTGAGCTATGATTGGCCACAGGCAGGATGCCTGTGGCCAATCATGGCTCTCCTCGCTGCTGGCGCTACGATTGGCCAAGCATGCGGGGTCACAGTGCATGCTTGGCCAATCATGAGCCAGCAATGCACTGCGCCACCGCAGTGCACTGTGGTCCGCGCGCGCCACTCGAATTTTGACGCGAACGGCCCAAACGTTCGGAATTCGCCGAACAGCCAATGTTCGAGTCGAACGTACGTTCGACTCGAACACGAAGCTCATCCCTAGTGGTTATGATGCCCCCTGAGCCTAAGGTCCCAACTCCGGAGAGGTTTTCGGGAAATCGCAGCAAGTATAGGGCTTTCCGCAATGCCTGTGAACTATTTTTTGCACTTCAACCCAGAACTTTCTCCCTTGAATCCACTAAGGTGGGTTTTGTCATCTCCCTCCTACTGGGTGAGCCCCAGGCGTGGGCCCACCGCCTCTTGGAGCAAAAGGACACATGCCTTAACAACCTGAGTACCTTCTTCCAAGCGATGGGTTTGCTCTATGAGGATCCACAACAAGCGGCCACTGCGGAAGCAGCGTTATATTCACTTCAGCAAGGCTGTAGAGCGGCAGAGGACTATGCGTCCGAATTCCGGCGCTGGAGTTCCGATACTACCTGGAACGATGCCGCTCTACGTTATCAGTTTCGTATGGGACTCTCTGAACCCTTAAAGGATGAATTGGCCCGGGTTGGTATTCCAGCAACGCTTGAAGCCTTTATTAATCTGTCCATCCAGATTGACAGACGCCTGAGAGAACGGAGAGCAGAACGCACTGCCGGTCCTTCCCGACCAGTCTGGATGTTACCCCGTGTTCCCAACCCTCCTGCACATTCCGCAGCTGACACTCCTGAGCCCATGCAACTGGGCTTACTTAGACCTACTCTCACTACCGAAGAACGACAATGCCGGCAGCTCAACAATCTGTGTCTTTACTGTGGGGAGTCCGGACACTACGTGAGATCCTGTCCCCGCCAAACTCCATAAGCACTCTTCTCTGTCTACTACTGTTTTACCTGCTGTGCTTAGTAATACCACTCACCTGGCTATTCCCGTTTCTCTTCAGCTTCGAGGAGGGAATACTCAAGTCACCGCGATAATTGATTCAGGAGCGTGCAGTGGGTTCATGGACTTGTCTTTTGCCCGAAAATTCCGAGTCCCCCCTACGGCCCAGGGCGAATGGATTGACTGTACACCTTGCCGACGGATCGGCTATCAAATCCGGGCCGGTGACACAAGAGACGCTTCCTTTGACTGCCACTATTTCTGGTAACCATCAGGAACTACTCTGCCTGGACATTATTGAGTCTCCCCTTTTCCCCATTATACTGGGCATGCCCTGGCTTCGGGCACACAACCCGCAAATTGACTGGTCCACCGGGAACATTAACTTTCCTTCTCCCTATTGCCGTCAGCACTGCCTGCAAGAAGCAATTAAGGTCTCGCCCCACTTAATGTGTATGGAGATCGATGTTGAAACTCGCCAGTGTGTTCCAGAGGCCTACCATAGTTTCTTGGACGTGTTCAGCAAGAAGGGGGCGGAAACGCTTCCCCCTCATAGACCCTATGATTGTCCGATTGAGATCCTCCCCGGAGCTGAAATCCCTTTCGGGAGGATTTTCCCCTTAACGGAAGTGGAACTTGAGACTCTCAGGACTTACATTGATGACAATCTGAAAAAGGGGTTCATATGCCCTTCTACCTCCCCAGCAGGAGCAGGAATCTTTTTTGTAGAAAAGAAGGACCATTCCCTGCGCCCTTGTGTTGACTATTGGGACTTAAATAAAGTTACAGTCAAGAACCGGTACCCATTGCCTTTGGTGCCCGAATTATTTCAGCGACTCGGATCAGCCGATATCTTCACAAAACTGGATCTTCACGGAGCCTACAATTTGGTCCGTATCCGAAGCGGGGACGAATGAAAGACTGCCTTCCGCACCCGCTTCGGACACTTTGAATATCTCGTAATGCCCTTTGGGCTATGCAACGCTCCTGCGACCTTCCAGAATTTTGTGAATGATATCTTCAGAGACTATCTCGACCTGTTTGTAGAGTATATCTGGACGACATCTTGATCTTCTCCCCCTCTCTGCCCGTTCACAGGGAACACGTTAGAAAGGTTCTTACTCGGCTTCGTCAACACGGCTTGTACGCGAAACCTGAGAAGTGCGAGTTTGAACGTCGCAGCATTCAGTTTCTGGGGCTGATTATTTCGGTGGATGGAATCAAGATGGATCCACAAAAAGTTTCCGCCATCCTGGATTGGCCAGCTCCTACAGATAAGAGAAGAATCCAACGTTTTGTGGGGTTTGCGAATTTTTATCGTAAGTTCATCAAGGGTTTCTCTACTATTATCGCCCCGATCACAAGATTGACCAGACAGGGTATCAAGTTCCAGTGGACTCCGGAAGCTCAGGCTGCTTTCACCTCCCCTAAAGAACAATTTGTGTCAGCATCTGTCTTGAAGAACCTAATTCTGCGCTACCCTATATCCTAGAGGTGGATGCATCCAAGATTGCAGTGGGGGCAGTACTCTCTCAGAGACAGGGCCCCAAGGCCTTATTGCATCCGGTGGCGTTCTTCTCGCGCAAATTGTCTGAAGCGGAGAGGAATTATGACGTCGGGGATAGGGAGCTACTCGCTATCAAAGCTGCACTTGAAGAATGGCGCTATCTTCTGGAAGGAGCAGCTCATCCCATTCTGGTATACACTGACCACAAAAACTTAGAATACTTGAAGACTGCTAAGAGGCTGAAGCCACGTCAGGCCAGATGGGCACTTTTCTTTACGAGATTTTCATTCCACATTACCTATAGGCCCGGGTCAAAAAACACCAAACCCGACGCGCTGTCTCGGATGTTCAGCAAACCCGAAGTCTTTCAACCAACAGATACCATCCTAGCACCCGGAAACTTCCATATGCTCCAGGAAGACCTATTGTCCCAACTCAAGCAGGCCTCATCATCGGCTTCGCACCAATCAAACACCACCCTACACTCCAGCAATGATTTGTTGTGGCATGAAAATAAGATCTACGTGCCTCAATAACTACGGGTTGCTGTCCTTAAATCTTGCCACGACCACAAACTGGCCGGCCATTTTGGGGTACACAAGACCGCCAAACTCCTCCAACGCACCTTCTGGTGGCCTCAGCTGCTAAGAGATTGCAAGCTTTATGTTGAATCATGCATTACCTGTACCCAGAACAAGGGTAGCAAGACCAAAGCCTGGGGGTTGCTGAAACCACTCCCTATTCCGGAAAGGCCATGGAAAATGATTTCCATGGACTTTATTGTTGAATTATCACTGTCAGAAGGCCACACCACTATCTTTGTGGTGGTTGACAGATTCTCCAAGATGGCTCACTTTCTGCCCATGAAGGGTACACCTTCTGCCCCTGAGACCACAAGGATCTTCATTAAGGAAATAGTAAGGCTCCACGGTATACCTGCAAACCTTGTTTCCGATCGTGGGGTGCAATTTACATCTAAATTTTGGAGAGCTTTGTGTGAGTCCCTGAAGATTGACCTTTCGTTCTCTTCTGCCTACCACCCCCAGACCAATGGCCAGACCGAATGAACAAACCAGACCCTCGAGCAATATTTGCGATGTTATTCTTCCTTTTCGCAAGACGATTGGGTATCCCTTTTACCACTTGCCGAGTTCGCCTACAACAACTCCGTTCATTCTGCAATGAATCAATCTCCCTTTTTTGCGAATTATGGTTTTCACCCTCTGTTCTTATCAAACAACATTCCAGAATGTACGGTTCTGGCGGCTCAGGAAACTTTGAACTTTTTCTGCACCAATAACAAGCTGCTTCAAGAGACGATGGCAAGGACCCAAGAACGCAACAAGGCGGTTTTTGACAAAGAGGAGAGGGGAGCTCGATCTAAAACCCGGGATTTAGTCTGGCTGTCTACCCTGAATTTGAAATTGGCGTGCCCATCCAGAAAACTGGGCCCAAAATTTGTGGGTCCCTTCCCAGTAACCAGGAAAATTAATAACGTGGCCTATGAACTGAAACTACCGGAGTGGTTTCGTATCCACCCAGTGTTCCATGTGGCCCTTCTAAAACCCTCAATCCAGGATCCCTTCACCAACGGGAGCGTGCACAGCCGTTTGACGCAATTGGCGCCAATATCGCTATTTAAAGTGGATCCTTGCTTTACTGCCTTGCTGCCCGATCAACAGCGTTCCCATGTACTCTGGTATCCTGTATCTGAATTCACCTGATCCGTATCCTGATCCGTATTGAACCCGGCTTGTTCCTGACTTCGCTGTTTGCTGCCTGCCCCCGACTTTTGGCTTTGTACCCGACTACTCTTCTGGATTTCGTTTCTGTACCTGATCTGCTCGCCTGTGCCTGACCTGGACCGTTGTACTACTCCGTTACCTGCCAGTTTCCTGTTTACCGCTGCTGGACTACAGGACACCTCCCAGTCCACCACTGTACCCGGCTGTTGTGTCCTCTGTGCTATGTTGCCTCTTATCCCTTGCTGCGGACTACAGGACTTCTTCCACTACCCGCTATATCCTGTTTGCACCTGCACCCGCTGTTGGACTACAGAACTCCTCCCTTTGTCCATTGTATCCTGCGGCCACTTGCACTCTGCTGTCGGACTACAGGAATCCTCCCGCTGTCTGCTGTACCTTGCCATCACCTGCACTCCGCTGCTGGACTACAGGACACCTCCCACCACTGCTTTCTACATCAACCATCCAGTCAGGCACTTGTGCTCCTCTGTGCTCCCGAGCCCCTGTCATCACTACCAGGGCCTCCCGAGTCAGTGGTCTACGAGAGGCCGCTCCCTGCATTCCGGGCTCTGCCTTAAGGTACGTGACAGTGACTCTAAAATAGATGCCTGCACCTGTCTTCTTTGTGCGGCATGGTGCCCAGCCAACAGATCAATATCCTCCTTTGTAAGACTAGGATAGATCTATATAGCATATGGTGGAGGATCTGCATTCACCAGGAAAGGAGGAATGTTTGGATCTAATCTCATTTTGTTCTCTTCACCCTTATGGCTATTTCTAGTATCCACATCACTTGGTTTAGTAATGGATTCCTTTTGTTTCTTATTATTTCTTTGAAACCAATAAGGGGCATATTGCAACCAAATTGCTGCTCCCTTTCTCATATACTCCATATTCCACTGAGGATCACTCAAATACCATGGGAAAGCTTTCTTATCATTCAAACACAAGCCCTTCACCATGTCCATATAAAAGTCACTATTACCCCCGTCCCTAGGGAATGGATCATCACTGTGCATTCTCTCCGTCCACCCAGCCATGCTAGACACCCAGGGGCTCACAAACTCACAACCAATCCCACTTACTCTGGCTACATAATCCCTACATTTCTCTCCGGGGTTAGGGGGTGACAGACTTTTTTCCTGTGACTGCCCCATTACGAACAACAACTACCCAACAAACAAATGAACAAATAGACAAACAAGGTAACAAGGTAAGTCTACACAAACAAATTCCTATCCTAAACAACAACTTCTATCTAATAATCCAAATTAAACTAGCTGTGACACTTCAAAAATCCTTATTCTAAACAAAACTCTCTCTATGTTAATTTCCTTACCTGCTCAAAACCTCCTATCTCCGCTGTCCTTTAAAATTGTTTTCTCAACGCCATTAAAATGTCCCCTTTAACGCTCAAAACAAGCTCTGCTAACTTCACGTTTTTAAATGTAACTTTCCTTCACTTTTTTTTCTTTCTTCTATGTCAGTTCTAAAATGGCTCTGAAATCCGGCTTGTATAAAAAAAACAATGCATTGAAAAACCTTGCAAAATGCACACCTTCCTTTATTAAATAACTCCAATCTCTCCTTTGTCTTCTTACTATTACTTACTTTACCCTCAACAACGTAAGATATTCTTAATTAACACCTTACTCACTTACTTAAATCTCATCACTCCTGGGCATTCTTCCAAAATACCCACCTGTCAAATCAACCCCCACCCACCTAACACATACATTTTACAACCTGCAAAAAATACCATTCCGATACCCTTCCAAGAGTTACCAAAACACATTGAACATGTCCAAACAAATTATGCACTTTCCAAGCAGAATCAAGCACTTATAACAACAATTCTACACACAAAATACCTGCAAAAAAGAAAAGAAATATACTTACTCTCTCTTCGCAACTACCTGTGTATAAACAAGGAAAATTTACTTTATTCTAATTTAAATTGCTCGTTTTGGAACATCATATAACACAGTGAAACACGGCTACCTTACCTCAACAACCATGTTTCACACAACACATTATATATTACATTACATGATAGACAAGAAAAAGCAAGATCAGCAAAAGTTTGTGGGTCTCCGTAGTAACCCGCCCTATCAACCCTTTTTTTTTCTTCCTCTCCTTCCCCAAAGGAGCCTAATATTAGGTTTTCAAACAGAGTCCCACCAAGGACACAGGCTTCTCATAAGCCACAGGCCTCTCATAAGCCTCAGGCTTCTCAAAAGCCACTTCTAAGGCATAGTCCGTATCCCTTCTTAATTAAAAGTTACACGACCAAGGTTCTGTCAACGCTAAGGCAAAACTAAGGCAACAAACAATTATTTGTTTACTCACCCAAGAAAGCCCAAAGCCTGACTTCCAACCTTGTCAAGTCCTAAATTCAAATCTCAGCAGTGCCTCCATTAACTGTAGTGGTTCTACAGGTATTCCAGGTAACACATGGACTAGCCAAGGGTTGATACTGCAAGACACTCTTAGAGACCCCCAGTACTGGGAGACAATTTCAATAAACAGAATGCTACAACAGCTTTGGTTCAAAGAAAATGTCTGATATGTATTTGGGTGGGACCAGCTTATATACGAAACATCTTATCCAATCATAATTGTGAAAAGGGGTGTGTTAGTGGGAGGGTATATGAATATCATTAATAATGAAACAGTTTATTATCATAATGTTATACACGCCTATAATGTAAATAACCTTTGAGACATAGCTGTCACAAGGTTACTAGGATGAAAATACCATCTGGTGATGATTAATACTTGGTTTCCCGTCCCGAGTCTGTGTACCCCAATAAGAGGAAGGTGGGAGATACCACAACTTATTTATACTTATTTATACATTATAGACTGCTCACAAAACACTTATGCAAACAAATTTATGCATGCTATTGTGACACATAGCTCAATACTAAACTATAAAGCGAAGCTTGAAAATATATTCTCAAAACTAAGTTAAAAGCATATTGCTCCATAGCCAGAACAAGATGGAGTCACTATTGTTCGGTCATTGTGAGGCCAGTGGCGGAGGCGGCGATGGGCAGAGAGAGGCAGCTGAGTTTAGCTGATGATGTCTAGCAGAAGGAATAGAGGGGAAGCTGATCAAATCGTGGGGCTGCCAGTGCCTTCAAGGCTTCAACACAGGTGTGCTTTGGGGGTGTCTGTTAATAGACTACATTGCAATGTGTCTGTCTCTCTGGCATAGTGGATGGTATCAGAACTCACAGGCAGCAGGCACTTATTGGTCAGAAGTTAACAAAATCAGCACCCAGCAGCCATGTCATGTGACACACTGTGACAGAGCCAGCCAGAGCCATGATAGAGTGCCTGCTGCCTGTGAGTTATCATAATGCTGATGATCTTAACCAGTTGCCGATCGCCTGATAGCAGATTTACTGCTATAGGGCAGTCGTGCTGTGCAGGTTCACTTATATATGTGATCCTGCATTTCTGGGTATCATAGCCAATCAGCGGATCCGGCGGACTCACCTAGTGGTCTGCCTATGTAAACAAGGCAGTTCGCCATTCTGTCAGTGTGGAGGACATTGATCATGTGTTCCTGCAATGCAAGTACAGGGATCTATGTCTTTCCTTAATAAAAGCACCTCCCCCACAGTGAGAAAACACTTGTTAGGCACACATTTAACCCATTGATTGCCCTAGATATTATCCCCTTCTCAGCCAGTGTCATTAGTACACTGACATTACATATTTTTAGCACTGATCACTGTATTAGTGTCACTGGTTTCCACAAAGTGTCAAAAGTGTCACTTATTGTCTGATTTGTCTACCGCAAGATCACAGTCCCACTATGAGTCGCTGATTGCTGCCATTACTAGTAAAAAAATAAATGTTCCCGGATGTGTATACAGTATATAACATATTGCATATGTAAGCACACAAAGCAGAAAATGAATTATCAAGAGTCTGGAAACTCTACTTTCTGAGCTCATGCACATTATCCGATTGGTTCTCGGGGGATCAGGAAGGAATTTTTTCCCCTGCTGTAGCAAATTGGAGAATGCTTTGCTGGGGTTTTTCGCCCTTCTCTGGATCAACTGAGGGTGAAGGGTTGTGTGTTTATATTTGATTTGATGATATTTGTATATTATATACATTTATAGGCAGAGCTCTAGGGTCCTTTTCTCATATTTACCTGTCTCTTTTTCAGCTGTTGTGTTGAAAAAACACCTGTTGTTTCCAAATCTCAATAGATCAAGCTCAGATTTACACACATAATTTAAAGTATATCTAAAGGCAAAACTTTTTTTTAGTTTTGAATAGAGTGGCAAGGGATTAGAACCACTCTCAGTTTGTATTGCTGTCTGTTCCCCCCGTTAGCGGAGATTTGCCTTCTCTATTTGTCCTGTTTACCATTTTCATTTTCAACTAAATTCTGGGTTGTCCACAGAAAAGGAATAGAGGGGAAATCTTCCAATGGGGACACTAATTCTGATGACCTGGTGGTCCCCAAGGAATCCCTTTAATTTGCAAAGATTTCGTCTCACTTCCTGTTTGGCTATGGGACAGGAAGTCGAAAGGAAATTTCCGCAATGGGACACAGATGGGGAATAAAATCTGACAGGGGTTTTAACTCTCCCTTGCTCTATCCAAAATGAAAAAAAAAAACATTTTGCCTATAGTTCTACTTTAAAATAGACCTGTAGCCAGGGTGGACATTCTAGTTTTACAGAATCCTAACAAGCAGTAAATGGTCTTTAAATGGCAAATGGTCTTCAAGCCTTAGTTGACCTCTGTAGGAACTGTGGAGCAGTAATCCTTAAATTTCCCAACAGGAGGGAGCAGAGAAAATTAAACTGCTGGGGTGGGTAGGAGAGCTGAGCCGCAAAGGGAGCAACCTAAAATATTTAAGTAGTTCTTTTGCAAACTTTAAGAATCAATTACTTCACAGGAGGCTTGTTTTAAAGCTAATTTGTTGCCTTTTGAACAGCGGCGGCTGCTCCATTAGGGGCGCTACCCCCCTGATCCATGAGCCCCAAATCTACATGCAGGGTGTCGGACGCATGGATTTCAATGGGATTTTTTTATATAAGCAGATGATTAGAGCCCTTAGGTTCTAATTGGCTGAAAAAAAAAGACTGGGCTTGGGGCATAGATTAATATTTGCTATTGTCTTCCTGCTTCTCTTCCCGGCCAATCAGGAAGCAGGTCTTAAGATTGTCCTAGAGGAGAAGCAACTGCAATGGCCGCCAAGGAGGAGATGCAGGAAGAAGCCACTGAAGCTGCCCATGACTCAGATGGGGTAAGTGAGGGGCTGGTGGGCAGACAGGTGAACGACAGGGGGATGGGTTGGTCGCTGGTTTGACAATCAAGTGAGCGATTTTGACTGATGGACTGACCAGCGAATGGGGGGGGGGGGGGTTTGGCTGACGGATCGGCAGAAGAGGTGGGGTGGCAGATGGTTTGTTTGCTGCCCCACCAAAAAATAGAGCACCAGCCGCCACTGCTTTTTAGAATGTGTAAACATTTGAATGTTCATAGTCTGGTCACAGGTTTACGTATATCTAACCCAAAGAAAAATATAACATATTGCAAATTACCAGTTCTCAAATGAGGTGAATAATATCTTTTTCTCTTTTCCTGACTTTTTTTCTTTAGTTTCACTTTGTAATCCTGTAAAAGACTTTGTCTAAGGGTGACAACACTCAGACGCTGGAGGAGTAGCGTTGTCACCCTAGGGCTAGAAGTTTAATTTAACATTTAACTTGTTCTTATATACCTAAAGTGGGACAGTAAACTTTTTATTTTCACAATTAAAGATACATTATCTCACACACAGAGGCATTTAGAGTAAATTGTTTTCAGATTTAAACCTTTTAACTATCCCAGGAGTATCAGTAGACTCAAAAGTTCATCTTACTGTATGTATAGAAGATAATATGAAGGTATAATGCACTGTGTAATTGATTTCCTGAGCAGGCACCCTCTGCTTATCTATATTATTTTTTCACATATAAAGTAAATTGCTCCCAGCCAGTAAATGGCATTAACACTCAAGCTGAAACCCCTTGCAGCTACTAATCAACTCTCTGCTCAGTGTCTCACATCATATGTTTCCAGTAAATCATTACTGTCCTATAGCAGATATTATTCATCTCAATAACCCGGCAGACATAATGAGATATAATTATCTTTTCAATTGTTCATTTTAAATGTTAATTGTCTTTTAAATTACAGAGCAATTTAGAAAAATATGAGAAATGTAATTGCTCATTTTTTCAAGCCTACTATGTGAATAATGACCTATTTTCTTAAGAAAAGTACATTATCTATGAGCCATCTCCAGCAACTGGGCTTCGCGGGCTGAATAGGAAATAAACATGTATAGTGCAATCCCTCCATTTATTTATTCATAACAATTTCAGGCAATGGCAGGGAAGCATTAGCGGTTATAAACAGAAAGGGTTGCTCACTGTATGCTGTTCCCATTTTGCAATTGTATTAAATAGCTGAAATTGGGTTCAGATCAGGTCACACAGAGAGTTTATAATTTGGGCTACAGTATGGTATAGGCAAAAATGGAGAAAATTATATATACTGTATGTGTGTGTGTGTGTATATGTGTGTTTGTGTATATATATATATATATATATATATATATATATATATATATATATATATATATATATATATATATATATATATATATATAAAATATATTATTTATATATATGTAATATATTATTGATATATATGTAATATATTATTTATATATATATATATATATGTGTGTGTGTGTGTGTGTGTGTGTGTATATGTATATATATATATGTGTGTGTGTGTGTGTGTGTGTGTGTGTGTATATATATATATATATATATATATATATATATATATATATATATATATATATAATGTGTGTGTATATATATAGAAAGGCCAGTATGGTGCCCTGGAATTATGGGAGGAGCCCGGTGGGGTATATAAACAGCCCGTTCGCCTATCTTCCTCGTCGGTTCCGGTGCGCGATATCTGTTACGTCAGAGATCAAGGGCCGACTGTTCGAGACCAAACGTAGTGAGTTGTGTTCGTGAGTTCCCGTGTTAGTCCCGATCGTGTCCGTGTTGTCAGTCGTCTTGTCTTCGTAAGCGTTCGTGTGTTTTCCCCGTCCGAGTGTCGCAATACTCAAAGAAATTGCCGTTGTCGTACAATGCATCTGGGCCGGCTGTCGCAGGTAGGGCTTCGGCATCCATTTTTCATTTCATGTGTTACTATGTCACTTAAACACGATATCCTGAACTCACGAACCTCTCACTTTTCATTTCACAAACGTTTTAAACCATGTCACCCGTACTCGTTACCTCATGTCACTACTCCTTTTCTTTTTGAAGAGAAGTTGTTATTACCTATTCGTGACATGTCGGTCGTGCCACATCAGGCACTTCATTTCGTAGGCACTTCATTTCTAGCTGAACGACTCCCCAATCATTTCTTAATATTCGAATGGATCGAATCATTTTGAAATCACAGCCGACTGCTCGTTACGTCAAATCAAGCAGTCCGGACCATTTCAAAAATTTCATTTAGAATCGTTTCAAACCATTACGAGTAGGGATGAGCTTCGTGTTCGAGTCGAACGTACGTTCGACTCGAACATTGGCTGTTCGTCCGTTCGGCGAAATCCGAACATTTTGATCCGTTCGCATCAAATTCGCGTGGCGCTCACGGCCCACAATGCACTGCGATGGCGCAGTGCATTGCTGGCTCATGATTGGCCAAGCATGCACTGTGACCCCGCATGCTTGGCCAATCGCAGCGCCAGCAGCGAGGAGAGCCATGATTGGCCACAGGCAGGATGCCTGTGGCCAATCATAGCTCAGGCTGTGTAGTGCACGCCCCACACTATATAAGGCCGCCATCGCGGCGGCCTCGTGTAGTGTGTTGGCGTCTGAAGCAGTGGGTGTTCTGTGTACCTTCAACACAGTAAACACCGATCGTTTTCGGCCGATTTTCTATCTTGCTGTTGTGTAGTGGTTATTGTCTGCGTGCCCTGACCGCAGTATACACCGCTATATTCACCTCACCTATATAGCTAGTGATCTATCTTTTATAATAGAGCTTGCAGTCAGTAGTGTTAGGAGATAGTGCGTGCTGTCTGCGTGCTCTGTACCCAGTACATACCGCTATATCCACCTACATAGCTGTTCTCTATTTGAGCCCACTTGCCATCTGCAGGAGTTATTGGAAGTTGTGTGTGCCTCCAGCACAGCACAGTATACATCTGTATATACCCCTTTATCTCTGGTGTTCTCTGGTTATTGTCTGCGTGCCCTGACCGCAGTATACACCGCTATATTCACCTCACCTATATAGCTAGTGATCTATCTTTAATAATAGAGCTTGCAGTCAGTAGTGTTAGGAGCTTGTGCGTGCTGTCTGCATGCTCTGTACCCAGTACATACCGCTATATCCACCTACATAGCTGTTCTCTATTTGAGCCCACTTGCCATCTGCAGGAGTTATTGGAAGTTGTGTGTGCCTCCAGCACAGCACAGTATACATCTGTATATACCCCTTTATCTCTGGTGTTCTCTGGTTATTGTCTGCGTGCCCTGACCGCAGTATACACCGCTATATTCACCTCACCTATATAGCTAGTAGTAGTGATCTATCTTTTATAATAGAGCTTGCAGTCAGTAGTGTTAGGAGAAGTTTTATCTCTGGTGTTCTATAATAAAGGCATCTGCAGGAGTTAGTGGGTGTTGTGTACCAGCACTGTTGTCTCTAGAGGAGATTGTGCTGGAGCACAATATACACTACCCAACTGCTGTTTTACCCAACTCCCTTCAGGCCATTACCATGTCTGGAAGGCCAGCAAGGAGAGGCAGACAGGCGCGAGCCGATAAAAGAGGGCAAGCAGGCTCTGTGTCTAGAGACAACAGTGCTGGTCGTGGACGCGGTGCATTGTCATCAGCACGTGGCCATGGGACATGCTTGTCCTTCTTTTCGGCAGCTGGACATGTTGAACCGCAACATGCCAACGACTTGGTAGAGTGGATGACCAAGCCCTCTTCATCCTCCTCATCCTCTCTCACCCAGTCTCAGGGTAGTAGCAAAGCAGCTGCCAACGCATCGTCTTCCCTCCTCTCAATGTCATCATCAGTGACTCCTTCCCTAGACCCACCACGTCCTCCTGAGGAGTCTCCTGAACTCTTTGAGCACAGTGTTGGGTACATGCTCCAGGAGGATGCCCAGTGTTTTGTGGGCTCTGATGATGACACTCAGCTAGAGGAAGGCAGTAGCGTGAGCACAGACAGAGGGGATGCTCAAGAAGGACAGCAATCTGGCAGTCATGTTCCACAAGCTGCAGCATACTGCCAGGTTTGCTACAGCGATGAAGAGGGAGGGGATAATGAGGGCACTGACTCCACGTGGGTGCCTGGAAGGAGGGAGGAGGAGGAGGAGGAGGAGGAGGCACATGTCCAACAAGGCAGGATGCCCTCCGGGGGCCAGCTTAGGGGCAGCACACCGACTGAATCACACCGCAGAGCTCCGCCTGTGCAGAGCGCTGCCTCTGCGCGTTATTCTAAAAGTTCTTTGGTGTGGGCCTTTTTTGAGACGAGTGCATCAGATCGCACCGCTGCTATTTGCAACATATGTCTCAAGCGTATCTCACGTGGCCAAAACATCAGCCGCTTGGGCACCACATGCTTGACCAGACATATGTTGACCTGCCATGCAGCTCATTGGCAAGCGTACCTCAAAGACCCACACCAAAGAACAAAGCGGACCTCTCCTTGCTCCTCATCAGCTGGCATCTCCAACCCCACTAGACCTTCAGTCCTCTCTGAAACCTGCTGAGAGGAATGAAGGTGTAGAATTAGGTGTGTCACAGCCAAGTGCTTCTGGGAACTCTGCTAGCGGTACACCCACGTCCGATTATAGCAGGCAAATGTCCCTGCCCCAGCTGCTGGACCGGCGGAAGAAGTTCACTCCCAGCCATCCACATGCCCAGCGGTTGAATGCTAGCTTGGCTAAATTGCTAGCACTTCAACTGCTGCCTTTTCAGTTGGTAGACTCGGCCCCCTTTCGTGAGTTTGTACAATGTGCGGTTCCTCAGTGGCAGGTCCCCAAACGCCACTTTTTCTCACAGAAGGCGATTCCGGCTCTCTACCGGCATGTGGAAGGCAATGTCCTTGCCTCGCTGGACAGGGCGGTCAGCGGTAAGGTGCATATTACCGCTGACTCATGGTCCAGCAGGCATGGACAGGGACGTTACCTGTCTTTCACGGCCCATTGGGTCACTCTTCTGGCAGCTGGGAAGGATGCAGGACAAGGTGCAGTAGTGTTGGAGGTTGTTCCGCCACCACGCCTCCAAAATGCTACTATTGGTTGTGACACACCTCTCTCCTCCACCCCCTCCTCTTCTTCTTCCTCCATGGCCTCTTCCAGTGCTCTGTCCTCGGAACCAGCGGTGCTCCGTAGGCGTTCCAGGGGCTACGCAAGTACGCAGGCAAAACAATGCCATGCCGTGCTTGCGCTGGTTTGTTTGGGAGACAGGAGCCACACTGGGGCGGATGTTTTGTCAGCTCTGCAGGGGCAGGCCGAGAGGTGGTTGACGCCACGCCAGCTTAAGCCAGGAATGGTGGTTTGCGACAATGGCACCAACCTCCTCTCCGCCCTCCGACAGGGACAACTGACCCATGTGCCCTGTGTAGCTCACGTCCTTAACCTGGTGGTGCAGCGGTTCTTGGGCAGGTACCCCGGCTTACAGGATGTCCTGAAGCAGGCCAGGAAAGTCTGTGTGCATTTCCGCCGATCATTTAATGCCTGTGCTCGGCTGGCTGAGCTCCAAAAGCAGTTGAACCTGCCCAAGAACCGCCTTATATGTGACATGCCCACCAGATGGAACTCAACATTGGCCATGCTGCAGCGGCTGCACACGCAGCAGAGGGCCATCAATGAGTACCTGTGCGACTACGGCACCAGGACAGGGTCAGGGGAGCTCGGTTTTTTCTCACCACGCCAGTGGGGCATGATCAGGGATGCATGCACTGTCCTGTCACCGTTTGAGGAGGCCACAAGGATGGTGAGCAGTGACAGTGCATGCATCAGTGACACTGTACCTCTTGTCCACCTCTTGGAGCATACGCTGCGTGGAATAATGGACAGGGCACTTGAGGCAGAACAGAGGCAGGAAGAGGAGGACTTCCTTGCCTCTCAAGGCCCCCTTTATCCAGACAGTGTTCCTGCTGTGCCATCCATCACACAGGAAGAGAATGAGGAGGAGGAAGAGGAGGAGGAGGATGATGGTGTCAGCATGGAGGTGGAGGCTGGCACTCAGCATCAGCAGCAGCAGTCTTGTAGGGATGATTTACAGTCCCAAGAAACACGTGGACTTGTACGTGGCTGGGAGGAGGTAGCTGCGGATCATGTTGTCCTTAGTGACCCAGAGGACTCCGGACCGAATGCCTCAGCTAACCTACGCTGCATGGCCTCCCTGATCCTGCAAAGCCTGCGGAAGGATCCTCGTATTCTTCGGATCAAGGAGAGGGACCATTACTGGCTGGCCACTCTCCTTGATCCACGGTACAAGGGTAAGGTTGCTGACCTTATCTTGCCATCCCAGAGGGAGCAGAGGATGAGACATCTCTGGGAGGCCTTGCAGAAAGGTCTGTGCAACGCGTTCCCAGAGACTGGGAGGTTACAAACTCCTGGTCCTGGACAACGTGTTGCTGAGGCATCGGTCAGAAGGAGCGGTGGAGAAGGTGGCCGTCTGACTGATGCTTTCAGACAATTTTTTAGTCCGCAGCCCCAAGGTATGATCGGTTCCAGCACCCATCGCCAGCGTCTGATTTACATGGTGCAGGAATACCTAGGGGCAAGGTCAGACTTGGACACCTTTCCCACCGAAAATCCTCTGGCTTACTGGGTCTTGAGGATGGATCACTGGCCAGAGCTTGCACAGTATGCAATTGAGCTACTGGCCTGTCCTGCATCCAGCGTTCTTTCGGAACGCACCTTCAGTGCTGCTGGTGGCTTTGTTACCGATCACAGGGTGCGCCTGTCCACCGAATCAGTTGATCGACTGACCTTCATCAAGATGAATCAGTCTTGGATCACCCACAGCTACCAAGCACCTGAAGCTGATGTAACAGAATATTTTTTTTTGAAATACCACATCCCTTCAAGACTGCCTATGCTGATGCTGAGTGACTGTCCTGTTATGTTGATTGTCTATCCTCTTCCTCCTCCGCTGATATGTTGGAAGAACATTTCTGGTTCTGGTTGATGCCATCAGCCCAATTTTTCTGCCCCTGTTTAACAGGGGCATTTAAGTACAATTTTTGATGCAATGCTTTGCAGCAGGGCTAATTCCTGCAAATCAAACAAGAGTATATGGGAGAGGTTGCAGTGTGGTGGCACCAGCACCAGTGCCTAAGGCCCAATTTTTCTGCCCCTGTTTAACAGGGGCGTTTAAGTACAATTTTTGATGCAATGCTTTGCAGCAGGGCTAATTCCTGCAATAAAACTAGAGTATATGGAAGAGGTTGCAGTGTGGTGGCACCAGCAGCAGTGCCTAAGGCCAAATTTTTCTGCCCCTGTTTAACAGGGACATGTAATTACAATTCTTGATATAATATTTCACAGGAGGGCCCCTTCCTGTGCCCACCCAGAGTAACGGTGAGGACTTATAGTGTTGTGGCACCAGCACCACAACCACCAAAGGTCAATTTTTCTACCACTGTTCAACAATGGCATGTAATTACAATTCTTGATATAAGCGTTCACAGCAGGGCGCTCCAGCGCCCACCAAGAGTCACTTTGAGGGCTTACAATGTTGTGGCAAAACCAACACCTTGTTCCGCCATTTCTGCAGAGCATATAGGGCAGGCCCCTACTTTCAAACATCCAATTTACAAACATCTCCTACTTGCAAACGGAAGGAGACAACAGCAAGTGAGATGAAAAAAGATGGACGACAAAACAAATTATACAGGGGTGATAACCCTTCCCTATGTTTTCCAAAAAGCTTTAAAATAGTTTTTTTGACTGGAGACTTTAAAAATGTACCAGTTGAAAATTACAAACAGATTCAACTTAACACAACAAAGTTACAAAGTCCCTGTCTTGTTTGCACCGCCTGTATACTGCTGTTCTGAGTATATAGGGCCTGGGGGCCACACGCATTTCCTTTTTTTAATATGGGTACAGGGTTCCCCTTAACCACTTCAGGACCGCCGTATTGCCATTGTACGTCAACACAATGGCACAGGCAGGCACAATCACGTAGATTTACGTGATTGCCTTCCAGCGGGTGGGGGGTCCGATCGGACCCCCTCCCGCTGTTTACGGCGGTCCGGTTCGGTCCAGGAGCGCTCCGTGATGAGGGGATGGCCGTTGGTTTTCGGCCACCCCCTCTGGATCGCTCCTGGCCAATGAGAAGCTTCCTCCCCTGTGTATTGTTTACACAGGAAGGAGGAAGTGATGTCATTCTCCTCGGGGCGGTCTTTTTGACCGGACTACGAGGAGAAGACTAATAATAAGTGTGCACCAACACTACACTGACATGTAGGTACACACAGGCACACAAACCCCCCCCCCCCCCGATCGCCCCCCGATCCCCCCCCGCCCCCCCTCCCCCCCAGTCACAGTGTCACTGATTGCATTGATCATTTCTTTACTGATCAATGCATTCAGTGTCAGTTGTGACAGTAAAAACTGTCAGGACAGTTAGTGTTAGGTCCAGGGTAGCCCCCTATCACCCCCCAATAAAGATTTAACCCCCTGATTGCCCCTAGAGTTAACCCTTTCACCCCCTTTTGCCAGAGTCACTAAGCGATCATTTTTCTGATCGCTGCATGTGTCGCTAGGTAGCTAGTTATTTTTTTAGGTTCACCGCCAGGTTTTTATATCGCTAGGTACCCCGATATACTACCCAATAATGGTTTTAACCCCCTGATTGCCGCTAGTTAACCCTTTCACCCCCTTTTGCCAGTGTCACTAAGCGATCGTTTTTCTGATCGCTGCATTAGTGTCGCTACAGTCGCTAGGTAGCTAGTTATTTTTTTAGGTTCACCGCCAGGTTTTTATAGCGCTAGGTACCCCGATATACTACCCAATAATGGTTTTAACCCCCTGATTGCCGCTAGTTAACCCTTTCACCCCCTTTTGCCAGTGTCACTAAGCGATCATTTTTCTGATCGCTGCATGTGTCGCTAGGTAGCTAGTTATTTTTTTAGGTTCACCGCCAGGTTTTTATATCGCTAGGTACCCCGATATACTACCCAATAATGGTTTTAACCCCCTGATTGCCGCTAGTTAACCCTTTCACCCCCTTTTGCCAGTGTCACTAAGCGATCGTTTTTCTGATCGCTGCATTAGGTGTCGCTACAGTCGCTAGGTAGCTAGTTATTTTTTTAGGTTCACTGCCAGGTTTTTATAGCGCTAGGTACCCCGATATACTACCCAATAATGGTTTTAACCCCCTGATTTCCGCTAGTTAACCCTTTCACCCCCTTTTGCCAGTGTCACTAAGCGATAATTTTTCTGAACGCTGCATCAGTGTCGCTAGTGTCGCTAGGTAGCTAGTTATTTTTTTAGGTTCACCGCCAGGTTTTTATAGCGCTAGGTACCCCGATATACTACCCAATAATGGTTTTAACCCCCTGATTGCTGCTAGTTAACCCTTTCACCCCCTTTCACCAGCGATCACAGAATAAGTGTCACTGGTGACGCTGGTTAGCCAGTTAGTTATTTAGGTTCCCCGTCAGGTTTTTATATAGCGCCAGGGACCCCCATATACTACCTAATAAAAATTTGAACCCCCTGATTGCCCCTAGTTAACCCTTTCACCACTGATCACCGTATAAGTGTTACGGATGACTCTGGTTAGTTTGTTTTTATAGCATCAGGGCACCCACCATTTATTACCCAATAAAGGTTTAACCCCCTGATCACCCGGCGGGTGATATCAATTAGGTTTTAGGGTCAGGGTCTGCGTCGCCCCAGGCAGCGCTAGGTTAGTGCCAGTACCGCTAACACCCACACGCAAAGCATACACCTCCCGTAGTGGTATAGAATCTGAAAAGATCAATATCTGATCTGATCAGATCTATACTAGCGTCCCCAGCAGTTTAGGGTTCCAAAAAAACGCATTGGTAGCGGGATCAGCCCAGATACCTGCTGGCACCTGCGTTTTGCCTCTCTGCCCAGCCCACCCAAGTGCAGTATCGATCGATCACTGTCACTTACAAAACACTAAACACATAACTGCAGCGAGCGCAGAGTCAGGCCTGATCCCTGCCATCGCTAACAGGTTTTTTGGTAGCATTTTATATTCAAATCCGGAAGGCAGTGCTTGGTTTTCGGGGTCCCGTACGTGGCTAGGCTCCCAAAAAGTCCCCCACATGTGGTATCCCCGTACTCGGGAGAAGCAGCAGAATTTATTTTGGGGTGTAATTTGACTTCTGCCCATAGCATGTGTGAGCAATATATCATTTAGTGACAACTTTGTGCAAAAAAAAAAAAGTTTGTAATATTCCCGCAACTTTTGGCAAAATATAAAATATTCCATGGACTCAACATGCCTCTCAGTAAATAGCTTGGGGTGTCTACTTTCCAAAATGGGGTCATTTGGGGGGGTTTTGTGCTATTTTGGCATTTTATGGCCTTCGAAACTGTGATAGGTAGTGAGGAGTTAAATCAAAAATTTGCACCCTTAGAAATCCTGAAGGTGGTGATTGGTTTTCGGGGTGCCGTGCGCGACTAGACTCCCAAAAAGTCCCACACATGTGGTATCCCCGTACTCAGGAGAAGCAGCAGAATGTATTTTGGGGTGTCATTTCACATATGCCCATAGCATGTGTGAGCAATATATCATTTAGTGACAACTTGGTGCAAAAAAAAAAAAGTTTGTAATATTCCCGCAACTTGTGGCAAAATATAAAATATTCCATGGACTCAACATGCCTCTCAGTAAATAGCTTGGGGTGTCTACTTTCCAAAATGGGGTCATTTTGGGGGGTTTTGTGCTATTTTGGCATTTTATGGCCTTCGAAACTGTGATAGGTAGTGAGGAGTTAAATCAAAAATTTGCACCCTTAGAAATCCTGAAGGTGGTGATTGGTTTTCGGGGTGCCGCGCGCGACTAGACTCCCAAAAAGTCCCACACATGTGGTATCCCCATACTCGGGAGAAGTAGCGGAATATATTTTGGGGTGCAATTCCACATATAACCATGGCATGTGTGAGCAATATATCATTTAGTGACAACTTTTTGTAAAAAAATTTTTTTTTTTTTTTTTTGTCATTATTCAATCCCTTAGGACAAAAAAAATAAATATTCAATGGGCTCAACATACCCATCAGCAATTTCCTTGGGGTGTCTACTTTCCAAAATGGGGTCATTTGGGGGGGATTTGTACTGCCCTGCCATTTTAGCACCTCAAGAAATGAGATCGGCAGTCATAAATTAAAAGCTGTGTAAATTCCAGAAAATGTACTCTAGTTTGTAGACGCTATAACTTTTGCGCAAACCAAAAAATATACGCTTATTGACATTTTTTTTACTAAAGACATGTGGCTGAATAAATTTTGCCCTCAATGTATGACTAAAATTTAGTTTATTCGATTTTTCTTATAACAAAAAGAAGAAAATATCTTTTTTTTTCAAAATTTTCGCTCTTTTTCCATTTATATCGCAAAAAAAAAAAAAATCGCAGAGGCAATCAAATACCATCAAAAGAAAGCTCTATTTGTGGGAAGAAAAGGACGCAAATTTCGTTTGGGTGCAATATTGCATGACCGCGCAATTACCAGTTAAAGCAGCGCAGTGCGAAATTGCAAAAAGACCTCTGGTCCTTAAGGTGTTTATTGGTCCGGAGCTGAAGTGGTTAATATGCGTACAAGACCGAAAGGGGCTGGTAATGGGTAGGGAGGGCTACCCATGCCATTTTTCTCAATGATTTTCAACCATATTGCAGGAACCAGATATAACATTAAAACCGCAAGCAGTTTTAAATGGTGTTATTTCTGTTTAATGTAATTTTGTGCAGGGACTGTTCTGAACACGGGAAACACGTGGCACTTCACAGGCATCCTGCAGACACCCACCAGGCACCATATTTAAAGGAATATTTCACTTTTTTTTTCACTTTAATTGTCATTAAAATCAGTGCTCCCGCCAAAACGGCCATTTTTAAAAACATTTTAGGCATTGACCCATGTCCCCTGGGGCAGGAGCCAGGTCCCCAAACCCTTTTTAGGATAGTATCTTGCATATTAGCCGTTAAAATTAGCACTTTTCATTTCGAACGTTCGAGTCCCATAGACTTCAATGGGGTTCTAACGTTCGTTCGAATTTGGGGTCCGTTCGAAAGTTCTGGTGCGAACCGAACCGGGGGGTGTCCGGCTCATCCCTAGTTACGAGTCATTACAAACCGGTTGGACCATTTCAAAATCATTTCGAATCATTTCATATAATTGAGTCATTTCAATCATTTTATATCGTTCGAATCATTTCAATCATTTCATGTCATTTCGAATCATTTCAATCTCTTTTATGTCAAATCGAATCATTTCAAATCATTTCATATCATTTCGAATCATTTGCTCATTTCTGTGACTTACCGCTCCGGTTCGAATCTTGTCGCATCCCCGATGCACCGATTCGCTTCAAAGTGCC